>NC_073692.1:277579787-278179787 GCF_029784155.1 Uranotaenia lowii | reverse complement strand
GAGAAAATCGGATCCAGAACAACCAATTCGAACAGTTTGTCTATCGAACAAAGAGCTGATATTCCGCGGTAGTTGTTCACATCTTTCTTATTTCCCTTTTTGTGAACAGAAAACATGTAAGCTTCTTTCCAGAGCGAGGAAAAGGTTGCGAAGTCCAGCGAAGCTCGAAAAATATGTCTGATGGGAGTCAGCAAGTGTTGCATGAAACGTTTCAAGAAGATAGCTGGTATCCCGTCCGGACCCGTAGATGATGAATTTTTAAGCTTTGCTGTCGCCCTTAAAATGGCTGCGTCATCGAAGGCAATACCGTTTAAGGAAGAGTCTAGAGGTGTGATATTTCCTACAGTCATATCCAGTTGCTCTGAGGAAATGGACCCAGTTGTGAAAACGCTAGAAAATTTCTCAGCAAAGAGGTTGCATATTTCAAGATCGGTGTTCGCTGTTTGGCCGTTCAAAAACATTTGAGATGGAAGCCCAGATTCTTTCCGCTGATTTTTAACGTACTTCCAGAAAGATCTCGGGTTGGTCTTAAAATTACGCTGTAGTCGGTGGAGATAGTTCTGGTAGCAGCGCCTACTACTTTTTTTGTACGCCGTGTTCAGCTTGCGGTATTCTTCCTTTGTGCAGAAGGATTTGTGCTTGCTGAAGTTTCGAAGAGCACGGTTTTTTGCCGTCTTCAGTTGTCGCAGTTGATTAGTGACCCAAGGAGCTCGAGGGTTGGAGGGTAAGCTACGTTTCGGAACATGGCGGTCAATTATATAATTCAGTATATTTGAAAAAGTCGCAGCGGCTGCATCGGGATTAGACATATCGAGCTCGTTCTCCCATTCGATAGAATCCAGGACAAGTGAGATAGCTTCGTAGTCGACGTTTTTGAAGTCCTGGTAGAAGGGAGCGGTTTCCTCTATAGGGGCGTTAACTCTAGTGAAATCGAGTGAGACCACTAAAGCTGGGTGATGGGAAACAACTTTAACAAGAGGAGCAGGAGCTAAATCAATAGTCGGATTCCTGAAGCCTTCGTTTATGAAGCAGAGGTCTAGCATACGGCCGTTTTCGTTTTCAAAGCTGTTGATCTGGCGAAGAGTCGCGGTGCTCAAAGAGTCCAGGAAGATGTCGGAAGGAGTCGAGAAATAGGAGCGCATAGGATCTGGGAACAAAAAGCCGCCATCGGAAGGACACCATTTCAAGCCAGGCATGTTGAAATCACCGATGACAAGTATGTCACTTTCCGGAATCGATGAACCATCACAAAACAATCGGCAGGGAGCTACGGTTTCTTCGTCGTTATCAGCAAAGGTGGGAACTGGGCGAATTCCACCAACTAAGATTCTTGATTCGTCTATTTCGGGGGCACTGTTGCGGTCGTGGATCGAGCAGTGTTGATTATACTCGGGGTGATGGCTTACGCGGCTGGCTGGATAACTTGAACCGATGGGGCAGGAGTCAATGGCCACCGGTTGAAGTTTTTTGGCTGGTCCACGAATTCACGGAAAAGGATCCCCGTAGGCCAAGTCAATGGACTTAACGCGACATCTTTGACTGCTGGATCTAATCCGATTTTGAACGAAACGAAATTCCTGGTGGAGCCATCCACACCTTTTGGGAGCAATCGTTTTACATCTACCGGCGAAGTAAGGTCCAGGCAGCGGGATACAATTTTGCTGACATCCTCATCCTTTATCTGGGGCTGAAGTCCAGCTAAATAAAGCCAAAACTTCGGTGTCGGAGGAGGAGGTACAATGAACGGAACAGAAAGATCACTGAGATCGACGGACTTGGTCCCAGTCATTGTAGACGACACAAGTGAAAGACCGTCATTGCCACGGCGACGCTTATAGTTCGGTGATGGATGCGCTGGTGGTGTCCCTTTTAGTGGTGGAAACGAGTATATTGTCTTTGGAGGGTTTTGCTTAGAGGCTATACCATCGACCTTTTTCGATAATAAGTCGAGCTGGAGCGTAAGCTTATCGAGAACATTACCGGGGTGATCACTAATTGAAGCGGGATTATCATTCTTCAACGCAAAATCGTCAATATAACAACGAATGCTACGTCCATCGAGCTCAGCACGACAGGGGGTACAAATAAATATTACCTTGCCCTGTGTGAACAGCTCTCTATTGAGCCGGATATTAAACCCACAACACTGTTGGCTGATGTGAAAAAGTTTACCGCAGAAACCACATCCGATCGGCTCAAGATCGTTGATCACCAATTGACATTCCCCACACAGCTTCTTTTCCTTTATATTGGCAATTTGGTTGATGTAAAATGATTTCGAAAAAAAAAATCAAAAATCTTATGCGTAGAAAGTGGCACTACTCAGATACTCCCCGGCGATACAGTTATGCTGCACCCATTTGCAGCGTACCCATGACCTCCACTATGCAGAAGATGATGCCTTATCTTTCTTGTTTCAATGAAGGGACTGGACGCACATTACTCAGATGCTCCCGGGCGAAGGAGTCTTCCTACACCGTTCGTAGACTGCCGTTGACTCCAGTCCCCTCTGCATGGCAGTCATGATCCGGGTGAATCCATCACTGACCGCATACCAAGTGTTTGAGTCCGTACACATCCTCTGCACCACGTTGGCTACTGCGTATCGGGCAAGTATGTTGGTTCGTACCGCCGCAAACCTCGGACAGGCACGTATTTTTTTTTCAAAGTATTTATTCCTTCTTGATACCTATATTGCAGCTGATTTAGCCTTTTCGGTTGGCTTCGCATTGGCGATAGACGTCTGATGCCAGTGCAATGATTAACTTTTCTCAAAAAAATATTCTAGCGGGTTGATATGCTTCGCCACAATCAACGGGTAGAACCGGTGTATCATGGAGTATTCCTTTTTCTCCTAGATTTCTAAGTAAGATATTTTTTACGGTTTAGGGCGATTTCGGCCAGAAAGAGAAGTGCCGGACTTTTTCTTGATATAAATACATATTGTTACCTAATGGCATAAATGCGTTTCTTTAAAAAGGTTTTCCCGATGTTGAAGTTCTTTTTCTTTTCCCTTACTTGACACATACATGGTTTATGTCAAAAATTTTAAGTATTTGGGTGTACTGTACATATAAATCACTGTGTACAAAAATAGCTCTGAACTTCGTTAATGAGTGATACTCATATTATAGTGTGAACAAGTAGAATGGGAAAATTTTCGTGGCTAATTTCATGAAGATCCTTTCGATTTCCAGACAAATTTATGTGCGAGAATCAAAAAGATTATAATTTTGTAATCACCAGCGCATTGCTTTACAACAATCACGTTGGGTTCTGCAATTCCTCGGAGAAAACAAGTTGAACACATGAAGATGCTGATGGTCACACTAGCTGACCTCAAAGTACCGCAACTAATCACTGGAGGAAATGATTGATACTACAATCAACAAGAGTACGACACGAGACTTTAAAAGAAAAAATTCTCACACGCCGAAAGCAAAAATCTTCAGCTGCATATGGCACTGGCACTTCTTGGGCGTGGGTGTGGAAAACCGGCCAGCTAAACGAAGATTTACTTCGTTTTATTCCGCTCGGATGCCATCATCATGCCACCGTTCGCATTCCACCGACTTGGTCCGAATCCGGATGGACTTTTATTGGACCAAGGCAAAATCAACGGAAAACGTTCCGTCTGGCCGCAAAACACTGAAGTTTGTTTATCCGCCTGGCTATAAGTTGGAGTGAGGATTCCGTTAGAGCTGTAGTATTTGTGAATGTACTCGGGGTATTCTGGGTCAGTGCGCATCCGTTACGGGAAATTGGTAATAAATCGTTAGGCTAAAGCACAAAAAGAATGAATATTTTCCAAAGTACATTTCTTCAAGAAGAAATAACCTTGGATTTTTTCGACCGAGTGAAACAATTTAAAGAAAGTAGTTTTGTGAATGAAATCCACATTTGAGTAACATTTTAAACTTCACTAAAACTGGCTTTAAATTTCCTCCCAAGCATACCGCGCACTGGAACACCCGGCGCTGATGTTTGTTTTTATATTCCGTGAAGAGGATTGGAAAAATATTTATCGTCGTTCCAATCCTGGACATTTCGAGAGGCGGGCAGTTGGTGATGGCGAGGGAGAAAACTTTCGAACACTGCACGGAAGAAAAGTTGGATCGTTTAATAGTTGGAAATAAAAATCATATCAACAGACCAATAAAGTCCGGGGAATTGTGTGCAGTATAAAAATCTTTGCCAATTGAGCCAATCGGGGCAATGATATTTAGGATTTTTGTTCGTAATCGTTTTTTTATGATTGATTTTTTTTTTGAGTAAACGTTTTCAAAATGACTTTTTTTTTATTGTCGTAAAAGCTATGAATGTTTTCAAATTATAACTGAAAATATTATCATTTAATTATCGATTTTATTATTTAGCCTCAATGGTTTTTTTCAAAAGCTAGATTTTTGAACGAAAACTTTTAACATCCAGTCATGGTGACAACAGTGATGAAAACTATGAAAAATTGCTCACAGTTGTTTTTTCAATTCTAGTTTCGATAGATATACTGTGAACATATGTTGTGAATCAAAAAAATATATCCAAAAAAATGTCCATTTAGCACTTACTTTAGAATCAAAAAGATAAAAACGTACCTACTTTATGAGCAAACATGAGAGCATGGTGAAATTATGTGATAGTTTTGAGCCTGTGTCATAAAAAGAAAGGGGTTTCCAAACAAAAATAATATCAAAAAACACATAGCTCGAAAAGAAATGAGAAGGTCTTCGACTTTTGTAATTTTTGTAGTTTTTTGTAATTTTTGTAATTTTTGTAATTCCTGTAATTTTTGTAACTTGGTAATTTTTGTAATTTTTGTGATTCTGATGATTTTTCTAATTTTTGTCATTTTTGTAGTTTTTTGTAATTTTTGTAATTTTTGTAATTCCTGTAAATTTTGTAACTTGGTAATTTTTGTAATTTTTGTGATTCTGATGATTTTTCTAATTTTTGTCATTTTTGTAATTTTTGCAATTTTTGTAATTTTTTGTAATTTTTGTAATTTTTGTAATTTTTGTAATTTTTGTAATTTTTGTAATTTTTGTAATTTTTGTAATTTTTGTAATTTTTGTAATTTTTGTAATTTTTGTAATTTTTGTAATTTTTGTAATTTTTGTAATTTTTGTAATTTTTGTAATTTTTGTAATTTTTGTAATTTTTGTAATTTTTGTAATTTTTGTAATTTTTGCAATTTTTGTAATTTTTGTCATTTTTGTCATTTTTGTCATTTTTGTCATTTTTGTCATTTTTGTCATTTTTGTCATTTTTGTCATTTTTGTCATTTTTGTCGTTTTTGTCATTTTTGTCATTTTTGTCATTTTTGTCATTTTTGTCATTTTTGTCATTTTTGTCATTTTTGTCATTTTTGTCATTTTTGTCATTTTTGTCATTTTTGTCATTTTTGTCGTTTTTGTCATTTTTGTCATTTTTGTCATTTTTGTCATTTTTGTCATTTTTGTCATTTTTGTCATTTTTGTCATTTTTGTCATTTTTGTCATTTTTGTCATTTTTGTCGTTTTTGTCATTTTTGTCATTTTTGTCATTTTTGTCATTTTTGTCATTTTTGTCATTTTTGTCATTTTTGTCATTTTTGTCATTTTTGTCATTTTTGTCATTTTTGTCATTTTTGTCATTTTTGTCATTTTTGTAATTTTTGTCATTTTTGTAATTTTTGTAATTTTTGTAATTTTTGTCATTTTTGTCATTTTTGTCATTTTTGTCATTTTTGTCATTTTTGTCATTTTTGTCATTTTTGTCATTTTTGTCATTTTTGTCATTTTTGTCATTTTTGTCATTTTTGTCATTTTTGTCATTTTTGTCATTTTTGTCATTTTTGTCATTTTTGTCATTTTTTTTATCTTTGTAATTTTTGTCATTTTTGTCATTTTTGTAATTTTTGTCATTTTTGTCATTTTTGTCATTTTTGTCATTTTTGTCATTTTTGTCATTTTTGTCATTTTTGTCATTTTTGTCATTTTTGTCATTTTTGTCATTTTTGTCATTTTTGTCATTTTTGTCATTTTTGTCATTTTTGTCATTTTTGTCATTTTTGTCATTTTTGTCATTTTTGTCATTTTTGTCATTTTTGTCATTTTTGTCATTTTTGTCATTTTTGTCATTTTTGTCATTTTTGTCATTTTTGTCATTTTTGTCATTTTTGTCATTTTTGTCATTTTTGTCATTTTTGTCATTTTTGTCATTTTTGTCATTTTTGTCATTTTTGTCATTTTTGTCATTTTTGTCATTTTTGTCATTTTTGTCATTTTTGTCATTTTTGTCATTTTTGTCATTTTTGTCATTTTTGTCATTTTTGTCATTTTTGTCATTTTTGTCATTTTTGTCATTTTTGTCATTTTTGTCATTTTTGTCATTTTTGTCATTTTTGTCATTTTTGTCATTTTTGTCATTTTTGTCATTTTTGTCATTTTTGTCATTTTTGTCATTTTTGTCATTTTTGTCATTTTTGTCATTTTTGTCATTTTTGTCATTTTTGTCATTTTTGTCATTTTTGTCATTTTTGTCATTTTTGTCATATTTGTCATTTTTGTCATTTTTTCATTTTTGTCTTTTTGTCATTTTTGTCATTTTTGTCATTTTTGCCATTTTTGTCATATTTGTCATTTTTGTCATTTTTGTCATTTTTGTCATTTTTGTCATTTTTGTAATTTTTGTAATTTTTGTCATTTTTGTCATTTTTGTCATTTTTGTCATTTTTGTCATTTTTGTCATTTTTGTCATTTTTGTCATTTTTGTCATTTTTGTCATTTTTGTCATTTTTGTCATTTTTGTCATTTTTGTCATTTTTGTCATTTTTGTCATTTTTGTCTTTTTTGTCATTTTTGTCATTTTTGTCATTTTTGTCATTTTTGTCATTTTTGTCATTTTTGTCATTTTTGTCATTTTTGTCATTTTTGTCATTTTTGTCATTTTTGTCATTTTTGTCATTTTTGTCATTTTTGTCATTTTTGTCATTTTTGTCATTTTTGTCATTTTTGTCATTTTTGTCATTTTTGTCATTTTTGTCATTTTTGTCATTTTTTTTTATCTTTGTAATTTTTGTAATTTTTTCCAAACATGATAAGATCATTCATTGCACAGCAGGACTCCTTCTTATAAAGCTCATTTATGACCTCCCATACAAATCTGATACAACATGCTCTATGCAAATACGATAAAGCCCGTTAAACGATTTTTTCAGTCTATGAAATTCGATGCTGTACCGTATTTGGCAGGATGAGACCCTTTCTTGTTGAAACAAACCCCCCTCCACACTTCTAGAACGAGGGCTCCCATATATAGCTTCTAAGTTATAATTTTTTGAGAAAAATTTCAACAAATAATTAAAGAGAAAACTTCCATGAAAGTCTTATTCCTTTCTTGATGAGCCCCTTCAATAAGTGTTCAGTTGTAAAGTACTACTTAAGCCCCACTAGAATCTTTCAAAAGTGGCTCCCATCAACCCCAGTCTGCGATGGCATGTCCCCAAGACAAATTAAATACGCTTGAAATATCATTGTCAGTGCAGTAGTATTCATCGTTCCGTTGTTTTCCGAATTGTCACGTTTGATGTTTCTCTATCATCCCTCGTTCCTCGTCCGTATCTCTTCATTTGCAAAATGTCTGGCACACCCTGACATTTTTATTACAATTTGTGAATCATTCAGACGAGGACGACTGGCAGTGGTAAATAAAGAAAACGACGACAAAAAAATAACGCTTCGCTCGGACCACCACAAAGCATTTTCCCCCCAACGAAAACGCGAACGCAAGGGATTAGTGCCGTGGCAATATGACAACGACCACGGCGACGAAGAAAGAAAAAAAAATGAGTGGTGGAAATATAGAATGATGTCACGAAGACGACGATGATGATGGTGTGATGCGTAGTCAGAAATATTAGTATACGGTTTTTATCATGCTTGATCTGCTCGAAATTTGTTGACTTTTTGCTCTCGTCACAATGCCATCTGGCTTTCACCGGTCAGTCAGCAGAGTTGGTTTTGACATTTGCTCCGAAACAACCACCGAGGGGGTCATCTGAATACATTTTTGGCAGTTATATTTTCATCAACCTTTCTGATGCGGAAAAGGCCAATTTGATTAGAAAATTCAATTTCAATCGAATTTATACATAAATGAAATCAGCAAGAACCCTTCGGAGAATTTAAGATAAAAGATTAAAAAAAATTATTAAAGAACTAATTTTTGTAGTTAATTCAACATAGTAGTTCACGTAACAATTGTTCTTACTTTTGGCCTTACGCAAGACGCGATTTTACCTTATATAAAGGGATTTTTTGTAAGTGTTGAAACTCATCATAGGGCAACCCGCGTATTGACGATTGTTGGTGGCACTAGTAATCACTTGTGTAGAGTGCAGCTATTGAAAGGCTTTATTGGATACGGAAGTAAAGAGTTATCAACTTCCATAGTGTAGCTATGGAAGGACCCTATTGAGATATGGAAATAAACGATAACTCTGTTCCACCACAAACCTGCGTTGCTACTTAGTTTTCAACATGTTACGTGCCCAGACAGATCTCGGTTAAAAGAAAGGGTTAGCTCGAAAGGGGTGCTCTCAAAACTTGCAATTAGCAAGTTACCAGCGCCCAGGGCAGAGGAGTTCGTCAGCCGGAGGAGCCAACCAGCGTATAGAGACCAGCCAGCAGCGCAGAGAACATCCAGCGATGCCAGTAGAGCTCGGAGCCAGCAAGGCGGATTCCGAGAAAGTTACTCCGAATGCCGTCTCAAGCTACACTGCGGTAAGGAGTGTCAGTTTTTTGCTGACGGCCGGGACGAGGACTTCCGGGATTCGAAGTCGGGATAGGTCAGCGCAGTGAAGAAGTGATCCAGCTGGAAAATTAAACCGGAGCGGAGTTTGGATGAAGCTGATAACCGTGCGGATCAATCTCGTGATATGGTGCCAAATACGTTGTAGTCAGTATACTTGGACTATCATTTAAATGCTTGAAGGGTAGTCTGATACTTTGAGTAAGATTGTTTGGGCGACGATCAGTTGCCAGACTCACCTCTATGCGACACATAAGCCAAGCTGGACGACGACTACTGCCGGTGATCGAGATTGGAAGAAATAGGTAGCTAGTGAACTTCATCTAGCGATATTTTCCATAGCTGGAAGAAGTTGTTGGTTCTTCAGGAACAGATCATGTGAATTGAGGGGAGGTGTGGAAAATCACTGACGATTGATGGTGGCAGTCGTGGAGTTATGGAAATAACAACAGGTTATGAACCCAGATACGTGTGGAAAGGAAAACGAGTTAGTTAGAGGGGTACTTTCAAGTTTGATACTTGTGGTTAGCAAGTGCACCAGCTACCAGCACCAGTCAGAGTATCACCAGCGCAGAGACGAGCCAGGGAACCATCGTAGAGGACCAGCCAATAGCCAGAGAACCACCAGCGCAGAGAGCAACCAGCGAGATGGCCATGACCAGCAAGGAGGTTGCAACCAGGATTGGTCACGGTCTAATGACTGATGTCCGATGAAGGATTAGCCCGGATCAGAGTTTTTCATAAGCTGATTGTCGAAAGGGTTATTCTCGTGATATGGAGCTACACTGCGGCTTTGGAGGAGGTCTTAGCCAGGTCAATAGCCAGCAACCTCAGCAACGCATCAGGACCAAACTGGAAGCATGCAGCTGGAAGTTGTCTTCTGGATTTTCGGAGCAATCAGAAACTTTGAAAAACAGGACAAATGGCCATGAATTTACAAGTCGAGAGTATTTTTCTCGGAAGCTGTTTCGGATGCTTCAGAAGAGGTGGTTCAGCCGACGGTTAATCGCCAGCGAATTCATCCACCTCTTCCAACCAATTTTTGAGGCATTTCGAAGAGGTATTGTCAACCTGCATAAAATAGCGTTAAGCAACAAACAGTTGCTTTTCTGGGGTTAACAAAAAGGAACACTCAAGTAATTCTATCCGTATGCTGAGGTTATCAGCCACCAGGACCAACGAAAGATTTCGGTATCGAATTTTGAATACGGCGAATGCGCCAACTGTAAACAAATCCAGATAATCACATAAATGCGTTAAACTATTCATTTTACATCCGAAAATATGATCTCCTTTCAATTTTTCTTATTTTAGTGAAGTTAAATTTAATTTTTTAAATAAGGCGAATAGCTTTTTTTATGAGTGTGTAATCCCACAGTTCATTCGCCCATTTCCCCTCAAAATTTCGTCGCGAACAAAAGGGCCAATAGTTATCTCGAGATGGAAAAAGGGCATTGAAGTATTCGAAAAAAAAAATTTCCAGGACGAGGAGATGCACAAATCAGTATTTATAAGATCGTTGAATGTGCTAATGTGTTAACGTGATCATTTGGACCCGCTTTCAAGCCGAAATTTGCTTGAATATTGCTTCTTTAATGAGTGATCCAAAAGGCGAATAGTCATTCTGCAACTCAAAAGGGCACTCCAATTTGGCGAATGAACAAAATGAGAGCACCAGTCTGTGGTAAAAGGGCCCACAGTTATATTTATTAATTTTTTGTGGTAATTAGTACTGAAAAGCTATATTTATCGATCGGGTGTTGAAATTAAACCAATTTGAAAGCATTTTAGCGACTTCTTCAGGAAAATGATTGTACGCAGCTAAATAGGAAATTGATTTTATTTTCTGAAACTTGGAATGCGTTTTTCTCAAAACAAAGGTCTTGGCGCATTCGCCGTATTCTAAATTTGATAGCGATTTGATCCAACAACAAGAGTAGCGATGACAATGATGGTCAAGATTCCGTCATTTCTGAACCGACCCCGAGACGTAGTCAGCGAACCAGAGAAACTTTTCAGCGCTATGTGGATAACGTAGTCGCTGATTATTTTGATGAGCCTTTTCAGATCATCAACCAGTAGAAGGGCTGGGATTTATGGGAAACTACTATAGACAAGGGAACAGCAGCACCGGATGAGAGCAGGACTTGGGAAGTCGCTAGCTTACCCCAGGTCATTGGATTTCTGACAGGAATGTTCGATGGGCGAATCTAAATAATGATGAGGTTTCAACGAATTCATAGGTTGTTTGCAGTCATCTTCAAGACCAGCTTTCTGTTCTGTGATTTGGCAAGTCCTGAAGCGTATTCTACGAGACTTTCGACATATGACTGATATTGCGTTGGTATACAGGGTTTGTCCGGAAAGCAATAGGTTGCTTTAGCAAGAAGTGGTGTATTTTGCGAGCACCAAGCCTTTTTGAAGGGCTGTGAAGAGGTCTGCGATGAAGACCGTGCTGGAAAACTTTCGACTTCGAAAAACACCGAAAATGTGTCGAAGGTCTTTCAGCGCGGTTTTCATCGCAGATCTCTTCCCGGTCCCCATCTAGGTAAGCCTGCTTAACCCTTCGTTTCATAAAGTAACAAATTTGCAACAATTAATGTATGGAAAATTGGAAAAATCCTATTTTGTTTTATTTTATTTTATTTTTGTGGCTAACAAACTTTCTCGAAAAACTAGGTGTGGTTAGCATTCATTTCACATTAATGGAGGACAACATTCTTTGCATCCAGTACCTGGAGACAGGCGCGGTCCTATGGGAGGGGGGGGGGTGATCGGGGTGATCACCCCCCCCCAAGCGGCAAAAAACCGTTATAAAATACCCGCAGAAGCTAGAATTTCTGTAAAAAGTTGGATCTTTTCTTAGTAGATGTGCTTTAAATTTTCAAAATTTTCCACTCCGTGGGGGTGTTAATTCAACTGAATCAAAGCAATCGAAAGATTCCTTTTAATTCAACCACGGTAAATGAAAAGTTCATATACCAGTATTTCGATAGCAACTTACTACCTTCTTCAGTGAACGTTTTCGATTAATGAATGTGTATCGTTTCCCTCCCTTATATTGTCCGGGTTAGGTAAGCTACTACTAGGTAGCAAAAACCTCCGAATGCTCGGCAGTTGTGCCGTTGTCTGTTTTTTGGGTCTACCTACCCTATTCTTTCTGGTGTTTTCTGGTAGTGCTAAATTATTTTCTACCCGTTTTTGGGCATTGTCAGGTAAATTATTGTATTTCTTTTTACCTAAGAATTTGAACAACCAAGTGTGCCCTGGTCCGGTGTCTCCGTTTAAGAGATGAACTGATTTTTCATTGAAGATTTCAATGCTTTCAGCAACATCCAATTTAAGCGAATTACTATTCAAAGACCGGATCAGCGAGACATTTCCTCGATCAATAGAGTGACCAGATTCACACATGTGTAAAGCTACTGCAGATCTAGGATTCTGTGAAGGAAGAATTTTCTTCTTTGAGTCAGATCTAGCTATAGCCATGTGTTCCTCGAATCTATCAATCAACTTCCTTTTGGTTTGTCCAATGTACACCTTATCACAGTCGGAACAACTGATTTTGTACACACCAGATCTATGAAGGAGCTCCACTGGATCTTTTGTCGATCCTAAGATGGATTTCAGTTGATTATTAGAGCTAGTGAACACTAGTTCAATATCAAACTTTGTCAACTTGTGTCGCAATTCGGCTGCGTTGACACTGTTGAACTCCATGGACCTTCGTTGGAACTCCTTCTGAATAGGAGTTAAAGTAGTGAAAGATTTCCGTTGAAGCAATCTTTCTTTTTTCCTTATAATGGCTTGAATGGATCTACTTTGGTATCCATTTTTATTAGCCGTTTGGAAAATATATTGAAGTTCCTTTCCTCTTCCTTCAGTTGATAGGGGGATGGAGTTCATCCGATGGATCATGTGGTGAAACGCCGCCATCTTATGCTGGAACGAGTGGTTCGAGGTGCTCGGTATTACCCTCATGGTGTTTGTGGGCTTTCTGTAGACTTCGAATTGGAATAGGCCATCATCTCCCCTTACCAGAACATCCAGGAAAGGTAATTTCCTGTCTTCTTCTATCTTGCAAGTGAATTTAATATTCTTATGCAAACCGTTTATGGATGTTAGAAGTTCTTCTAGAAAATCTTTGTTTACTACACAAAAAATGTCATCGACGTATCTCCACCATTTCTCGGGTAATAAATCTTGATTTTCAAGAGTCTCCTCCAAATGAGCCATAAACAGTTCACACAAGAATGGAGACAGAGGATTTCCCATTGGCGCCCCCTTTGTTTGTCTATAGAACAAATCTCTAAATTTAAAGAAGGTTTGTCCCATACACAAATCCACCAATTTCTTGTAGTTTCTAACTTTGAGTTTCCAAGTGCTCCCATTGTGTTGTTGAAGCAACCAATCTTCTAACAGATTAGAAGCTTCTTTAACGGGAACACTTGGAAACAAAGCTGAAACATCAAAAGAAACCATGGCCTCGTCCTCTTCTATGCCTCCCGACGCCTGCAGTCTGTTCACGAACTCTAAGGTGTTGGTCACCGATCACGTTTTAAAAGGTTTTGGCATCCTTTTAAACTCGTTCAGTAACCACTTCGCCACTTTTTCAGTGGGCGCGTTCACTCCTGAAATTATCTCCCTCATCTCATTCCCTGGTTTGTGAATCTTCGGTAAACCTTTGATTCTAGGGACGATTGGGGCAGACACTTTCAGGGCGCCCGGCGCAAACCCTAAGATCGGTCCACAGTCCTTCAGCGTTTTTTCCACCTCCTTAACCATCTCCGGTAGTGGGTCCTCTCTTCGAACTCGATACGGTCCTTCATCCCAAGCCCACAAACACCATGAGGGTAATACCGAGCACCTCGAACCACTCGTTCCAGCATAAGATGGCGGCGTTCCACCACATGATCCATCGGATGAACTCCATCCCCCTATCAACTGAAGGAAGAGGAAAGGAACTTCAATATATTTTCCAAACGGTTAATAAAAATGGATACCAAAGTAGATCCATTCAAGCCATTATAAGGAAAAAAGAAAGATTGCTTCAACGGAAATCTTTCACTACTTTAACTCCTATTCAGAAGGAGTTCCAACGAAGGTCCATGGAGTTCAACAGTGTCAACGCAGCCGAATTGCGACACAAGTTGACAAAGTTTGATATTGAACTAGTGTTCACTAGCTCTAATAATCAACTGAAATTTATCTTAGGATCGACAAAAGATCCAGTGGAGCTCCTTCATAGATCTGGTGTGTACAAAATCAGTTGTTCCGACTGTGATAAGGTGTACATTGGACAAACCAAAAGGAAGTTGATTGATAGATTCGAGGAACACATGGCTATAGCTAGATCTGACTCAAAGAAGAAAATTCTTCCTTCACAGAATCCTAGATCTGCAGTAGCTTTACACATGTGTGAATCTGGTCACTCTATTGATCGAGGAAATGTCTCGCTGATCCGGTCTTTGAATAGTAATTCGCTTAAATTGGATGTTGCTGAAAGCATTGAAATCTTCAATGAAAAATCAGTTCATCTCTTAAACGGAGACACCGGACCAGGGCACACTTGGTTGTTCAAATTCTTAGGTAAAAAGAAATACAATAATTTACCTGACAATGCCCAAAAACGGGTAGAAAATAATTTAGCACTACCAGAAAACACCAGAAAGAATAGGGTAGGTAGACCCAAAAAACAGACAACGGCACAACTGCCGAGCATTCGGAGGTTTTTGCTACCTAGTAGTAGCTTACCTAACCCGGACAATATAAGGGAGGGAAACGATACACATTCATCAATCGAAAACGTTCACTGAAGAAGGTAGTAAGTTGCTATCGAAATACTGGTATATGAACTTTTCATTTACCGTGGTTGAATTAAAAGGAATCTTTCGATTGCTTTGATTCAGTTGAATCATTCGACCAAGTAGGCTCATACCACAACAGAGTGTTAATTCAACAAAAAAATTAATCTATCACTTAAACGACTCAATATTGAAAAAATTCGATCCACCAAACTCAAGCAGATGTAACTTTTGATTCCCTGGACTGAATTATACCAAATAACTTTTGTTGATAAGTAACTTAACAAAAGTGTGTTTTTGAGTGTTGATTTTGAATTAGCTATTAATGGAATGTTAGAAAAACTTTTTTTTAAATTGTCCCTAATTTCCCTCATATGTCTATATTAACAAGAGTAAATCGTAATAAACTTTATATTTGCTTCAAATTCAGAGCAACTAATCCTTTGATTTTTGTTTTGAATTTTAATTAAATGACAAATTTGAAAAAGTCATATAGAGGGGTGAATATGGTTATAACACTTATACTTGAAATATTTGTTTTGCTGTCGTCATACATTTATTGCCTTCATTGCAGTTTCTTTTTTATTTGCTCAGATTTAGAAGGGAACAAAAAAACTTTGAAATATAAACGTACGGAATCATGTGATTTTGAATTTTCTTTATTTTTAGAAATTTTTACCATGTTTGATGGATTAACAGGTGGTTCTAAGAAGTAAAAAAACCTTTGGTCTTCAATTGTTAAATTGCCTTTTTTGTAAGAAATTTAAATTTTATTCAACTTATCCATCGGAGTGTTCAGTTTTCCAGTAGGCGTTTAAGAAACGTATGACTTCAATTGACCGTCTAATCAGATGTCTAATGCTAACGTCATTTTAAAATCTAAAGTAGTGCTATGTTCACTTGCGTTTACGAAGAAGTCATGACTTATTGCAAAATTAGAGTTCCGGTTCTGAATCAGAGTAAAGATTCGTGAGTTTTTTTCACCCTCAATTTTCTACCATTCAAATATTAATTATAAACTTAAAATTAATAACCTTTGTCATGAAATTAAAAAACAAAAATTTAAATTTCAGATCTGATTTTATTAAATTCAGTTTGAAATGTATCATCAAACATTCATATTATGGATGACCATGTAAAAATCCTAGTACTGCCAAACAGAAATCGAATGGCGTTTGCGTTCCCTTTGAGTTTTTAGACCCAAAAAGATACATAAAAGTATTAATAAAAGCTGTTTCAATATGAAAGAGTTGGTGTTGGCAATAGAGATTCAAATTTATCTCCAGAACTCAAAATCTATACTACAACTATATAAAAGGTAACAAAATTCACATTTTTCGATGTGCGAAGAATTTGAAAACTGATTTCGACTTATTTAGGAGCACTAAATGCAAATTTGTATTTTTTTTATCAGCTTTTGTTTCAGGTGTAAATTATGAAAATACATGGTTAATTGAAATAAATTGTTTTACTTTTTTGCAAATATCAAAAAGATTGAAAAAAAGGTTTTAACGTGTTTTAACTTAATGATCAATTTTCATGAAGACTGTGAGTAATTTACCATAAGAAAAAATTATCAAAAAGATTGAAAAAAAGGTTTTAACTTAATGAGCAATTTTCATGAAGACTGTGAGTAATTTAGCATTAGAAAAAATTATAGAAATACAGTAAGTATGGTTCCCATTTTGTAAAATACGAAGATTATCGAGACGAAGTCTGTATTGTTTTTCTGGGAATTTGTCAGTTTTTGGCATTCTTCCCTCTAATCTGTTTCGTGGAATGAATAAAGGATAATAAAAGGGTTTTACACTTTTTTTCATGTTCATGTAGGTTAGTTACTTCCAAAATCAGTTTGCCTCGGTTTTATCTTTTCCCTTGTGAATTAAATCTATCCCCTTATCATTCCACTATTTTTTCGGCATCATGCTGAACAGTCAAAAAATCTTTTAGTGATTTTAAACCAACACTTCTGGATTTCAAGATCTACAGCAATTATGTCAACGATACTTTTTTTAGCTCATATACACAATAATATAGAAATTTTAAGTTAAAATATAGCATAACGTTTGATACCGTGAATCTGAAAACTTGGCTATTTCAATTGCAAATGGTTGAAACTCTTCACTAAAGAAAAGTACTAACTTTCAAAACTAACACTTGATTTAATTTTTTTAAATTATTATTCAAAATTATTTAAAAAATAAGGAATTATGTGTAGGTTCCTACATGAACAATGAAAAAAATTAATGACTCTTTTTGATAATTTATTTGTTGTAGTACAATTAAAATTGAAAATTTTTAAATGATCGCTTTAAATTTAAGAGCAAATCAAATCAAATTAGGTTCCTGAAGCATCGTATTCAGAAACTGTTTATCTGTCAACTGTTTAACTGATTATCAAAATCGTATTTTCTTCTTAATTTATATTTAAAGTGTTGATTTTATATATTTTGTTTCCAAATTAGATAATTATAATAGGGCTAAATTTCCGAATCACGATTCATTAAAATACCCCAATGAAGAGTTCAACGCACGTTAGTTATGTTTGTTAATAAGTTTATCGACCTTATCGGTGCAGAGTAAATACTTCCTAAAAAGTATACAATATCAGAGCGCTTCTATTTAGATGCTCAGGAAAAAATGAAGATAGCCTGTAAATTTTTCTTTACATTTTCATCTCTCAACAACGTGTGTATTATTTTCTTTGAAAAGTTACATTTATAAAGAGAAATGCTTCAAAGAGTTCTTAAAGCGACAATTTTAAAATACCAGATATACCTACAAGTTAAAAAAAATATCCACATTTTTTCGCAGTGGATATTATAGATTCACTGGTTATTATATAAAATGATGTGTAAGTTGTGTAGAAGGATATTGAAATGAATAACTAGAGAAACTTTGATAAAGTTTTCATTATTCATCTCTTGTTTCAAACTTTTTTAAATACTTTGTTCAGTGAAATTCATGGGGGAAGGAGGAGAAGTGTGCAGCTTATATTGTAGACTCATTTGCAACTGACCATTCCCCCCCCCCCCCGCAACCCCTCCCCCTCTTTTCGCTCACTCAAATGATCGTTTTTTCACCAGATATATACGTTCCTTTATATTGACTGATTTTTGAAAAGTTGAAAATCACCCCCCGCAAGAGCCAGGTCTAGGACCGCTCCTGCCTGGAGAAGGGGTGGACGCATCAGCAAATGAAACTCTTGGATGTCAAGTACGAATCCATCAGATAGATCATAAGAAGCAGTCTGCTATTTTTGCAACACAACTCCCCTGCAGATCTGCCAGCTGATGCATTCACGAAGGCGAGCCGAGGGCGAAGTATGTGAAGTTGTTACCAATTTACGAATTGAGGGGAGGTGTTGAACTTACTTTTTTTTTTGGATCCTACACTAGCCCAATGCTGTCGATTGCAGCAGCAGTTTGTTTTGGTTTTCCACGCTTTGCATCAATTCGCAATTGAAAACAATGGTTTGATGATTGTTGATGACAGGTGATGATGATAGACGCGGTATAAATGTTAACATCATCACACTGTAAATCTTACATAACCAAACTGTGGTTAGCAGTTACACTGCAGTGTTGGTAGGAAAACATAAGTAGATCAACGGTATACTCTTTAGGAAAGAGAACTTTCCCGGTTAGGGAATGAAAATATATAGGTAACTAGCTGACCCGGCAAACTTCGTTAAGCCTTTGAATTTCGCTAACATAATGAACATGTAAATAAGCAGAAAATAGATTATAATTATTTGCGCTCATAAAACTGGATTGTTACCTTCAAACCGAGTGAATCGACACAGTTTTTTGACTATTTTCGTAATACTTCTCTCATATTTTGGTAGTGCCTACCTCCAGGGGCAACAATTTTCGAAGAAGATTGACTTCCAACAAAACTGGAAAGCGAATATCTTCTGAGATAGAGTTAAAAATCTGTTTTCTTCCGTTTTACATTTTTTTTTTTACATTTACAGAGGATCCTTGACACCGATATGTTCAATTTCTATTAACCTCAAGATAAGTGCCAAAAAGTGTTTTGTTGAAATGTGTCGTCATTTTAAGCAGTTCTGATCAACTGTCTTTCATTTTTCGCCAAAACCATGTTTGAAATTTTCTTTATCGTATAGGTGCCAAATTTGTAGAAATGGCACAACACTTTTCATGGTATGAAATTTCGCGATTTTTTTATGCTGCAAATATATCAATATCAACAAATTTTCATATACCATTCTGTTTTTCGTTATCTATCATGCATTTGATATGTTCTCTGTATTAGATAATCTCCTCTTAATTTTTAGAATCATCTTTTTTATATTGACTTTAACTTTATCATATTTATCGAGAAATGGATGCTTAAGCACTGAACAAAGAAAATTAGAACATTCAATATATGTGTATGTACTTGGAATTTTTATTCACGACAATTTCAAATCAAACGGTTTTGAAATCTTTTTTTACTTTGAGATCTTGAATTCAAAATCAGAAATGAAATCCAAAAAAGTCTTTGCAAATCTAATTCAGTTTTCAGTATCTCTGTTTTGGATCTTGAATCATATTTTCGTCGAGACAAAAATTTTTATTTTCCAAGCTTCTTGTATTTGAAGATGTTATTAAACCAGTTATCTGTTCTTGATTTCTTGGATCAAATTATGAATTTTATTTTTACAGAGTCAACCCTATTTATATCCTTAATTTTGTTTAGTTTTTTAGCACCTTAGTATGAAAGGAAGAAGTGGATAGTATCTAACATTTCCTTGGTTTTCTGATAAAATTCACATATAATTACAAAGTTAATATCATTCTATTCTCGAACTAACTCATTACATTCTTGACGTTTACAAAAACCAAGTAAATCAATTTATGGTCGTCTTATTCTATTAATTAAAAATTAGACGTTCTCTTGGTGTTATACCATAAATATGAACAGAAGATTCTGTGATGGAATATTTCATTGTTATCTGTTCAGTTGTTTTGGATATGTCAAAACTTCCACAGTCATACGTAGAATATTATTTGTCTTGAATAATATGACAGTCTTTCATTTAACCGGAAAATAAACAAAACAAAATAACGGAGTAAATAAAAGAGATCAGAATATTTTCCGCGCGTATCCTGGTCAGGCAAATTTATTCTATCTAAAAACCTAACAATATCCGGGCATTTGATTTCAAAATTGTCAATCCAAAACCCGGGCAATACCAAGCAAATTTGGGCTAAATTCAGAAACTATTCCAAAAAAATAATAAAACGATAAGCACTTTAATAACTTTTTTTCTTCGAAACACATAAGAAATGTTGAATTGTATTTTAAGCATCCAGAAACCGCGCATGATTGTTATGTTAAAAGTTGCTAAAAAAATTTCGTTTTAGAACGCAATATTAGAAAAAAAAAATTAACTTAATGAGAGTTTTTTTTTTATTTGGCAAATGAAATTACTTAATCCGGAAAATTCGGGTTTTATTTATCAAAATCCGGACAACCAGGCTGGACGACTTGACCGGGCCCTTTAAATTTTGTTTTATTAATTACCCGGTCAAGTCCGGGTAAAACCGGGCAATCCGGCTAGCTTTGGGTTAATTAGCTTAAAAAATGTTAAAGTTGCCTTGATGCTGAAGCAAAAATGACAATTTCCGAAAATAGGTATACTCCATGCCGGCTTATTGCGTTATTTTTTTTTCACCCCATACGGAAGGTGAACAATTACATCCAAGTATCCATTTTACTGGTGCCACGTGAAAAGTACACTTGCAACGAAAATGGGCGCCAAAACTTCCTATAGAGAGATGGATGGACATCAGTAAGCCTTGATTGCTTTTGGCGCCTTCCTACTCTGGGTGATTCGAATGGAAAAAAATGGAAATTGGGTGCCATGACTTTTATTTGATACGAATAAAAACTTAAAATAAATTTTCAAATTCCACAAAAACATTTTCGAAATTATCTCTCCGTTGTGTTATTCTTCGCATGAAGACGAACACAACAAAAAAAATCGCATACAAATCGGATGCTCCAGTGAAGAGTTTTGCGTGTTCGCACATTTCTGTATGGGCTGTCTCTCTCCCTGTTTTATATATATACTAGCTGACCCGGCAAACTTTGTCCTGCGTTCTTTAATTAAAGTTTTTACATTTTAAAGTTTTCTTTATTGTTTTTAAATCTTTTGATGATTTTTTTTGTATATAATGTTTATAAAGTGATTTAAACTGTTTTAAATTTTTTTAAAGCTTCTTTAATAACTACAGATAAACATTGCTTCTCATTTCAGTGCTGTCTGGTACACTATGTTTCTAGTTCTATTGTTCGGTGCAAAAACGAATAAAGAAGATGGTTTTCCTACACGGGAACATGCCACGTAAAGTTGGCCGTGTGAAAAACATGGATATTCTAGGTTAATCCCACAAACATCTTATGTTTGACCCTGCGATTTGTTGACAGTCATTGCGAATGCAAGCCGTACTGGATATTGCGTTCTCTTAAACTCAAATGGTAAATCGTTTGATATTAGTGGGATTCTCGGAATTAGGACATCCTCTCCTTTAAATTTTCCTTTAAGAATAGTCGCTTGAATAATATTCGTTTTAAGATTTTTCACGACCAACCTTGTCCCGTTACACAATTTGGGTTGGTTAAGGTTACGGAGCATAATTATAACACTCCCAACTTTTATGCGTAAATTGTGCGGCGGCATTCATAGAAGATCTAAAGAATTTAAGAACTCGGTTGGGTAGTTCGTAGCTTCTTCTGGATTGGTTATACAATCTACTGACTTGTACGAATGCAATTCTCCAGGAACTGTGTTCTGGATAATAAAATTCAACTCGTCGACATCCTTATTTTTCGCTGCCAGGATTGCACGTGAACTTAGCCAATCATGGTTCACATGGTTTTGAACGATATTCGGAAACACAATTTGCAATGAGTTCCTCTTTTGTCGATACGAAAGAACAAAAACCTTGCGGGAATGAAATTAATCCTGTCGAAACGTCTACTGGTACTTCTCCATTGCCAATAGTCAATAATTGTTTCGAAAAGATTTCTGTGGACGAATCGTTTTGAAGCGCAACTCGCATATTTGTCGTTAACCGCAGCGTCGTTACGTAACGCCACAAATACGAAAGTTTAAGGCAAGCATTTATCTCATCAGCTGCCGTTGACCGCGGTATGACAGGAAGCGTTTGTCGAAAATCTCCTGTAAAATTAAAAAAGTGTGTTCAATTGTTATAATGTATCAGTAAGTCACTAATAAGTCTTTCAGAAACATCCGAATAAAGCAAAAGGCTAATGGGTCTAAATAAAATATACATGCAAACAAACAAACCTGCTAGTAGAATCATGGCGCCTCCAAAATGTCCTGTATGATTTCGAAGATCCTTCATAGTTCGATCGAGTGCCTCTAATGCTCTTTTATGTGCCATTGTACATTCGTCCCAGATAATAATCTTGCAACTCTGCAGCAATTTCGCCATTGATGTTTGATTACATGTTTGTTCCTCGGTCATCTGTAGATTCAATGGCAATTTGAATGCAGAATGAGCAGTTCGGCCACCTTCCAACATTGTGGCTGCAATGCCCGATGAGGCAACCGCCAGGGCAATGTCAGGTCTTGAACGAATTGAAGCCAACAGTAATGGAATAAGGAATGTTTTGCCAGTTCCACCAGGCGCATCGATGAAGAAAATGCCACCATTGCCGTCATCAATCGCTCTCATCAATGTATCGTATACGTCCTTCTGCTGGTGATTCAACAAAGGAATATTCGTTTGGACTACTTGGGCCAACGCGTCTTGATCAAATGAACGTACTCCTCAGACCGCAGTTTAGCCTGATTGAACCGGATAAAGTTCAAACGTTCTGTCTCGATTTTGACATACATGTCGACGTGTTTGTTTGTGGTCGTCAGAAGGCATATGTTCCAATGCCGTCTTAAATAACCGAATTAAAGCGTTATGTTCGTGAAGAAGAATTTGCAATTCACCGATGATCTGACGTTTCATTGCACGATTGATAGCACAACGCTGATCGATTTCTGTTTCATAATTTCCAACGAAATATATTTGTAGAAATTTATGATCTTCGTTCGTTGGTGGCAATAATGATCCTGCTCGATGATGAATTTGACCTTGAATCTGAATATATAAGCTTTGTTAGCATAAAACAAAGTGAAATAGGAAAAAATCATGAAAAAAATGTAGGAAATTTCTCAAAACTATTCATTTTGCTAAAGATTTATTAGGGAGAAAGTTTCGATTTTCGTCTCAGCACCTATATTCATCATTATTCTATTTTGACCATTTTTTAAGCAAATATGTTTATTGCATGATTTTGTCGAGTGATTAATATTTCCATCAAAGAAATGATCAAATTTAGTGTTGAAACCTCTAAATGAGCGAAATGAGATGAAAATAGGTTCTGAGATGGATATCGGATCTTTTACCCTATATATTTTTTAAATAACTGTTCAAGTAATAAATAAGGGAAAAATTATCAATGAAATGGCATTAATGTTTCGATAAATTGTGTCCTTACTATCCAAAATAAGATTTACTAAACAATACCTTAAACGTTGGGTTAAATCCACATTCTGCAACAATATTCGCTCAAATGATGTCATTTGAAAGCAGCTGTTGTAAATTTGGGTATGCGTTAAAAAATGTCCTGCTTCTGGTGAGTCTCTGAATAGCAATGAGCGCAGTGGTTCTGGTGGTGGAGTCAACGGTGGCAACTTTACTTTACCACCTGCGCAACATAAACCTGGTGTTTCTGAGTGAAACTTCAGCGCTTTACAGTATTGGCATACCAAATCCATGGGCCCGATTGTAAGGCAAGGCAGTTTGCTGTAGTCTATTGTACAATCATATTGGAAAGCGGCACGATACAAATTGCAATTCTGTTGCTGTTCAGTATTTATCTAGGCTTCTGCTTCCTCCTCTGTCGTTCGACGGCTACGAATTACCGACATACGTTCTCGAAGCTGTTGATTTGCTTCCGCGCTTTGCTCAGGGGTCTGATTGGCACGGAGCCTCGACAACCTTCGTGCATTGCGGCTGCGTAATCCAACGTACGTTCTCCTTATGGGCGGCATACTGATTCTAGAGTATTGAAGCTGCAAATGCAATTTCAAATTAATTGTTGAATGTACATTAAATATTCAGTGCTTTAAAAATTTCAACACACTTACCAAAACCACCGGAATTCCCACCCCGGGATAATCACAAAACTTCAAATAATGTGTAAATTGTTTGCAAATAACTCACGAATGATCACGCTTTGAAAACTATTTTCTATCAATTCAAAAATGAAAAAACCCAACAACAGCATAAATGTCAAACAACTCCACTTCAAACACATCAATGCCTTCTTAGAACGGTACCATGTTCTCTCTCTCTCCCTAACGCTGCATTCTATGTAAAATGTTTTTTTCTTTTACAAATTTCCCCTTAACATTTTCCAAATTTCGGCTCCGTTGTGACATTCCTTGTGTCAAGACGAACACAACAAAAAAAATCGCATGCAAATCGGATGATCCAGTGAAGAGTTATGCTTGTTCGCACATTTCTGTATAGTCTGTCTCTCTCCCTGTTTTATATATATAGATATATATATATAGGTAATAGTGACAAATAGCTATCGCGTATGTAGAAAGTAGCTGTTTAAAGACACGACAAAGATCATGAATAAAGATATCTCTTTTCCACCGCTGAAACCTGCGTTTTCAATATTAGGGTTAATTGTGCAGTAACGGGTAGCAACTAAAATTTTGGATTTTTTTTGAGGCCCCATTTCTTAAACATATACGAGCTCAGAGAAAAATAAGAGTGTATTTTTTTTTAACTTTTCTTGTCCTCTTTTCGCCATTTTTTTTTGTTTTGTTTATGTTTGCCTAGTTTTGCTCAAAATGCCGTCGGAACAAGAAGCGTTTCACGAGCGGCAGAAAAATATACTGTACAATATTTTAAAAGTGAAAATATGGAGGCTTCCACTGTTTACCATATCCTAAAAACCCCAACAACGAACTCGCAAGCAAGGTAGTCCAGCAAAAATAATGGACGCAAAAGAACTTCATTCTCTTTCACGTGCCTTCAACAACAAGGATTCATTGAGCCAACGGGACGCCCCGCCAAAAAGTACAATTGTTCTCACCAGTACATTGGCAAGACATTGAAAAAAAAGTTGGAATTAAGTGCCAGAAGAAGACAAGAGCCCCAGAATATACTCAGGATCAGATTTCGACTCTTAAATCCCAATGCCGCTGGAGGGTAAAATATTATTCCGGAAAATGTTTTGTTTTGGACGAAGAAAGTTACTTCCCTCTTTCGAAGACGCACATCCTCGGAAACGAACGATACTATTCCAAGGATAGTTCTACTACATCTCCGAACATTAAATACACGTTCAAACATAGGTTTGAACAGAAAGTGATGCTGTACACCACCATTTCCGAGAGAGGTATTTCTAAGATATCGTTCGAGCCGTCTGGTTTGGCTATCAATCAAGATGTGTACCAAAATGAATGTTTAAAGAAAATTTTGATACGTTTCAACACGAATATCATGCAGATGGACTATACGTGTTTTGGCCGGATAAAGCGTCATCGCATTATGTCAAATAAACGCAATCCTTCCTGAATACCCATTCGATCCCCTTTGTACCTAAGAAACACTACTCGACAAATCTGCCTCAATGTCGCCCAATCGATGATTTGAGGAATCTTGAAGGACTTTTGAGCTCACTGGTGTACAAAAATAATTGACGACCTAAGAATTGCAAACAACTGATTGGAAGAATCAAGAGATGTATTCACGAAGTTGAAAGCTCGTGGAACGAAACAGTCCGGCGAACGACTGGCCACGTGCGTGGCGTAATATAGCATCGAGGCGGCTGACGTCGGCGCAAAAATCTGAACTCTACCTTTTCGTGAACGAGAAGACACCTCATCGGAAACTGCTTTTCGTGATGCGGCGAGCTAACGACGAAAATTGCACATTTTGTGATAATGGCGAAACGGAATCTCTAACCCACAAGTTCTGCACATGTACTCGAGTCGGACCGGCTTGGTCGGTTCTTCAGCAGAGAATAGCAGTCATCTTGGGAGGATGGAGGCACATCTATTGAATACAAGGACTTGGATAAGTTTACCACAAATGCAACGCTGCTTTAATTGCTGGGACTTTGACCACCAATCCCGAAGCTGCAACGGACCCGATATACCGGATATTTTTAACAGGGTTATTATCAACACAGAAGGCGAATGTGGACTGTCTGTTTGAAGTTTGAAAGTTGTTTGAAATTCTTTCAATTTAAAAAATAGCATCACAAATCGCAGAATTACAGGTTTTGAAATTTAAAAATATTGATTTTTTTTGCATTCTTGTCATATTCAACATGTAATTTCGAAACATGTAATTTCCTTAAAAATCCACCTAGTTATAAATGACTCTTTGCATCAAAATTATCGCTCCCTTTGAAAACATCTTGTAGGTTGATTTTTTTCCACAAAGTACCAAAGACAAAGGTACGTCCTAAGATTTTTTTTCATTATCAGCCAAATGCAATTACCTAGTCTAAGAGACATGTTTATTACGATTGGTAGTAAGTAGTGCTTCGATTTATTACCAACAACATCGTGCAGACCATGCAGACATCGCTAGAGAGTAACTTCTGTCCAGAACAAAGGAAAACAATCATATAAAACTTCTTCATTTCTAGAGCAAATTGTCATCCGCTCGCTAATGGTCCCTCCGTCCGACCCATTCGGCGGAAACCACGTGGACCCGTAGGGATCTGCTCTTTTCCCGGCTTCCCCCAAGCATATTGGCCAAAGAGTTTAACCAAAACTTTGTACACCGGACAAAAGTCCTTATGTATAATGTATGAATTTAATAAATTCGAATGGCCCAAACGGGCGGCAAAATGGGACGAACGTTCATACGTCCTTTTATATCCAAACGGAGGGAAAAAATCCGCTCGGAAGTGGTTGTTCTGGGGCAGGACGCGGTCACACATGTGCCAACTTTGGACTGACGGACATGCTGGAGAGTCAAAGTGCCAAATGGTACGAGGGTAATATGTCTTTTTTTTTTATTATTATTTTGCGAGTTCATCTCCCACTGGTCCCGGACATATTTCAAATATTCCTTTTTTGCTACCATCATCGCAACTTCTAGAAGACTGAAAAGCGAAGTTGGGGGTGTCTGATGCGCACAAAGTGGAAGCAGTTTGTTTTGTTTGCTTTGAAATGAAATCATCTGGAATAAATTGCGATGATAGTAATTGTTGATTTTTCTCAAATAATAATTTCTAAAAATCGAACTTTAACTTTTTTCTTTCAAATTTAATACTTTCACTGATTGTTTCCTTTAGACTTTTTCATACAATTTTCAAAATGATGACGAGTCCAAAAGGAAACATTTCGAAACCGTTCCCATTCCTCCGAAGAGAAGCAGACGAACGAAGTCTGGTATATGAGGTGCCAATGTGCTCGACTGCAAATAAATCCCTTTGGGGACCGCCGCCAATTCTACTGCGTTTCGGGAAGTAACAGTCTGAGTTGGAACTTTTCGACAGAGATGAGATCTAGACAGGTGGGTATGGGGTTGGGAAAAAAGTAGAAACTTTTCGCTGCTGTCTGAAGAGTTGTCGTGTGCGTATTGGTTAGCTCCACGTTTCTATCCTCCCATTAGCCCCATCTCAAGGAGTTCCGCCAGCTCAACGTCAGTCAGAGAGATGTTTGTCAATTTGATGAATTACGGTTTCCGTGAGTGTTTTATGACAGCAAGGGATTTCCACCCTTATGACAGTGTATTAGCTTGTATTGAAGTTATCAATCTCCTAATGACGCCGTTTGCAGTGTGAGTTGATGTTAAATTTCACGCAGCGAATGAAAAAAAAAACTACAAATTCGGGTGCCTGTCTATGAAAGTTCGATGTTTAAAGGAAAGGTTTGGATTTCAGTTCAATAAATTTCAAATAGTCTTTTATGCAAGTTAGTGCTGAATACTTTTCGACACTATTAATTGCTTGAAAATGTACAGTCCTCGGCCTCAAATTTTCATTGACATGGTCGTCCACATGCGGTTATTTGTTGTGTTAAAGACAATTTTTCGAATTTGCATAAAATTTTGAATGAGACTTGTTGTCAAACTTGAACTTTTCAGCATTCGTTGTAATTATTTATTCAACTCGTTTACAATTCGTGCATAAAGTAATATCCATCGATACAGTTTTCAAATCAGTGTCGAAAAGGGCAACTTTCCGACACTGTTTTGATTTCGAAATTTACAACAGTTGTATTCAGGAATTATTAGTTGATTTTGACGTTTTTTTTCTAACATTGTGAAAAATGTTTATAACACTCGTTGCGAAAAATGGAATGTTTTCATTCGTGTTGGAAAAGTCTACGGTTTTGCTAACATAATGCATAAATATCTATTTTATCGAACATCAATTAGCTTTAATTGTGTAAAATCTTATGTTACATTACATGTTACAAAAAAAACTATTTTATCATGAAAATCATCAGTTCCTACCATTAACCTTTCTTTCCTGTTTTTTTCTCTTTCAGGTATGCTTACGAAAACCACATATCTAAGGAAGGGCTGGCAAATGGATGAACTGAGTAAAAAAAATGCATTAAGATATTTTTAAATTCAAATGATATGTTTGGTTTACATTGACTATGCAATTTTTTGAGCACTGCGGTGCATTTGACGAACGCGGAGAATGAACATTTCATGGCTATAAGTCTAAACTTAACATTTATCACAAAATAAGACATCAGAATACTTGACAAGTGAATGGAAAGATAACAGTAAAATAACATCAGCCGATTGGCGAACCAGCTGATAAACCAACATTCAGGGATTCTCATCTTCAGGTAGTATAATCCTTACCAGATACTTTCAGAAAAAAGCGGAATATTTCAGAAACTATTAAAAATCTAATTTTTAAGACTATTCCTAGAAACTTGTTAAAATAAATTGCATTCTCAAGAAAACTTCCATCTTTGTATACTGATAACACTCATGTCGAAAATATTGTAGTTCTGATAAGTTTGAATTCCGAAATTTGAAGAAAGTTTATAGCTTTTTTAACAGCCGTTGTTTTATCATCTACCAAGTTTATTTAATTTAACTCGTCATTCATTCATTGTTTGATCCAAAAAAAGTGATTTTCGCTCGATAGTATTGTTTTATTTTATCCGGAATTTGAGTCTTTCATTTGCTTTACATTCTAGGGATTCTGCTAGAATGCCGAAGAAACATCTGGAGCCATCATCATTTGGGAGCAACTTATAGAATATTTTCTTCAATCTTAAAAATATTAACATCGCTATAACATGCTCAAAGAACGCTTAACTGAACTAGATTGTTATGATAATGCTGAGATAAGCATGCCAGTAGGGTTTGGAACTAAACCCCCCAACCATGTCATGCTCTTTTGATGCTGTTTTCAAATCCTTGTTCAAATTTGGTTTTGCCTATGATACTGGAAATGATCCATTATTTTCTAAACCCTTATGCGTTTTCATTAATTAGATATTGTTTTTACTTGTAGAAAAAAAAGGAACTGGAAACATCCTAAGTTTTTATTTCAAGAAATTCGAGATTGAAAGTTCTTGAATTTTATTTTTAATGCAGGATTCAAACATCAAAGCGTCATAATGACGATCCAAAACGGAAAACTCAGAACCTGATTCGTTTTTTTTTAATTATTTTTAAAATTCAGTCCACAAGTCGGATTGAAAAACAAATTGAATAATTAATCCAGATGGAAAACGAAAAATCTTAAATCTCAATTTCAAATTAATGAAGGAGGGTATGTTAAGTAGATTTCACATCTTGGTTCACATTCAAATATCTGAGCTGTAATTCAAATTCAGAAATCGTATTGAAATTTGAAAACAGATGAAAATTCATATTTTGAATACAGGTTCAGTATCCATAATTAAAAATTCTGGTTCAGATTAAGCTTGGGGCTTTTCACTAATTATGTAAGCCAATAAAGGGGGGGGGGGTTCACTTTTGCTTACGATATCTTACTAGGTTGTCTAGGGAGGTTGGAGGGAGGGGGGTTTACAAAAATCTCACGTAAGAAATTTTACACTGATAATTCGTCACAGCCATACGAAACCATTTTACTCAGGTTTAATTTTTTTTTCTCGCTACCTTTTTGTTGATTATTTTTGATGGCATGTTATTTATCTTTTAATATCTTTGAATTGATAAAAAAAAATGCTGGTACCATAAAATTTATCGAGAACCAATTCAAACCAACATGCCACAATAACACAAAAGACACATTCCATTCGCTTGTACCGCTCAAAAGTGGTTTTTATGCGTTCTCTTTAAAAATTCTTGAACTTTTCTATAATTTTGATAATTTAAATCACATGTTACGTTTGAATTTATTCGATAATTTTCAAAGTTAATTTGATATGATATAAGCAGTATGGCAACACTTTTTCCCAAAAAATACTCACCCTGGCATTAAAAATGTTTGAACGTGCAACTGAAACAGGAAAAACCCGTTCTAAAAAATTTGAAAAGAAAATCGACAAATCAGATGGAAATTGGTCCGAATTCAGACGAAACTCGCTTGCAAATTTCCCACTGGGAACTCCGATGTTTTTTTTCTCAAAAGTTGGCGACGTTGGAAAGTCGTCTGTCAAAATCCCGTCAAAAAAATCATTCTTTGGGAAGTTCCGGTGCTGAGGCGGTGGGAGCGCTACGGCGAACTGCGGAAAGAGCCATCGCGCCAAAGAGGATCGCAGTGTAATTCCCGGGTGGGAAAGAATCCCTCGAGCAACCAGTCGGCGAAGGAGGAATCCTGACCACAAAGTCCGGCCGCACAAGTTGCAGCAAACCGGCTGTGACTTCTGGGAACCGCAGAGAAAACGGAACCGCAGCTTGCGCCGAGTCCGGCAGATTTCTAAGAGCAACCGGAAGAGGGGTCTAAATCCGCCGTCACAGTGGCATTTCGTGTCGAGCAGCAGCTGCGGCCATACCGTTGGATCCAGGACACGTTGCAGCATCGACAGCAGGCGCGGGATTAAATGCGCATCGTGTACGACCGCATTCGCAGGTTAAGCTAGCGTGGGCAATAAACCGATACTATGGAACTCCAAACGGGTGGTTGCACAGGCGGAAGCATTCGTCTGGCCAGTCGACAAGAAAGCTCCGAACAGGAAGATGCAGATGTACGATTCCGGATCAGCATGCGACGTGGCAACTCCGGATCAAGTGCCAGTTTGTCCGTGACGTCACCGAAAGAAACGGCTGCGACCAAGGTGCATCGCAATCTTTGGTGGATCATAGGGAGAGCGTGTCGTTTTGTTGTGAACGCCCCAGAGGCCTTGGAAAACGTGAGTACTCACAAGCATAATGAGAAATGGGAAAGGTTGCACAATATAAACAAAATTTAAAATGAATGATCTTTATTTATTGGGCTACCGAAAGCCGAAAATCCTTTGTAACACACACACAACCAACGGAAAAAAGAGAAACAGAAAATTTTACACAGGTTTTATATGATTTTGAAAATGAAATTTTTTTGTTAGAAAAAGTGGTTATTTTGACAACATATATATGGATATACAATTTAGAGATGTACCGAATAGTGGTATTCGGCGAACGGCCGAATACCGAATAGTGACCTTTTCAACTATTCGGCCAAATATTCGGTCGAATATTCTATTGAGTTTTCAATGAAAAAACATAAGCGATTATTTTAATTTCCTTATATTCCTTCCATTTTAATGCCCCTCATGTTTTTGAGTCGATTAACTTCAACCAGATAATATTTCCAGATGATATATTAAAAGGTCTTTCTAAAGTAGAGGTCTCTGATTTTCAAAATTTAACTGTTTAACTGAAAGGACATCAGATCGCTTTTAAGGCGGTTATCATCAAATAGATTGGGTTCCTGTGAAATGTTGGACAAAATATGTCGAAACAGGTGCCAATGAACTTGAAATTGCTTATTGGATATAGAAATAGATGAATTTCATGCATCTTCAAAACAGTTGTTAAAAACAACGATCATCTTCAACCTTAAGCATACCATATTTTCAACCACATGTATCCACACGGTCGGGCGATTCCGGATAACTTTTGAACATAATTGTGTAAAGGGGAGGGGGGGGGGGGGAATCTGAGCAAAATCTAAGCATTATTCTAAAACATACAAGGTAATAAAATTACATAAAATGGATAGGTATTTAACGATTCAACGAAAATTTATGTTAATTTAAAAGTCGTTCTTGAACATAAAATGAACCCGGGTAAAGTCCGGATAGCTTTTAACAATACCTGGGCATCACGCCAAGATTTGGCTTTTTTTAAATTTTTTATTTGATTTATGGGCAAGTCTGTATATATCAAGAAAATCTGGAACAAACGATGACCAAAGGATGACTTTGGATTTTTTTTTTTTTTAAATATGTCTTTATTAGTCTTTTAATCATTACATTTAAGTTACATTATTAAAGTTAAATTAAAGTGTTCAGATCAATTATGATCAGTTCAACTCTTTGATACAGTTAATTTTAAACATTGTTTATTTGATTTAAATTTGCTTAAGCAATAAATAATTTGATTTATAGGAGAATATCCTGTTGAGCAAAAAAAAAATGTATAAACTTAATCCTAAATCCTAAAAACTAACTTAATTGTAAAGAGAACGAATCTCTGCGATGGAAGACTGCATCGATTTGCCTCTGAAGTTGGAGATGATGTTGTTGGCCATCTCTCCGATCGATTCTATGCCTGCAATCCGATGAAGATCTTCGGTGCTGTACCAAGGTGGAAGCCGCAAAATCATTTTCAGAACCTTGTTCTGAATCCTCTGGATGGCTCTCTTCCTCGTCGCGCAGCAGCTAGACCAAATCGGAACTGCGTACATTATCGCTGGTCGGAATACCTGTTTGTAGATTAACATCTTATTTCGCAGACACAACCTGGATTTCCTGTTGATGAGAGAATAAAGAGATTTAGTATATTTATTACACTTAGATTGAATATCTTCAATGTGATTTTTAAAAGTAAGATTCCGATCAAGTGTAAGTCCTAGGTACTTCACGTGATCAGACCATTCTAATGAAACCCCATTAAAAGTTATGGAATGATTTTCATTAGGTTTTAAAAATTGAGCTCTTGGCTTATGGGGAAATAAAATAAGTTGAGTTTTGGAAGCGTTAGGAGAAATTTTCCACATTTTCAAGTAATTCAAAAAGGAATTTAAATTTTGTTGCAATCTACTGCGTACCACCCGTAAATTTCGACCTTTGGCTGAAAGCAAAGTATCATCAGCAAATAATCTTCTACCTTTTCCTTCTGGTACATCAGGAAGATCAGAAGTAAAAATATTGTATAAGATTGGCCCAAGTATACTACCCTGAGGGACACCAGCTCTAATGGGTGTCCTTTCAGAGCATGAATTTTGATAGCTTACTTGTAAGGTTCGGCTAGTCAAATAATTTTGAATAATTTTGGTGAGATATACAGGAAAATCAAATCGAGCTAATTTAGCTACTAAACCTTTGTGCCAAACACTGTCAAAAGCTTTTTCAATATCAAGAAGAGCAACACCAGTTGAATAACCTTCAGATTTGCTAGCGTTAATCATATTAGTTACACTCAAAAGTTGATGTGTAGTAGAATGTCCATGACGAAAACCAAATTGTTCATCAGGGAAAATAGAATTCTGATTAATGTGAATCATCATTCTATTCAAAATAACTCTCTCAAATAGTTTACTTAAAGAAGGGAGCAAACTAATTGGTCGATAACTTGAAGGCTCTGAAGCACTTTTCCCAGGTTTTAAAATTGGAGTTACTTTGGCATTTTTCCATTTATTTGGAAAATAAGCCAAGTGAAAACATTTATTGAAGATTTTAACTAAAAAATTTAAAGTGCTTTCAGGCAACTTTTTAATAAGAATATAGAAAATCCCATCTTCCCCTGGGGCTTTCATATTTTTAAATTTTTTGCAAATCAATTTAAGTTCATCAATATTTGTTTCATAAGAACTTTCAAATACATTTTGTTTAGAAAGAATATCATCAAATTCAAGGGAAATTTGAGCATCAATTGGACTTACAACGTTTAAATTAAAATCATGAGCGGACTCAAATTGTTGGGCTAATTTTTGAGCTTTTTCTGCATTCGTTAAAAGAAGTTTATCTCCGTCTTTCAAAGTAGGAATTGGCTTCTGAGGCTTTTTCAGAATTTTAGTTAATTTCCAAAAAGGCTTTGAGTAGGGTTTTATGTCCTCTACTGCTTTGGCAAAATTTTCATTACGAATGAAATTTAAACGACGTTTGATCTCTTTTTGAAGGTCGCAATAAATAAATTTCAAATAAGGATCCCTAGTACGTTGATATTGGCGTCGACGAATGTTTTTCAGTCGTATCAAAAACTGAAGATCATCATCAATTAAAGGTTGATTAAATTTATGTTTAACTTTAGGTATTGAAGCGGCTTTAGCATTGACTATTGAAGTTGTCAAATTTTCTACAGCCAAATCAATATCTTCTATTGAATTCAGTGGAACGTTTACATCTAAATTACGTTCAATAAAATTCATATATCGCTCCCAGTTAGCCTTTTGAAAGTTAAAAGTTGATTTTAAAGGGTTTTCAATGGGACTTTGGGATAAAGAAAAAGTTACTGGAAGGTGGTCTGAATCGAGGTCCGCATGAGTAACTAATTGACTACAATGCTCGCCTAAATCCGTTAGAACCAAATCAATTGTGGAAGGATTTCTAATCGAAGAAAAACAAGTATGCCCATTAGGATATTCAACAGTATAATAACCTGCAGAGCAATCATTAAACAAAATATTCCCATTAGAATTTGATGAAATATTATTCCAAGATCGGTGTTTTGCATTAAAGTTACCAATAATAAAAAATTTAGATTTATTTCTGGTGAGTTTTTGTAAATCTCCCTTCAAAAAATTTTTCTGTTCACCGCTGCATTGAAAAGGCAAGTATGCGGCAACAATTATAATTTTCCCCATAGAAGTTTCTAATTCAATTCCAATTGTTTCTAAGACTTTTGTATTGAAAGAAGGAAGAAGTCTAAATTTGAGACGACTATTGATGACAATAGCTACACCCCCACCTTGTCGATCAAGTCGATCATTTCGTAAAATTTTAAAGAAAGCATTGCTTTTCAAGTTATTGTCTGGCTTTAAAAAAGTTTCAGTGATGGCAGCAATATGTATGTTTTGAGTTTTCAAAAATAAAAAGAATTCATCTTGGTTAGCCAGCAAAGATCTAGCGTTCCAATTCATGACATTTAAACATCTATTTGGATCCATGAGGGAATCGTAAAGTCATAATAATTTTGTTAGCATAATTAAAAGAAGTTTGGAAAGCTTCAAACATTGAATTTGCTTTCAACATAAGTTGCATCATTTCCATTAAATTTTGATGCAAAAATTTTAATTTTTCCTCAGTAATCTCACCCAAATCAACAAAATTGTTAGGATCAGAAAATGAAGGAGAAGAACAAGTATTTGAATTTCGGGGATTTTCCCAAGCCTTCGCATGAACGTTGAGACTTGGTTTTTTCCCATTTTTATTAGTTAAACCTGAAGAGGGAAACCCATTTTCAACCACCTCTGAGAACGATAAACAACGAGTCTGTGGCGCAGAATCAGCCCAGGTAACATTAAAATCACTTCGGGTATTACCCAGCCGTGATTCCAATGTAGGCCGAGGCTGACTGCGAACAGGCAGGTTGTTTGCCGGTCTGACGTGTGAAGACGAAAAAGAGGAAGGAGGAGAAGAAACTTTTCTGGAAACTTTGGGATTTTTCCTAGAAGCAACAATTTTTGCCCTAACGGGACAGTCTAGAGAATTCGAGGAATGATTACCTGCGCAATTCGCACACTTAAAAAATTCTGTTTTTGGCTTATCACCACCAAAAAGGCATTTAGATTTTTCATGATCGAATGAGCCGCAAAACATGCATCTGGCATTCATTCCACAATTTTTAGTGCCATGACAAAAAGCTTGACAACGACGACATTGCGTAATATTTTGAAGAAAATTGGTAGAAGATTTACGAAAAGGTTCGAATTTGACTCGACAATGAAACATAAGACGAGCCTTTTCAAGAATTTGCAAATTATTAACCTGATCCTTTTTAAAATGGATCAAATAAAGTTCAGGAGCAAAACCAACACTACTGATATTATTCGTGTTGGTTCTTTTCCTCATTTGAATTACTTGAATTGGAGAAAAACCTAACAAAGAGTTTAATTCAGTTGTGATCTCATCCGGTGTCTGATCGCCAGTGAGACCACGAAGTACAACTTTAAATGGACGATCACTTCTAGTGTCGTACGTAAAAAATTGGTGTTTTTTATTATTCAAATAATTTAAAACCTTTTGAAAATCATTAAAAGATTCCGCCAATATACGAGCAGTTCCCCTTCGACCGATCTGAAAAGAAATCTTCACATCCTTGACGGAAGTGACGATTTCTTTTCGAAAGGCATTGAAGTCAGGAATCGTGACCGTTATTGGTGGAATCTTTTCGTTTTTAAGAGTATAAGAAGAAGAAGGTTTCTTAGTACTCTTATCAGAATTAAATATGAATATTTCCTCATCACCGATGTTATGAAGGACATCGAATGAGTTGGAAATTTCAACTTTTTTGGGCGATGGACCTGAATTAGGCTCGGCAATTCGTTTCCTACCGGCCCTTGAGCCAGCCGATGACTTCCCCATGCTGGAAAGAAAAGAGAAAATATGAATAAAAGAAAATGAAAATAATTTTAGCACTGAAAAGTGCTGATTGAAATACAGGTAAGGAAAAAATAAATAATGTAAAATGTTCCTGCAGGTACACAGCAACGATACGATGCTCCGGCGTACGTGTTGACGGCTCAACGGTACAGATGGAAGTGGGGATGACTTTGGAATATTTTATTAATTCACTAGCTGACCCGGTGTGCTTTGCTACACCTTTCAGAATCAAATGATATTTTCAGAAGTCATTCAAATTTTTATTGTTTTTAGTATTATTTTAAATCAAATTATGACTAAATTAATAAGCAACCACTATAAAATGAGAGCTTCAGCTGGAGTTTCAAATTGCAACACAAACCATAACTTATATTCTGAATCTTGATTTATAAATTTGTTTTAAAGATCTGATGATTTTCATCTGTTTCCTTAAGTTTCACCCTAAAAAAGAAGGGTCCCAAATTAATCGTTCGCAAATAAATCTAACTTATAAAGTATGGTTGATTTTGGTTGATATGTTCTGGATTTATGCTTAAAAACTGATTAGAGAGCCCCCCCCCCCCTGTCCTTCCCTTCACCCCCTGCTGAATGGAGATTGTAATTTTTAATAAACATTTTTTTCGTTCCCAAAATCCTCTTATACCAAATATAGTTCCATTGGTTGAAAAGTATTTAAGCTTTACAACAAAAAATGTATGGGGCCCTTTTCTTTCTTTCCCTCTCTACACTGTAAAGCATAAGAGTCTGTAACATACGTAGAAACATATCTCGTAACCAAGTACTGTTGCTGTCATGGAGACATTAATGTCAGATGATTAAACTACAAATAAATAAATAAATAAATAAATAAATTGAGAACATATGCTAACAAAATTGTATTGGGCTCACCTCCCTCCTCCCATGTACCTTCTCACTGAAAGGAGGATGATGTGTCAAATACTCATAGAGTCATACCAAAATGATTTTCCATGTTAAGTGTTGTAAATTTCTCGGATTTTGTTAAACAAAAGTTAAATGCAAGCTTCCCTCTTCCCTTCCAATATTCCATGCCATGCCAAATTTGGTTTTATTTAAGTAGTAAATTTTTGAGTTATGTATAAACTTAAAAGGAAGTACCATCCCCCTTTCCGTTCTCTTCTTTCAATAGAGGGGTGATAACTTAATATTCATAAAAGTATTTTTCGTACTCAAATACTTTTTGATGATTATGATGAAATTTGGTTTCATTTGCTCGATTAATTCTCGAGTTATGCAAAAAAAAACTGGAAACCCCTACCCCCCTCCCCCCCCTTTCTTCCTTTATATACCGCTTAAAAGGTACAGCTTCAATTTATAATAGAAACATTTCTCGTATCCAAATACACTCACATGTCAAATATGGTTCAATTTGCTTGATCAGCTCTCCAGTTATACTGAAAATTGTAAGGGAGATCTCGCCTCTCCCTTTTCATCCACCTCTTCGAAAGAGTGAGGGATACCAAATATTCAAAGAAGCATTTCTCGTACCCAAATATCGTTCTTGAGTTATGCAATAAAAATTGTATGAAATTCTCCTCCCTCTTTCCTTCCTCCCCGCTGTAAGAAGGAAGGGGTCTCAAACAATCATTAGAACATGTCACGTTCCCAAATACCCGCCTATGCCAAGTTTGGTTCCATTTGCTTTATTAGTTTTTGAACTATATAAAAAATATGAAAGAGGCCCCTCCCCCTTTCAACTGGAAAGAGGGAGGGGTCTCAAATAATCATTGAAATATTTTTCGTATCCAAATACCTTCCCATGCCAAATTTGGATCAGATATCTTGATTAGTTCTCGAATTATATGAAAAATTGTAAGGTAGCCCCCCTCACCCCTTCCTATCACGCCACTGAAAGGAGGGAGGGGTACCAAATATTCAAAGAAATATTTCTCGTTCCCAAATACCACCCCATGCCAAATATGATACCATTTGCTTGATGGGTTCTCGAGTTATGCAAAAAATTGTCTTTTGTTTGGGAGGCCCCTCCCCCCCTTCATGAAAGAGGGAGGGGTCTCAAACCACAATAGAAACCTTCCCCTGCCTCCAATACCCCCACCTGCCAAGTTTCACGCAAATCGGTTCAGTAGTTTCCGAGTCTATAGGGAACAGACAGACAGACAGACAGACAGACAGACAGACAGACAGACAGACAGAAATTCATTTTTATATATAAAGATTTAAAAAAAAATTGAAAAATCTGTTGTTGTGTAAATTTAAAAATAAATATTCGGCCTATTCGGCCGAATACTTAGCTCAACAATTCGGTGAGCCGAATATTCGGCTTAACGGTTTTTAGGCGGTATGCGGCGCCGAATATTCGGTGTTTTTTAATACGTTTTGAAGCCAAAAAACACTGCTTCATTTTGTGGAAAAAAGATTTTGTTTATCTTCAATGTGGTTGTGGTGGTCACAAAAAAAGGAACCTTGAAATTTTACGAGAAAACTTTGACATATTCTTACATAAAAAAAATGATGTCTTCTTTGAAAATGATAAGACGATTCTAAATCACTAAATATTGTAAAAATCGGTTGTAATCTAGCTGAGTTACAACAGCGCGAATGAATGAATTCACGGCACAAACTTTGATTTTTTTAAAATTTAATTTGGAAAATGGTAGGATTTTTACAAATCGAACATAATTTAGTTAATTTTTTAAAACGTTCGTTATTTTCAAATAAAAATACAAAACGATAGAAAATGTATGATCCCTCAAAATAAGGAAAATTTAGGTGAAGATACCGAAAATTTATTATTTTAAAAGTCGGAACCACAAAATATCGTTTTTGGAAGTGCACATAAAATTTGAAGGCTCTAAAGAATGGTTCAGCATAACTTTATATTTCGTGACGTGAACTCAGTCAATTTCCCTGTTCCGTTTGAACTGAGCGAATTCACGTCACAACTTCAAATAAGCATAACTTCGTTCGTTGTTGTTCAATCGAAAAGTTAAGCACATCAAATTGTAAGTAATTGTTTTTTCTACAACACATTTGAAGACATTGATATTCTATTTCCACAGAGAGAACAGGAAATCAAAGTTGTATGTACTGAAGTCGAAAATGGTAAATTGTAGCGTAAATTCACGTCACAAAAGTAATCGATCACAAAAAAAAACTTGGTTGACTTCTAGAATGACAACAGTTCAGAAAAGTCCGGAAAAGCGATTTCACGTCACGGTGGAATGTGTCTTAATCACATTTTAAAGATCGTCGCTTTGTACTTTTCATCATAACAATCTTTTTAATTGAGATATTTAAAGAAAAAAAAGAACGTAGTGACACCACTATTTGAAGCCATTGTATTTCGAAAATAACTTAATTAAGAAAAATTCTTAAAAATCAATATGAGACGCTTTCGATAATGAATTTCAGACAGGTTTTTCAGTGACAGACACTACCAACTCTAAATTTTTCAAACGATTTACCAAAGATTATTGTTACCCCGAACATGCAACCTAGAGTGTCCATTTCCCGGCTATTTTAGTGTTCCTGGGAATCGGGAAATTTGGCGACTCTTTTCCCGAAAATTCCCGAAAATCTTCATGTTGAAAATGAAGATTTCAACTTGAAGATCTAAATTATCTACTGCGTATAAATACTTATCGATATGGTATTTTTAAATAAAAAAAAAACAATTTTTTTAACGCAAATCATTTCGAACTTTTTAATGCCTCGAAAATTCAATAATTAAACCCAAGACTTAAAACCAAAGTATGTACTTTAATTGACAAACTGGACCGATTTTGGTACAAAAATTTGAAATAATTGACAAAAATGTTTCACTATCTAAAGAAATTAGTAGGTAGACTTCAAGTTATTCATCAAATATCATAAATTTTCAAACAACTATTCATTTCCACAATTTATCATTTTTTGCTGAATATTTAGCTACTGTCAACAGGATCCGAAACGGAAGTTCTAAATGATGAGTGCTGCAAAATAGAACATTCAGAATATTTCCATACCGTTTCATTATTGGAATTGATTGGTTTTATAGTTTCTTGCCGTTTTTCACATTTACACTAAGCTTTCGATCGGAAAAACGTTTTTTTTTACCAAATTCAATGTATGTATCAACCAGATTTAAGAAAAATAATATTTAAGACTAAACCTTGGTAGAACTATCATTTTCCTAGCTCAGTTTGATTCATTTTTCCAATTAAGATCGTGTAAATTTTAAGCAATTTAGAACATTTTATTGAATTCGGGAATTCCCAGGAATTTCTAAGCGTTCCCCAGGATTATTCTCAAGCAATTTAAATGAAAACATGCCAATTTCTCAAAGAAAAAAAGTAAGATCTCACTAGAAGGAGAGAAAGGGTTTTGAAAAATCCTAATTTTCCCACTCCGAGAGATAGAAGAAGGAATTTAAACAAGTTCTGGCCTTATATAGCCTATACTGTTTGGCGACATTTATTGATAAATAAATAAATTGATTAATAAATTATGTCAAAATATTTTCGTGTCAAAAATGTAATGAAATGAAATCAATGCCTAATGATGAATGGGTTTTAACTATTGTAGCCGCAGCCCGTGGCCTAGAGGATAGCATTCAAATCTTCTACGCCAGCGTGTATGAGATCGAATCCCATTCACGGCATACATAGTACACTTTCTTTGGGTTGGTGGTTTAAGCATTTGTAAGATGCTAGCCATCATATTCTCAAAAAATGTACGCTTAGAGCTAAGAAAAAAATGGAATCTCTTCAAGGAAACATCAAGTTTCATTGATATCCTGTTGTATGTGCGTGTGTTCGTTTTTTTAAGAAAACCATTATTGATATGATAAACCCCAAATGTATCCCAATTTGTGTTTCCTTTTATGAGATTCAACTATTCCATCTACTCCACTTTCCGAAAAGACGTCACAAACTTTCTTCTTATACTTTTACATAAATTTGTATGAGTATAATAGGGTGGCAGCCGAACGGGTTATGTCGAATTTGGAAAACGATCATTTTGTAGATTGGCCCAAAAAACTGACTTGTGCTAAATTTCAGTTCAAATGAACTTGATTATGTGTGCCTTGAGGGAACTTTGAAGCGCTCAAAGTTTCAGTATTTTGACTCTCAAGAATCACCAAAGGGTAGAGCAAAGTATATCGGATGAATCGAAATTTAAATGTTGATGCCAAATGTCTTGAAAATGCATAATGCAGATTTGCTGTATATATTCCCTGAAATAAAAAAAAATAGCCAAAAATCGACTTTCTGGGATATAGTCAGTTTTCCGAAAAACCTTGCAGAAAGTGAACGTTTCATCCAAAATTTACAGCATCAAAATTAAAATTTCGATTCCTCCGATTTCCATTGGTTGCTTTTTAGGTGTTTTTTTTTAGGGTCAAAACACAGGAACTTTGAGCTCTTGAGGTACCCCTATATCAAGTCCGATTGAACTGAATAAACATGTTGTTTTTTCAAAAGCATTTTCAAAAGCATTTTCACAAGCCTTATTAACGAAATATTTTATTCTTATGATTTTCCCATCTTAAAAGTGTATTATTCACGGAACGTTGCAAATTGTTTCTAATTTGTGTTTGAAGAGGATGCCAATGGCTAATAGTTTTTCACATTATTGGGTGGCAACTTTTTGTAGCTGCACTTGTATTTTTTGTGAGAAGTTTATAAGCCCATTTCATGTTTTTGGGTAGTTAAGGTAAAAAACGGTTAGTTTCGGTTAAAACCAATGACAGATTCGGATTGGAGAGAATTTCATAAAAGAAAGTATTCTATTGTGAAGTTTTCTTAAGTCAGCTTTCCTACAGCTTTGAATGTTTGTAATTTTTTGTTCCAATTCCTAGAGAAGGTAGGGCAAATTTGTTGTTTTTGTAACGATTTACTAAGTTGAAGGTAAAACGAAGTCAGCTAGTAATATCTTACTTTAACAGAATTTTTATTTTCACATAATATGGTGCAAATATTATCACCTAATTGCGGTTTATCAAAACAAAAGATTGATAAAACGCTGGGATAGATTAATTCATTGTATCTGTAGTTTTAATGTATTCATGTTATCCAGTTCAACTGCATACCAATCTTGTATAATTTTAGACAATCTGGTTCCGAGTATGCAGTTTGAAATGGTTGAGCTTAAGGATTTCGGCGAACATACGTTCCAGTTAATTTTGCAATTCCTCTGCCATGGCAACTTTCCACGATCGGAGGCTAAATTTCAAAACTACTCGACGCAACATCTGATGAGTCGGGCGGACACTTTTGCCTGCCAAATTTTCCCCGGCTCTGAAAACTAAACTTTGTCGGTTTGGGTCCGGGAAGCGTGGAAGCGATATCCAATCGTGAATTGAACATCCCGGCCAATATTGTTCGGTTGGTGCCTGTGCAGAATGTTGGGGGGAGAGTTCAAATTGCTAAGTTAGTGCTAGGACCGGGTTTTCGGTTATACTTATACACATGAATGCCTTTTTCCAACTTCAGAAACATCATCACCCTGGTCTTCTGGGCCGGCAGCTCTGCTGTTTCTCATTTGCATAACACGAAAGATCGTAAAACTTGCCGCACTCATCCTCAATTCGCCGGAAACCAACACAGAGCACCGGAATCGGAACTGGCAGGCAGGCAGCCATCCAGCGTCATCCACCATTAGGCAACAGCGTGGCATGAGCAGAGGGCACATAGAAATGGAAGCGATCCTTCTGCTTTGTTATGGTTTATTTTCCCCAATGCTGCTGAAATCGTTTTCCGCTAAGAGCTTTCGGATGGGCTTTTCAAAAACAGAAATTACATTACAATCCGGCGAACAGATGCTAGTTGTATTTCCGCGTGTACTCTCTTAGCAGCGCTTCCGGAATGTTGGCAAACATGTTGTCTGTGGGCCGCTGCTCAATTCGATACTCGTGTGAAATCCATTTTCCGGAAAATTCCTTTTCCAGGAAACACGAGCGCTTTGAAAGTTATCTTTTATCGCAGCCGCAATCGTCAAATAATCGGAAGGTTGCCAACTGAGAACACAAGACCTTCCGGAAATAGGCTCTAAACTGTTTTAAGTTATGAATATTCAACTTAGCCCATGCAGTGCGTGATTGATTGGTTGGATCCTTTGCTTAACATTTTTGGGATGGTTTATGTTAAGGAGTGTTTGTATATATTCCCCCCGAATCAAATATGATTAACACTTAAATGCCAAGATCGTAAAAAATCATTCCTTCAAATTAAATGCGTTCCTTATATAAAAAGTTGGGACTGAAACAGAATAGAATTGATTCTAAGAAGAGTTAAGGGGTTTTAACTATTTAACTGCCATCAGGGGTAAACAACGAAAGAGTTGGTTAATATGCCATGGGTTGTCCTCTGTCCTATCGTAGCAGAGGGTGAACACAGTAGGGGTTAAGAGATCGGAAAACAGTTCAACACAACTTTTTCTCTGGCTTGTGATATAGCTCAGTTGGCAAGTCTGTTGTCTCCTGAGCCGATGTCCGCGAGTTCGAGCCCAAGAGTAAACATCGAACACAGTTGTACCGGATAGTTTTTCAATAAAGATCCACCAACTGCAACGTTGATAAAGTCGCGAATGTCATTAATATGGTAAAACGACTATAATCGAAACAAAAAAAAACAACTTTTTCTATTACTTGAGAACTTATCCAACAAATGGACCAAATTTGATAAAAAAAATATTCGAGTACAAAAAATGTATCTATTTTTTTAAAGAAAAATTCCATACGGTAAAAAGCCAGGGCTAGGGGAGCTTTTATCGCATAGTTTTATAAACTTTTCAAGCAATAGAAACCGTATTTTACATGAAAGGTTTTTTTTAAGATTCATGACCCCTCCTTTTTTCAGAGGAGGAACGGGAAAAAGGAAAGTATGTAAAGCTTGAAAACTTATCAAGCAAACAGAGCCATATGTGAAATGTGATGTTATTTGATTAAGAAAAATGTTGTTATGGCAGTTCGTGGACCCTCCTCACATTGCTGGGGAGAAAAGCAAATAAAACCGAGTACTAATATCAGATTTCAAAATAATTTTTGAAAAACATGTGATGTGAAAGCTCTCATTGTAAAGATATCAAAAATTCATTTATAATGAAACTATGTTCACATAATTTATTGATTTTCAAAAGGTGCAGTAAAGCACACCGGGTCAGCTAGTGATAAATATTATCAAAACATGTAATGAAACTCAAGAGAAAATTAAAAGAAAAATAATTGATCAATTATAAGGAAAGAATTTTTTTTGACAAATCAGCAACAACTTTGTTAAATTGATACTCATTAATGGGTAAAAATTACCCATGTGCTTGATATTTTTAGCTTTTTTTTTACTATAACTTGAAAAACGGTGCTTTTGGTTGCCTGGAAACTCTTTCGTTGTATTATAAGGACCTAAAACTAGATATTGAAAGTGAAAAGAGTGTGGGACAATGCGGAGCTTTTTATTTACAAGGCTTTAAAGTTTACTTTTGACAAAAATGTCTCATTTTTGTCATAGATCAATATAGTGTGTAAAAATTTTGAACGGTTCAAATGAAAGTTTTTAATTTAAGCTTTCATATGGTGTTCTTTAAATTTAAGAAATAATGTTTTCCATAGAAACATATGTATGTAATTGAAATTGTTTTCTTCATCATACATGTTTTTCAAAGTTTCAAAGTCTGATGTCGTAGTGCGTTCAGTTTGACCAGCTAGAAATTAAGCAATCAATTTGACAATTTATTTTTACTAACATTTTAGCAAAATTGCCCAAAGTGTCTGAACTGGATGTTTACAAATTTTATTGCAAAACAAAATCATTGTTTGCCAAAGTTTTGGCAAAAAAATAATCACCCAAAAATTACTAGAATTTCAGTAAAAATTTAATTTTGAAATATCCGTTGATTTGCTTTCATGAAAGAGGAAAATTTGCAAAATTCCTGCTCCATTAAAGTTTTATTTGACAATAGTTAATCAATAAACTTATCAATAAATCGCATAACTCAAACATTTCTCTCCACAGGAAAGTTTACTCTGACCTAGAGTGAAGTTCGCTTTCGCTGTTCAAAGCTGAAATTAAAACAAATTAAAAAAAATGTAACTAGGTACCTATGTGCATTTCAATGTAAATATTTCAAAAAAAAATATTTCAATGCATGATTCGGAATAACTCTGATCTTACTATCAGAACAATTTCTATAAACAAACTCAGGTTTTTTTTTATCAAAATTTAAGAATTTAATTTTTAACTACCTAGATTTGAAATTCAAATTTAGATTTCATTGAAAAAAAGATTGGGATTTAAGATAAAGATTCAGCCAGATTTTAAGTTTCTAAATTAGTTGAAATACTTTTTTTTTGGTCATACTTTGAGTTTTTTAGGATTCGTATTTCAAAATTAGATTCAGATCTGAAATATCAAATAAATTAAGGTTCAAATAACCTCTTAATTCATTTACTTCGTTAGTGTAACATCAAACAACCAAGAATACAACACACAATAAACGGATTTAAAAATTTGATCATTGAGCCTCATCAATTCCGTCACCGAAATCTATCAGAAGGAATTTCAAAATGCGGTTAAAAACCATTAAATGTTTTTTTTTTCAAATCGATTTTCAATTAAATTTAAAAAAGAACTTAACAGACGCTGCCGATTCTACCTCTGCCCTGGTTCTCGATACCAACAAAGCTACCAAATCTAGTAAAAATGGTCAACCTGCAAATATAGGAAATACTAATAATCAACAATGTTAAGATTTTTTACCACTTCGTAATTCGGCAAAGATTTGGGTTAGTGGTACTGATTCACCGGGGCCAGTTCCTTTACGAATCCACCTACCTACCTATCACAGTCCCAGAAGCAGCTGATATCTTTATGGCTCGTTGAAATTTACTGGCTGGTGACGTTCATCAATTCTTGGTTCACCGTGGTCAAACTCTGAAACTGAAATTTGCAATAATTAACAAACATTGTATATTTTTTGAGTCCCCCAAATGCAACAATAAATACGATCGGGATTCGATCAGACCGAACTGAACGCCATCAGCATTTTTTCGAGGCACTCGAACTTTATGTGAAAATATTTTCATCAAGAGGCTAAACTATTGGTGTTTATGAACCAGAATCGATAGTTTTAAATGTAAGGAATTCTTTTCAGTCTTACATACTAGATTTTTCGATCTAGAATAGGCATTGTACGAGATTCTATTTTGGTTGTTTTGAAATTTTTTCATGGCGCTCAGTTCGGTCTGGTCGAAGCCCGGCCATATAAAAGACAATCTGATTGATTTCGTACATTCAACAATGTATATAATACATTCAACTATAGTTGTATGATTAATTTTGTGCATTCTACTATAAATATAATAGATTCAACTATAATGCACGATTGATGTTAAGCATTCAACAATAATTATAGCAGAATCATCTATAATTATATGATTGATTTAATAATAAATATGATTGATTCAACTATAATAATATAATTGCAAGGGATTGCAGTGGAGAGAGAATTCTTTGCATTTGGAACGGTAATGCTCAAAATTCCACAACTGCTTAACAAATTGCAACAATTTGCAACAATTAGCACATTTTCACTCTCTGTGAGCACCGGTTTCTCTCATTTTAATTTAAACCTTCTAATTATCTCTAACAAATTGCCACAAATTACCACAAAATCAATCATTGGCAGCAAAATTTGTTTGATCATTGACGATGATGTCGATGATTCTCCGTTTATCTCAGTCCCCTGTATAATTGATTTAATTATAAATATGATAGATTCAATTTTATTTCTATGATTGATTCACTGAGGTCAACTATTAATATTGTAAATTTAAATTCTGTTTATGTTGTAAGTAATCATGTCTGAAAGCGTTTTCTCGGAATAATTTAATGGCTACGTTTTATTTTCTTTCAATTTATTATTTCAGAATTTTTCTAGTTCTTTTTTAGCCGCCATGATGATAGAATACCTGACCGGAAATCCCGATATCCACGTCTTGGTTCCTCCACTGTTGTTTTTTGCAACTTGATGCATGGTAGCCCAGGAAATTGTGCGTCTTAACTAATCGGTCTTGGAAAATCTCCGTGCTTCTGCAACCGGCGAAGATTGACCTTGTGGGAGGAAAATATACTCAATATCATGACATAAATCTATCATACGCTGACTTACCATAATGCTAGTTTCCTGTGGGATCCTGCCAAGACCACGTAAAAGAACATCGAGACCCACGTCGATTTCCCGGGCAGCCAGAGTAGGTGTACCTTTCCTAATTTCAACAACTGTTGGCCTACAGAACGACGGCTGCCAGGAACTGGTGGAGGAAAATGTTTTCCCATCGCCGATACGATCGCTACAGGGAACACGTATTGGTTCCACACTTACGATTTTTTTTTTGCTGGTGAACACTATAGTATTCAAGTAACACACAATCTATCATAACAATATAGTTTAATTTACTATATTCATGGTTCAATACCTTGAATCTATCATACATTTGTAGTTGAATCTATCATATTTACGATTGAATATTAATTATACCACTACAGATGAATCTATCATATTGACAGTTGAATAAATTATAATTACAGTTGAATTCATTCCATTCATAGTTGATTGCGTAAAGTCAATCATCAGTTTGTAGTTGAGTCTATTATATTTATAGTTAGATGCGAAAAAATCAACTACGCGTTGATAGTTGGTATAACCAGCTGAAATAATTAGAGCAAATAACCTCAAAAGCGATCATGTCCTTGAACGGACATCAACGTCTTGTAAACTAAAATTTTGGAGGTGATTTTTCCTTTTCTTATCCATATACGTAGGTAACCCAAGCAACTAAAAGTCTCATATCTACTTAAACTCGTTCCTCCAAAGTTCAAATTTTGCTGAATAAAGGTTTCAAAGGGAATTGGTACCAAATTTTCTCGAATGTGAGCATGAAAGTTACAAAAGGTTCCTCAAATAGCCTTCTATGGACTTGAAGTTCCAAAAAAATCCTCAAATAGCCTTTTTGTGACATGTCAATCGCACCCACACAGCATAAAAGTTTCAAATTAGGTCTCAAATAGCCTTCTGCGAACTTCAAGTTCCAAGAAGTTTCTCAATTACCCTATTTTGTGACATGTCAATCGCATCCACACAGTATAAAAGTTACAAATTAGGTCTCAAATAGCCATCTGTGAACTTCAAGTTCTAAGAAGTTCCTCAAAAAGCCTTCTTTGAACTCCAAGTTCCAAGAAGTTCCTCAAATAGCCTTTTCTGTGACATGTCATTCGCATCATTCAGAATAAAAGTTACAAATTGGATCTCGAATAGCCTTCTTTGGACTCGAAGTTCCAGAAAGTTCCTCAAATATCCTTTTATGAGACATGTCCGCCATTTCATGAATATGAAATGTGAACGAACATCACAGAAGGGCATTGAATAAATAAATTATTTTTTGGAGCTTGAAAATTGTTAAAATGTATAATTTGTTTTGAAACTTCAAATCAAAACAACTTAAAGCTAACTCGCAAATGATTGTTTTTGAAAAGAGTAAATACTTTGACTTTATAAAATTTCGTCCAACTGTATTTACTTACCACGAATTTATCACACATTGAAAGTGAGTTGAAGCAATTCATTGATTAAATATCAAGATAAAATCAAGAATTTGTATAATTTTATGCTTAACAGTTGAAAACATGGAATTTTAATTTTTTTTTACCGATATCATTTTAACGGATGATTGATTTATACGCTGTTTCGTGATGTTTTTTGGTACCTAATATGCGTTTTTGCTGTTGGCTGCTGGTTGCCCTTGCGGGTATTCTAGGAAGCTTATAACCACTTCGAATTTTAGCTGCCGGTAAGGCAACATTTAGGCGTGGCGTCGTGGCAGCGTGTTTGGCTATCATCTCGCAGGATCGGGTTCAAATCTGGTACCAGGACTAATTTTTTCCATTAGGTTGTTTGATTGCTTGAGTAAGCAAATCAAATAATTGTGTAGCAGAACTGGCGTGCGTGCCGGCATGTATCGAACAAAATTAGAAGCAAAGCAATTAAGTATGATCAATTGAGGGAGGGGATGGGAGGAATAAAGATGGATGCCGAGAAACCAGCAGCCCCACATGGGCTGGAGATGACCAAAATAAGAGAGGAGAGGAGAATTATTTTTTGTTTTTGCTGATTTAACGTTTATTTGTGGGCTGAATAGAAGGCTGTTCAAACCTGTAATGGAACTTCAAAGTTTCAATAAGAACTTAAATTTTGGGCTGAATAAAAGGAACTTCAGCACATTGATATATGCTGATTAAGCTGTGTTTGACCTTTTTAACGAGACTTTTGGTTGCTTGGGAAGTGTGCGTAAGAACTGTCAAAAACAACTCTATAGTTGATATTATTTCCAAATGTAGCAACCAAAAATCTGATCGATCAAACTTTGCAGACATCAGGACCTGCTGCCGTTAGTCTCTGCTTTCAGGAACATCCATGCCCCCAAAGATGATAAGGTGTAAAAACATAAAATCTGCAACTGAACGTTTCATGATTTTTTATTTTTCCTCGAAAATCATTTCAAACAGTTGAAAAAAATGAGTAAATCAAGAAAAAAAAATTAAAATAAAATACGATTTTTCCATTTTTCCATACATTGATTGTTGCAAATTTGTTACTTTATGAAACGAGTTAACATTTTAACGAGACAATGGGTACCTCCACCACAATTTTCGGTTGTTTTGGATGTACTGGATTAAAAAAACGATACGAAGTGCAAAGCATTTGTATACATTCAAAAGTTGGCTAGTTATTTTTTTCCAAAACTGAGCAGTAAAGTCTATCCTCTCTTTGTAGTCAACCTCACTGGTGGAGTTAATAAAACTGTTCAATTCTTAAATCATGCTACTAAGCCACTGACTTGTTTTTCAAAACTCACAGCAATAAAAAACGCTGTAAGTATTCGATAAGATATAAAGAGAGGATTCTATTCAGCAAACCTTTTCAATAAAATGAAATATAATGATACGTGCTTATTTGTGTTTTAAATGTTTATTTGTTTTAGATTGTTTTTCCATTCACGTCCTTAGATTGATATTTTAATGGATCTTCAAGTGACAAATATGAAATACATTGACGGGTTTCGATGAGTAATGAAGCAGTATACGGTTTAAAATTGGAACTCAAATGATTTCGATTAAATATAATTGAAACTTGTGAAAATAGTTTTTTTACCCGAATATTGTAATAGTTTCCAAATTAATACAGATTTATTTTGGACTGAAAATAAATAAAGTACGATTTTCACAATTCAATTGCTTATGGATTTCTTATCTGATAGAAATTAACAAATGATCATTCCATATCCCCAGCTAGATAAATAAACGTAAATTCAATTCACATTTGTCTCGTTTTGCCTAAGCCTAAGCCAGCCACAAACAGATGTACCTACCAAATTATTTGAACAAACTTTTTTTTTAATTGTCTTCAACATTCTCTGCTGAATTCTCTTCATCTTTATCATCAACATTTTTCCTGTCACAGTTTTTATTTTTCCCAATCACTCAAAAAATTTTGACCATATTTTTTGAAAATTTACATTCCACCCCCCTTAAGAGCAATCTATAGATCCGCGCCTGCTTTAAATGCTGCAGAAGATTCAACAATTTGAAAATAATTTCTATGTGGCTCCGAGTAAAACATTGCTTCCCAACAAATATTAACTATTGACATCCATTTTTGTTTGCTTTTGTTCCACAATTTGAAGCTCACTTACCTCTAAATCACTGTTGCAGGGCTAAATTTATCCACAATCTTAATTGAGCATAAAATTTGCCAAACATGAAAGTGAATAACGCTGAACGCGCCCAGTAGGGAAGTATGTTGTGTTGGGTGTAAGGTAATTGTTCTGTTTGTTTTCCGTGCTCGCCGGCCGTAAGCGCCAAATGGTCGGGACCTCCTAATTGAAGGAAATCAAATCCCTTTAACCTTCCCGGCAGAAAAAGAGAAGGAAAAAAAACAGCAAAAATCCCATCAATTCAAGCTGGATATTAGGTTCTGTAGCCGCAATCCAGTTCCTCCTTTCTGGGCTTCTCACCCTGCATAAAATAACCCGTTCCCCATCTAAAAAAGGGGAGGTGGAAAAGGAGAATTTCGGCAATTTGTTTGATGGGTTGGATACAAATCCGGTCATTCCGGACCAGCCGATGGATATCGGAATTGATGACAGAGATTATGTTATACAGTAGAACTAGTAGTGGCTAGGACTGAGTTGGTTAGCTTAGCATATCGAATTGGGCTGATGAGACTCATTTCCGGGCACTAATTAGGCTTATTGGCTTTATTCCAATGATGATATTCATCGCTTTGGATCAGGACACAATTTTGCACGATTTTATTTGAGCTCGAAATTCGATACTCGTATCTTTATCGCTGAAATAATACCAGCTATTATAATTTACGTACCAATGCAGGTTTTAATTGAATGATTCTTTCTGTGCTTGGTGCTGAAGTTTAAGTTAATAAAACATAATTGCAAGTTACAGTGGATTGAAACGAACATATAAACATAAGCTTTGAAAAATGACAGAACTTACAAATTTATCGAAAGCGAAAAGAAGTAAAAGGAAGCTCCTGACAAAATTAAAAAGATGATCTTTTTGGCTAATGGAAATTCAACTAATGTTAAGCGCCGAGAAATTTTAATCAACAAACTTCAAACAAAAATAGAAATTCCTCAATCTAGAATCTATAGATGATAACTGATAATCGAGAACCGACAACCTACATTCGCTATCGAGATCCCAGAATCTAGAATCATTGCCAGTTGACAAACGAATATCGAGAATAAAAAATCGAGATTCGACAATCAAAAATCAACAATTGACAATCCAGATCCGTACAAAACCGATGGAAATCCACAATCGAAAATCGAGAATCCAGAATCGAGAATCAAAAATCGAGAATCGTGAATCGAGAATCGATGATCGAGAATCGAGAATCGAGAATCGAGAATCGAGAATCGAGAATCGAGAATCGAGAATCGACAATCGAGAATCGAGAATCGAGAATCTAGAATCGAGAATCGAGAACCGAGTATCGAATATCGAGAATCGAAAAGAGGGTTTCGAGAGCCGTGAATCTAGAATCGAGAGTTGAGAATCAAAAATTGAGAATCGAGAAACGAGAATCAAGAAACGAGAATCGAGAATCGAGAATTATGAATCGAGAATCGAGAATCGAGAATCGAGAATTGAGAATCGAGAATCAAGGATCGAGAACCGAGAATCGAGAATCGAGAATTGAAAATCGAGTATTAAAAATCTAGAATCGGCAATCGAGAATCGAGAATCGAGAATCGAGAACCTAGAATCGAAAATCTAGAATCGAGAATCAAGAATCGAGAATCGAGAATCGAGAATCGAGAATCGAGAATCGAGAATCGAGAATCGAGAATCGAGAATCGAGAATCGAGAATCGAGAATCGAGAATCGAGAATCGAGAATCGAGAATCGAGAATCGAGAATCGAGAATCGAGAATCGAGAATCGAGAATCGAGAATCGAGAATCGAGAATCGAGAATCGAGAATCGAGAATGGAGAATCGAAAATCGAGAATCGAGAATCGAGAATCGAGAATCAAGAATCGTGAATCGAGAATCGAGAATCGAGAATCGAGAATCGAGAATCGAGAATCGAGAATCGAGAATCGAGAATCAAGAATCGAGAATCGAGAATCGAGAATCGAGAATCGAGAATCGAGAATCGAGAATCGAGAATCGAGAATCGAGAATCGAGAAAGGAGAATCGAAAATCGAGAATCGAGAATCGAGAATCGAGAATCGAGAATCGAGAATCGAGAATCGAGAATCGAGAATCGAGAATCGAGAAATCGCGAATCGAGAATCGAGAATCGAGAATCGAGAATCGAGAGTCGAGAATCGAGAATTGAGAATCGAGAATTGAGAATCGAGAGTTGAGAATCAAGAATCGTGAATCGAGAATCGAGAATCGAGAATTGAGAATCGAGAATCTAGAACTGAGAACCGAGAATCTAAAATGGAAAATCGAGAACCGAGAATCGAGAATCGAGACTCGAGACTTGAGAATCGAGAACCGAGAATCGGGAACCGAGAATCGAGAACCGAGAATCGAGAATCGAGAATCGAGAATCGAGAATCGAGAATCGAGAATCGAGAATCGAGAATCGAGAATCGAGAATCGAGAATCGAGAATCGAGAATCGAGAATCGAGAATCGAGAATCGAGAATCGAAAATTGACATTCGAGCATTGGGAATCGAGAATCAAAATCGAGAACCAGGAATCGGGAATCGAGAATCCAGAATCGAGAGTCGAGAATCGAGAATCAAGAATCGAGAATCAAGAATCGAGAATCTAGAACTGAGAACCGAGAACGGAAAATGGAAAATCGAGAATCGAGAATCGAGAATCGAGACTCGAGACTTGAGAATCGAGAACCAAGAATCGGGAACCGAGAATCGAGAACCGAGAATCGAGAATCGAGTATCGAGAATCGAGAATCGAGAATCGAGAATCGAGAATCGTGAATCGAGAATCGAGAATAGAGAATCGAGAATCGAGAATCGAGAATCGAGAATCGAGAATCGAGAATCGAAAATTGACATTCGAGCATTGGGAATCGAGAATCAAAAATCGAGAATCCATGATCGAGAATCGAGAATCCAGAATCGAGAATCGAGAATCGAGAATCGAGAATCGAGAATCGAGAATCGAGAATCGAGAATCGAGAATCGAGAATCTAGAATCGAGAATCGAGAATCGAGAATCGAGAATCGACAATCGCGAATCAAGAATCCAAAATCGAGAATCAAGAATCGAGGATCCAGAATCAAGGATCCAGAATCGAGAATCGAGAATCGACAATCAAGAATAGAGAATCGAGAATCAAGAATCGGGAATCGAGAATCTAGAATCGAGAATCGAGAATCAAGAATCGAAAATTGGGAGTCGAGAAACAAGAATCGAGAATCAAGAATCGAGAATCAAGAATTAAGAATCGAGAATCAAGTATCGTGAATCGAGAATCGAGAATCAAGAATCGAAAATCAAGAATCAAGAATCAAGAATCGAGAATCGAGAATCGAGAATCGAGAATCGAAAACCGAGAATCGAGAATTGAGAATCGAGAATCTAGAACTGAGAACCGAGAATCGAAAATGGAAAATCGAGAATCGAGAATCGAGACTCGAGACTTGAGAATCGAGAACCGAGAATCGGTAACCGAGAATCAAGAACCGAGAATCGAGTATCGAGAATCGAGAATCGAGAATCGAGAATCGAGAATCGAGAATCGAGAATCGAGAATCGAGAATCGAGAATCGAGAATCGAGAATCGAGAATCGAGAATCGAGAATCGAGAATCGAGAATCGAGAATCGAGAATCGAGAATCGAAAATTGACATTCGAGCATTGGGAATCGAGAATCAAAAATCGAGAACCGGGAATCGAGAATCGAGAATCCAGAATCGAGAATCTAGAATCGAGAATCGAGTATCTAGAATCGAGAATCGAGAATCGAGAATAAAGAATCGAAAATCGGGAGTCGAGAAACAAGAATCGAGAATCAAGAATCGAGAATCAAGAATTAAGAATCGAGAATCAAGAATTAAGAATCGAGAATCAAGTATCGTGAATCGAGAATCGAGAATCGACAATCAGAATCGACAATCGAGAATCGACAATCGAGAATAGAGAATCGCGAATTGAGAATTGAAAATTGAGGATTGACAATCGACAATCGACAATCGAAAATCGAGAATCAAGAATTGACAATCGAAAATTGACTATCGAGCATTGGGAATCGAAAATCAAAAATGGAGAACCGGGAATCGAGAATCGAGAATCCAGAATCGAGAATCGAAAATTCAGAATCGAGAATCGAAAATCGAGATTTGATAATCTAGAATCGAGAATCGAGAATCTTGAATCGAGAATCGAGAATCGAGAATCGAGAATCGAGAATCGAGAATCGAGAATCGAGAATCGAGAATCGAGAATCGAGAATCGAGAATCGAGAATCGAGAATCGAGAATCGAGAATCGAGAATCGAGAATCGAGAATCGAGAATCGAGAATCGAGAATCGAGAATCGAGAATCGAGAATCGAGAATCGAGAATCGAGAATCTAGAATCTAGAATCGAGAATCAAGAATCGAGAATCGAGAATCGTGAATCGAGAATCGAGAATCGAGAATCGAGATTCGAGAATCGATATTCGAGATTCGAGAATCGAGAATGGAGAATCAAGAATCGAAATTCGAGAATCGAGAATCGAAAATCGAGAATTGAGAATCGAGATTCGAGATTCGAGAATCGAGATTCATGAATCGATAATCCACAATCGAGAATCGAGAATCGAGAATCGAGAATCAAGAATAGAGGATCGAGGATCAAGAATCGAGAATCGAGAATCGAGAATCGAGAATCGAGAATCGAGAATCGAAAATCTAGAATCGAGAATTGAGAATCGAGAAATCGAGAATCGAGAATCGAAATTCGAGAACCGATTATCGAGAATCGAGAATCGAGAATTGAGAATCAAGAATCAAGAATCAAAAACCGAGATTCGAGAATCGAGAATCGATAATCGAGAATCGAGGAATGAAAATCGAGAATCAACACTCGAACATTGAGAATTGAGAATCGAGAATCGAGAATCGAGAATCAAGAATTGAGAATCGAGAATCGAGAATCGAGAATCGAGAATCGAGAATTGAGAATCGAGAGTCGAGAATCGAGAATCGTGAATCGAGAATCAAGAATCGAAAATCGAGAATTGAGAATTTAGAATCGAAGATTTAAAATTGGGAATCGAGAATCGCGAATCGAGAATCGAGATTTGGAAATCAAAAATCGAGAATTGAGCCAAATGTTAATCGAAAATCGTCAATCGAAAATATCACTTGCTATAGTTTAAAAAATTGCCGTTATTAAAACTTTGATAGAAGGAATTTTCATATTGTCTTTCGTCAAGTCCAAGTCAATTAATAGTTTTTTCAATGGGGAGGTGCAAGATTAATTGCTAGCTCTATTGGTTCGAATTGAATTTCACTCTTCGACAGGGCTAGGCAAATCCCTCTCGACTCTGTTTCCTTCCAATTAAATGGAGAACGCTCCACTTTAGGAATTATCACGCTTAACCTCTCTAGAAACTGTGCTGGTAGAGAGCTTCGTTAAAAACGATGGAGGGCTCTCAGGAAGTGGAGATGATTTTCTTGCTATTTGCATTTCAGCTTCCACTAATTGCTGCCAGATTTTAATACCGGAGCTGAAACTGGAAACCGGTGGTGATGATTTAATAATCTTTATTTTTATTCAATTTATTCATAAATTGGATTAAAGAAAAAGTATTCTTACAGAAATGATCGAAATACATTTAAGACGCATTTTAAAACCGGAATTGGAGCGAAAAACTGAGCAGAATTAAGCAAACAAAGGGACAAACAATTTGAATATTTAATGAAAGCGGCTTGATTCTCTGTTGGTGTTGCTAAAAGTGACACTTTTGATTAGCGAAAGCACGTTTCTTGGGAACTTATTTGGTGCGAAATATTCGGAGGCGGATTGGAAAATGCAAATGCGAATCGGGGATTCCAACCGAACAATCGAATCACGCTCATTAATGCAAATCGGGATTTCCTGTGAAGACACCGGAAAAATTGTCCCTTTTTTTGTTGTACTAGAAGAAAATTATTTAATTGCGGAAATTGCTTTTGAATGTTTTTGAAACGATATATTTTGAATTACAAACAACATTTTCGCCTCCTGAAAATAAAGGAATAATTATTGAAGTTGAATTATAAGATTTATTCGGTACCATAAACTGGAGTTGGTTTGATTCAAATGAAATTTATCCATATTAAAATCAACACCAAGTCTTACATTTAAATACCTGAAAACTGTTTTCAACGATTGAAAGCCTACAAATTGAGTTTTAAATAGAGTAAACTTGGTTAGATTTTGGAAATTCTTGCTGATAGTAAAAATACAGTTTCAAAATTATAAAATATCTATTTTTCCCAAGATTCATTTACAAACACCTCTCCTGGTGAAATCAAAGCATTTAAAAGGCAACGGGTTGGTTAATGTGAAAGCTCAACGTCCTTTGCAAGTATTTAGTTTAAATGTCATTTTTATTGTCAATTTGTGATAAATTTTTGGTATTTAAAAAATGAGGATAACTTTTAGTAGCCCTATTAAATGGTCAAGTTTGAAAAAAAAAGAAAATGGGTTTAGGGCTTAGGAATTTGTGTGAAGGTTAAATTTTATTTGTTTATGTAACTAAAATTATGAAGCAATGTTAATAATTTCGCCCCTTATTGTGTGCATAATCATTATCCATCTTTTTTTAAACTTGTGGAATAGCTCAGTTAGAAAATCAGTTGCCTCTTGAGCCGATGTCCGCGAGTTTTTCAATAACTGTCCGCCAACTGCATCGTTGATATAAAGACGCGAATGCTATCAAGATGGTTAAACGACTAAAATTTAAACAAAAACCATCTTTCTATAAACGCTTTCGAAAGAAAACTTAAAACAACACTGAATCAAAGAATCGAAAGATTCTCTTTAATTCAACCACGGTATAAGAAAAGTTCAGATACCGGTATTTCAAAAACGCTCACTGAAGAAGATAGGAATTTGCTATCGAAATACCGGAATCTGAACTGGAAATTGACTTAAAATAATGTTAATGATAATAAAAATAATTATTTTAAATAAGAGAAAAAAACTAGAAAAAAAACTGTTCGAATTCAACAACACTCAATTTTTGCAACACAAAATGTTTGGGCTTGTTGCCCAACTTGAACGGGGTCTGTACTACAAACTGAAATCTAATCATTTCGGATGCATTTGGATATTATAAAGCGACCATATCAAAGATTAATAGTACGTTAAAATAGTGAATAATGTGAAAAAAAATTAAATAACACTACGCAATTATAAATAAATTCATATGTTTTTTTATGGCAAAAGCTACGTTTTTTCAACAGATGAAAAGGTTTAAACTTTTTTTCAGTCTTAATAAATCACGTACAATTTGCTGCACTGAATGATTTAAGAATTGCAGTAATTTGCAAAACTGTATTGAAATAAAATTTAGATTTACAATTTATGTTCGAATTTCGATGAAAGATTGAAAATAACGTATTTATGCTTATTCAGTGGTGTTATTCGAATTTGTTTTATGCTTATTAACTGCATAATATACTGAATGATTTGAAGTTATTTTTGAATTTTTCAAACCCTGGGGTCTAAAAAGTTTCGTTTTGGCTCTAAACTCTTCTATGATATTTTGCAGAATTTTTTAGTAACAATTACATGAGTAAATTTGAACTTTTTTTTTGATAATTTAATATTTTGTACTGAAAAATCATCATAATTTTTGTTTCTTCTGTGGAACCGAGCCTGCTTATGGTTTTTGTGCTTATTTATAAATTCTTGAAATGAAATTTTCCGTTCAATATTTTTGTGGAAGACCGTAACTCTGTGTTTTATTAGGAAAAAAGTTTTTAGCTGTTTAGCAGGGATTTATCTTTTGGCATTTAAAAACTATAAATTCAACTGACATCACTGATGCTGCCTAGCCAAGTATTGCATGAAAAATAGTCATGCAAAAACTTGCTTGGTATCCAGCAGTGGTGTCAGTTGAATTTATACTTTTTCAATTCCTAAAGACATGCTCCTGTTCAATAACTAATAACTTTTTTGTGCAATAATATTCGAAGTTATGGTCTCCGATAAAAATATTGAGTGGAAAATTTCCTTTATGTAATTTATAAAGTAGCACAAAATTCATAAGCAGGCTCGGTTCCTCAGAAGAAACCTTCAGTACAAAATATTAAATTTTCCCAAAAAAAACCTTGAAATTCAAATTTACTCATGCAAATGTTATTTTAAAATTTTGCAAAAAATCATGGATAAGTTTTGAACCAAGACGAAGCTTTTTAGACCACAAGGTTTGAGAAACTCAAAAATGACCCCAAATTGTCTGTAGCTACCGTACAAAGATGTTGAAATGATTGATCTCGTATTTGGCCAAGTTTCATCAAAATCAATTGACGCAATAAAAAATGGCGACGTGAAATTGATTTCAACTTTAATCTTGCTTTGTTTCGAAATAGAAATTGTCTCAGCCGAGTTGGCATTTAAACACAAGAGTGAATATAGTTCTCGCTATAAGTTTGTATCAAATTTGCAATTTTTTTTACATGTTATTTCTGCAATTCTGTTCTTTTTATTTTAAACTCTGTTGAAACATTTTTAGTTTCGAAACAAAACAGGAATAAAAGTTTTAACAGGAATAAAGTTTAATTTCGATGATCAATTTTGATTTTGTTTTTCCCATGCAAACATTCGTTTTAAAAAAAAAAATGAAATCATTTGTTGGATGATAATGAACCTTACTTTTAAACCAATTCCAGCATTCTGCATTGCGTGAATGGATTTCGATAAAACTTGTCCTGGAGCGAGATTAAACTATTTTACATCTTTTGACCAAATTTCAACAGTTTTCAATAAAAATTGTCAAAAATACTTTGATTTTGCGAAGAAATCTGAAATTTTCTCTTTTTCTCGGAAAAGCTATATCTTTTTTTCAGTCCCTATACACTATACAGTCTTCAAATTTTGTGCAGAGTTTGCGTGAATATTTCATGAAAAACTATCAATCGAGAGGGAAATGGCAGCTTGTCAAAGTTGGCAGAGAATGCGCTGCTTCACGCGTTTTTATTCTTTTTTATTCATTTATCGAAAAAAAAAAACATTCTGGTTTCAACTTTTCAAATACCCGTAAAACGAATAAATTATATCATCTGAACAGGGTATCTTATTTTAAGCTACCCTACTCACAGATTTAAGTGGAAAACTATTCGAACTAGCGAATTTTTCCGGACTCATAACTAGATAAACAATTTATTATTTATTATTATTAAATCAACAGATCATATATTGATCCAAATCAAATCCAAATTTGTTAAATTAATCGTGAAAAATCAGACTTTCTCCCTCGAATCTCTTAAAAAACCGTTGCCAACGATTATATTATTATAAAATATTCTTTTTATTACCCTGATGTTGACGTGTTTTGAGCTTATTGGCATCTTCGATTGGTTGTCAGTGAACAGTTTTGTTTCATTTTCGAACGATTGATTGGAAGAAAATCTCGAATATGGACTCTCTGGAGCCACGGTTATAAATGTATGAACTAAAGTTCCAGTTCTTCAAATTCACATGAGATAGTTTTTGTTTACCTGCTTACCGCATCCAGCGGTTTGATTATGAGAACGCAGATGGAAAACAACTTTTTCTGCTAGCTCCAATTACTCTCTGGAGCCACATTTTTGGCACTTAATCGTTTGAAACCACCTTGATTTTTTGCATTTATTATCACAGGGCTTTTCAGTTGTAGTAAATAATAAAATTAGCAGTTCAACGATACAAGCACCAAAACTCAGCCTACCGCTTGCACGAAATGTGAATGATAATACACCTCCTCTCGATGTGTGGCATCCTCCTAAAAATTCCCATCTGCTAAATTTATTAACAGCAAACGTCCCAAAGGTCACGTGTTGCTGGTAATTTAACTGCGTTCGAAGTCAAACCAAAGACTTTGATTTCTTACGAATTTTCATCAGTATTCCAATCTTTGAAATCGATAATCTGAAATGCAAATGGTTATAATGAAAATCTCCATGAAAATAGGTTTTGTATCTTCCGGTTTTCATTGAATGATACGATGCAAACTTTGTTAACAAAATAGATTGACTGATGAAGAAAAAAACACAAATCAAGAAATTATCGATGAAATACGCCAACTAGACACTTTTAGTTAAAACTTGCTCCATGGGGTGGTGCTAATGCAAATGTCCTTGCTGAAGTGTATGAAGCATGCTGAGAGTTACCAACGTTGATTATAAAGGGTGAAACGGTCAAAATTTGGTCAATATCAACTTGACGTATTTCTTTCAATTTTGCATTTAAAATACCCGAACACCCCTCATTTTGAAGGTGTGTGTGTGTGTGTAGAATGTTGCTCCTATTTTGATTTTGGAATTCACTCTTCAGTTGTCAAAATGCCGTCCAAGGAAGAAGAGCAGCGTATCAAAATTTTGCTCGTGCATCGCGAAAATCCGAGCTACTCGCACGCAAAGCTGGCAAAATCGCTAAAAGTTGCCAAATCAACCGTTACAAATGTAATTAAAGTGTTTGGGGAACGTTTGTCGACAGTCAGGAAGCCTGGATCGGGGGGAAATCGAAAACTGGAAGCCGCTGAGACGACAAAGAGAGTTGCCGGTAGTTTCATGCGAAACCATTACCTCTCTCTCCGAGATGCCGCAAATAAGTTGGGTGTATCGTCCACAGCCGTGCATCGAGCCAAAAAACGAGCCGGACTATCGACTTACAAGAAGGTAGTGACTCCAAATCGCGTTGATAAACAAAATACGACGGCCAAAACGCGATCCCGGAGGCTGTACACGACGATGCTGACGAAGTTTGACTGCGTGGTAATCGACGACGAAACATACGTCAAGGCCGACTACAAGCAGCTTCCGGGACAGGAATTTTATACGGCAAAAGGAAGGGAAAAGGTAGCAGATATTTTCAAGCACATGAAACTGCCAAAGTTCGCGAAGAAATATCTGGTTTGGCAAGCCATCTGTACCTGTGGCTTGAAAAGCAGCATTTTCATAGCTTCCGGGACTGTGAATCAAGAAATTTACGTAAAAGAGTGTTTGAATAAACCTCTGCTGCCTTCCCTGAAGAAACACGGTTGTTCCGTACTGTTTTGGCCGGATTTGGCATCTTGCCATTACGGTAAAAAGGCCATGGAGTGGTACGCCGCCAACAACGTGCAGGTGGTTCCCAAGGACAAGAACCCTCCCAACACGCCAGAGCTCTGCCCAATTGAGAAATATTGGGCTATTGTCAAGCGGAACCTAAAGAAGACAAAAAAAAACTGCTAAGGACGAGCAGCAGTTCAAGGCAAACTGGCTTTCTGCTGCGAAGAAGGTGGACGAGGTGGCTGTACAAAATCTGATAGCAGGGTTTAAGCGTAAGACCCGGCAATTCGGATTTGGAAAAGCGGAAGCCCAACTGAATATTTTTCCTGAATTTTATACTAATTAAACATGAAAAAGAAATTTGATTTTTTAAATAAACGATTTCACCGATTTACACACGTTTTCCCTTGACCAAATTTTGACCGTTTCACCCTTTGTGTTGGATCTAAGGCATGGGTGGCCAACATTTTCAACAGGCGGGCCAATTTTCAGAAATGAGATTGGCGGGCGGGCCAGAAGACAAATTATTCTGGAGTATTCAAAGAAATCAAAGATAATCAAATTTAAAAAAAAACGCAATAAAAAACATTTACCTAGGTCACAACGAGTATAGATTAAGCTTGACAGATAGCCCGATTTTTTCTGGGTTTGCCTAGATATTTATATAATACAAAATTTTGGAAAAGTTCGATACGTCCTGGTTGCCCGGATTTCATTGCAAAATACTCGGATTTTGCCCAGATTTAGTGCGTTATTTAAAAATAATATTGATGTAAGCTTTGATGGAAGCTTAAAATATGATTTAAAATTTGCTGATAAGTTTTGATGTTTTTTTTTTACATTTTTATCTTGATTTTGGTTGAGTAATTCCTGGGTATTGACCAAATGTGCCGGATATTGCCCAGATATTGGGTATTAAATTTAAAATCAAATGCCCGGATTTTGCCAGGATTTTAGATATTTATCATTTTGGTTACTCGGAAATTTCACAAATTTTGCTGCATTCGAAAAATAGTAGAAATATTACGCAACACGAAATGAATTATGCCTCCCAAATTAGCCCTTCAATATTTTTCACGCAATTTAAGCATCCTCAGTTTATTCATCCCAGAGATGTCAAATCGCGTGAGGATTGTGGGACATGAAGTCAACATTATGGTCTCCAAATATAAAAAAATGACCGCAAATTTTCCAAAGTTTTCAAGTTCACCGTTCTTCTTAGAAAAATTTTATAGACAAATAAATAAAACAGCACAATGGTATTTTTGAAGAAAAAAAGTAATAATCACTAGCTTTTGACATAAAAAGAATATTTTTTTCCAACGAACTCCAATTATATCATAAATAATATTGATTTTTCAAGGACGGATCTCAACCTCAACTCAATCCAATTCGTTTCAACTAGTTTTGGTTTGACAAGTGTATTGTAGAATACGAATTTGATTCTTTTATAATGCACCTTATTAGGAAAAAAAATCTTAGAAAAAGTCTTTCTTCTGAGAAATATGTCAATACCAAACCGGTTCCAGTTGAATTCTACAACCCAGCTTTAAATTCTGTCTCGTTTTTCATTATTGATGTATATGAATGCAGAACATGATGTCAACAAAAATAAACATGGTTTAGTTTAATTTTCATAAATATACCCTTCCTGTAAATGCTTGAGCACAGAATAACGAATTGGAAATATTTACAGAGCAAACTTTCTATACAATTTACATAATTTGCAAAATTTATTAAATGGTTGAAACGAAATTCAAGTTACGAATGGTTTAAGTTGTTGTTAAAGAATAATTTTTAAACATTAATTTTACGATGTTCATACGATTTTAATACGATCTTCCTTTCTTTTTGAGGCTATCCAAACTCTTCAATATCAAAAGTAGAGTCCGCTTGAATTCTCTTCAAATTAATGATATGAAGTCAAAAAAAAACCAATCGGAAAACATTGGAAAATGTGTGATGGAATCTACAGATAGTGATTCAATTACCGTACAATATTGATAATTTAAAAATTGTAATTGTTTTTATTCAATGATGGTAACTTTTTTTGTAAAATTATATGAGGCCCTCGAAGCCAAAGGGGAATAAGTGCAAAAATGATCGATTTTGAGTGAATAATGCTAAACAATTTTCTAGGTTTCAAATTATACATAGTGTTTTTTCAGATTTTTTAAATTATATTCGCATACTTTTAAGTTTAAACGAGAATTGCAAATGTTCGAAAAATGAATGGAAAATGGCTAAACGAAAAAATTTAAAGAGTATTTTTTCGAAATTAATTTTTCGCCCCTTTTTTTTTGCCCCTTTCACTCATATCAATTCATAGATATTTTCAGATCTTTGTTTTGAATTTAGCTAGTGTAGATATATTTATCCAAATGTATATTCACACCAAGTAAATCGTTCAATTCTTAGAACATGATTATTACTAAAAGAGCTTCGCGGGCCACAAAAAGTTGGTCGCGGGCCACATGTGGCCCGCGGGCCATGATTTGGCCACCCATGATCTAAGGGAAACTTCGTCTTTCTTTAAAGAAATCATTTTTTTTCCTTATCACTTAGCGTACATCTTTCGCGGTTCTGATGGCTAACGTCTAGCAAATGCTAAAGCCACTTAGCGGTAGAAATAGTTCTTACTATTTATACCACGACATCTCATGAACATTGGCATAGATGACATAAACTGTAGCAACTATGCCAAAGCTGCTGGTGGCTTCGAAGTCTTGAAACTTTCAGAAAAACTTCTCTACACTGGTGGAAAAAATCGACATTTTTACTATTTTGTTGAAGTTTTTGCTGTTTTACTATATTTTTCACTATTGTTCTTAACCAATGAATATTCCAAACGATATTAGGAACTATTTTACTCAATTTTTAAGAATATTAGATAGCTCCAATTATTTCTAATACTTTTGAGAGCAAAACATTAAAATAAACATAAATTATAACTCAAAATTTATGAAAAAAATTAATGAAAACTATTTTTGAATAAATTGATTTTCGGCGATTTCAGTCACGAAAAAATCATAAAACGATTTTTATTTCTTCATCCGACGTTTCGGCATTTATTATGCCTTTTTCAAGGAGTCTATTTATATAACATGATTAATGATGTGTTTTAAAAGGTGTTACAATATATGGTGTACTTACTGAAATTTCTCGTTTTAATTGTCCAAAAAGTTTTTTGAATCTGCTAAACTGTCTAATTGGGAAATGTAAGTCCAGTTGTCTGTGGTGTATAACAGAAATATTAAAAGTTGAGCTTTCTACTTGCATGCAATCTTCCTTGGAATCTGTTCTACTTACTATTGATCTGGTTGAGATGGATATAACACTTTTGAAAGTTTTGAATACGAAAACGGATATAAAAATAATTTTCACTGTTTTGGATGTTGTTTTTCACCTAGCCACTACTGATGTTTGTTGTATTTTGTGTGTTTGTTGTATTTTGTGTGTTTGATGTATTATTATGTGTATTGGTGTGTTTTTGTTTGTTTTTGATGGAGTTGAAAATGCCGGCATAGATGACACTGAGCCCTTCAGTATCAGTCTTCTTATTTACCGTGTTGCCATTCCTCGCGATGTGACACATTTCTAAAGTTTGTAGACCGGAAGTATAATTGTGACGATCAATTATTCTCGTGCTGTTCAAATCAAAGGAGTGATCGCGTTTAATGCTGTGATGAAGTAATGCAGTTTGTCCATTCAGATTTGCCATTCGCGGGTCGTCTTTATCCACTCCTTCGCTTCGCAGTTGGTCCAATGCCTTTTTGTTCGATTTGTGTCCGCCAATCCTCTCCTTAAGTGTGTTTGTTGTCATTCCAATATATTGAGAATCGCAGTCATTGCAAGGTATCGAGTAAACGACGTTCGAAAAATCGTCCTTGTGTACCGGATCTTTTACTTTCGTAAAAATCTGCTTTATTTTAGAAATCGTTTTCGTAGCTAACTTTATTGATGAATAGTCTGTTTTTAGAAATTTTCCGATTTTGTCGGTTAATCCAGGAATGTACGAGATGGATTTGTATTTGCATTGCTCAGTTTCAATCAAATCCATTGTCTTTTTACATTTTCGACTGTTAATTAACCTATGTCGCAGTGAAACAGGATAATTGTTTAGTTTGAGATGAGAATCCATTAGCTCGATTTTGGTTTTCTCATCTACTTTCGGAGATAGTCGATCAACACGACTGATGAAGTTTTTCGCGACGTTAATTTTCTGGTGAAGTGGATGAATTGTCAAATAATCCAAAAAGCGGCCACTAGCGATCGGTTTTTGATACCAGCTTGTTATTATTGTCTGATCTTCTTGTCGTGTGAGAAGCATGTCGAGAAACGGTATCTTCCTGTTCATTTCCTTTTCACACGTGAATTGTATATGTTGATTATAACTGTTGAACTTCTCAACGACGTAATCCAGCTTGGATGGTGGAATAGCTGTGATGAGATCATCTACATATTTATTTATGAAAGGCAGAGTAAAGTCCAAACTCGGTACCACATTCTTTAGTAGACCTTCCATAACTAAATCTGCTAGTATTGGAGATAAGGGGTTTCCCATGGCCGTTCCAAATATTTGCTTGTAGAATTTGTTGTCGAACCTGAAGAAACTGCAGTCGAAACAGAACTGTACAATTTCCAGGAAAAGGTCTAAATTTATATTGTTGGCATTATCCCGAATGTCATCCCAGTTGTAGATAATATCATGTAGCACAAGATCCTTTGGGATGCATGTAAATAAAGACACTACATCTAGTGAAATAAGAATGTAATCCTCAGGTAGTGTCATGGTGCCGATAAAATCACAAAATTCGAAACGGCCATGGGAAACCCCTTATCTCCAATACTAGCAGATTTAGTTATGGAAGGTCTACTAAAGAATGTGGTACCGAGTTTGGACTTTACTCTGCCTTTCATAAATAAATATGTAGATGATCTCATCACAGCTATTCCACCATCCAAGCTGGATTACGTCGTTGAGAAGTTCAACAGTTATAATCAACATATACAATTCACGTGTGAAAAGGAAATGAACAGGAAGATACCGTTTCTCGACATGCTTCTCACACGACAAGAAGATCAGACAATAATAACAAGCTGGTATCAAAAACCGATCGCTAGTGGCCGCTTTTTGGATTATTTGACAATTCATCCACTTCACCAGAAAATTAACGTCGCGAAAAACTTCATCAGTCGTGTTGATCGACTATCTCCGAAAGTAGATGAGAAAACCAAAATCGAGCTAATGGATTCTCATCTCAAACTAAACAATTATCCTGTTTCACTGCGACATAGGTTAATTAACAGTCGAAAATGTAAAAAGACAATGGATTTGATTGAAACTGAGCAATGCAAATACAAATCCATCTCGTACATTCCTGGATTAACCGACAAAATCGGAAAATTTCTAAAAACAGACTATTCATCAATAAAGTTAGCTACGAAAACGATTTCTAAAATAAAGCAGATTTTTACGAAAGTAAAAGATCCGGTACACAAGGACGATTTTTCGAACGTCGTTTACTCGATACCTTGCAATGACTGCGATTCTCAATATATTGGAATGACAACAAACACACTTAAGGAGAGGATTGGCGGACACAAATCGAACAAAAAGGCATTGGACCAACTGCGAAGCGAAGGAGTGGATAAAGACGACCCGCGAATGGCAAATCTGAATGGACAAACTGCATTACTTCATCACAGCATTAAACGCGATCACTCCTTTGATTTGAACAGCACGAGAATAATTGATCGTCACAATTATACTTCCGGTCTACAAACTTTAGAAATGTGTCACATCGCGAGGAATGGCAACACGGTAAATAAGAAGACTGATACTGAAGGGCTCAGTGTCATCTATGCCGGCATTTTCAACTCCATCAAAAACAAACAAAAACACACCAATACACATAATAATACATCAAACACACAAAATACAACAAACACACAAAATACAACAAACACACAAAATACAACAAACATCAGTAGTGGCTAGGTGAAAAACAACATCCAAAACAGTGAAAATTATTTTTATATCCGTTTTCGTATTCAAAACTTTCAAAAGTGTTATATCCATCTCAACCAGATCAATAGTAAGTAGAACAGATTCCAAGGAAGATTGCATGCAAGTAGAAAGCTCAACTTTTAATATTTCTGTTATACACCACAGACAACTGGACTTACATTTCCCAATTAGACAGTTTAGCAGATTCAAAAAACTTTTTGGACAATTAAAACGAGAAATTTCAGTAAGTACACCATATATTGTAACACCTTTTAAAACACATCATTAATCATGTTATATTAATAGACTCCTTGAAAAAGGCATAATAAATGCCGAAACGTCGGATGAAGAAATAAAAATCGTTTTATGATTTTTTCGTGACTGAAATCGCCGAAAATCAATTTATTCATTACCCATCCTGTCGATAGAATTTTAATAGAAAACTATTTTTTTTAAAGAAAAAAAAATGGAACAAAATGTCTAATTTTCATTCATTTACAGTGTTTTGGGATCTAGTGATTGAGAAGAGAGCATTTTCTCTATTTTTTTTTACCATCGCAAATTTAGAATGGAGTCTTTTCTTGTTATGGAAAAGAGCAGAGCTTTAAAAATGCCATATTCTTTGATAGAGAACATTTCACAGAGTCTTTTCACATTTTAAATTATGGCTTTTTACGGTCTGAGATTTTAATCAAACAACGTTTTATTTGAAATACCCGACTTTTCAACCATTTTTTGTGGTCTTTCTCAAGGGAACTGGAAGTTTATTTTATTATAAATTATTTTGAGCATTGTTTGTGAAACTACTCTAAAATGTGTAATCTCACTTGTCTGTCTGCTGTTATTGTCAATATATTTTTTTTCCAACGGCTAGGTGTCCAGTATTTGCAGCTCTGTGGGGAGTATTGTTGTTATTACATTTACAGTTCTAATTTTGAATTTAAATCCTACAATTTGAACCGGATAGAAAAGATTATTTTTCATCCGATTTCCTATGGTTGCACTTTTAACGTACTTTTTGAATTATGTTTATTGTGTTATGTGTGGGTATAAAAATTATGTGAGTATCACAAACTATTTAGAGTAACCGTTAATTTGGGGGACTTTGATCAACATGATTTTTTTGCAGATAATCATCATTAACTAAGTCTGAAGTAAAAATATCTGAATACTGTTTTCTACGATTGAAAGCCTATAAATTGAGTTTCAAATAAGTTAAATTTGGTTGGTAGTTGAAGGTTTTTTTATGTTACGTAAAATGTAGTTTTAAAATTTTAAAATATCTGTTTTGTCAAAAACTCACTAACCAACACCTCTCCTGATAAAATGATTGCGTTAAGAAGCAAATGGGTTGTTTCATTTAAAAGTTTAACTTTTTTCCCTGGGATAGCTTAAGTTTTAGAGTAATTTAAATGGTCATTATATGATTATTTTTGGATATTTAAAAAATTGACATTTTCTATGAGAAAGCATGTATAGAACAAATGGCTAAAAATCGTATGGATAAGTTTCAATAAAAGAAAAATAACATAGAAACAGTGGGAGGACCTAGGAAATTGCATGATGGTAAAATTTCATTTGGTTTTGAGGGCAAAAATATTGAGAAATGTTAATAACTTTTGCCCCTAAATGTATGCAGCAACTTTGTCCATCAATAGAGTATATTTGCTTTTGAAAGAAAACGTGAAAAAATTCATTTAAGTCCAAACAAAAATAACTGTTATTGATGTTTAAAGCTTTCTGTGCTAATTGATATCAAAACAATAATTTTGCAGATGTTGAGATACGTTGAAACCATAGTGATCAATGTTACCCCGAAACATGAAATCTGGTTTCTCTTCCATCTGTACCGTTGAGCCGTCAACACGTACGCCGGAGCATCGTATCGTTGCTGTGTACCTGCAGGAACATTTTACATTATTTATTTTTTCCTTACCTGTATTTCAATCAGCACTTTTCAGTGCTAAAATTATTTTCATTTTCTTTTATTCATATTTTCTCTTTTCTTTCCAGCATGGGGAAGTCTTCGGCCGGCTCAAGGGCCGGAAGAAAACGGATTGCTGAACCTAATCCAGGGCCATCTGCCAAAAAAGTTGAAATTTCCAATTCATTCGATGTCCTTCATAACATCGGTGATGAGGAAATATTCATATTTAATTCTGATAAGAGTACTAAGAAACCTTCTTCTTCTTCTTATACTCTTAAAAACAAAAAGATTCCACCAATAATGGTCACGATTCCTGACTTCAATGCCTTTCGAAAAGAAATCGTCACTTCCGTCAAGGATGTGAAGATTTCTTTTCAGATCGGTCGAAGGGGAACTGCTCGTATATTGGCGGAATCTTTTAATGATTTTCAAAAGGTTTTAAATTATTTGAATAATAAAAAACACCAATTTTTTACGTACGACACTAGAAGTGATCGTCCATTTAAAGTTGTACTTCGTGGTCTCACTGGCGATCAGACACCGGATGAGATCACAGCTGAAATAAATTCTTTGTTAGGTTTTTCTCCAATTCAAGTAATTCAAATGAGGAAAAGAACCAACACGAATAATATCAGTAGTGTTGGTTTTGCTCCTGAACTTTATTTGATCCATTTTAAAAAGGATCAGGTTAATAATTTGCAAATTCTTGAAAAGGCTCGTCTTATGTTTCATTGTCGAGTCAAATTCGAACCTTTTCGTAAATCTTCTACCAATTTTCTTCAAAATATTACGCAATGTCGTCGTTGTCAAGCTTTTTGTCATGGCACTAAAAATTGTAGAATGAATGCCAGATGCATGTTTTGCGGCTCATTCGATCATGAAAAATCTAAATGCCTTTTTGGTGGTGATAAGCCAAAAACAGAATTTTTTAAGTGTGCAAATTGCGCAGGTAATCATTCCTCGAATTCGCTAGACTGTCCCATCAGGGCAAAAATTATTGCTTCTAGGAAAAATCCCAAAGTTTGCAGAAAAGTTTCTTCTCCTCCTTCCTCTTTTTCGTCTTCACACGTCGGGCCGGCAAACAACCTGCCTGTTCGCGTTCAGCCTCGGTCTACATTGGAATCACGGCTGGGTAATACCCGAAGTGATTTTAATGTTACCTGGGCTGATTCTGCGCCCCAGACTCGTTGTTTATCGTTCTCAGAGGTGGTTGAAAATGGGTTGCCCTCTTCAGGTTTAACTAATAAAAATGGGAAAAAACCAAGTCTCAACGTTCATGCGAAGGCTTGGGAAAATCCCCGAAATTCAAATACTTTTTCTTCTCCTTCCTCTTCTGATTCTAACAATTTTGTTGATTTGGGTGAGATTACTGAGGAAAAATTAAAATTTTTGCATCAAAATTTAATGGAAATGATGCAACTTATGTTGAAAGCAAATACAATGTTTGAAGCTTTCCAAACTTCTTTTAATTATGCTAACAAAATTATTATGACTTTACGATTCCCTCATGGATCCAAATAGATGTTTAAATATTATGAATTGGAACGCTAGATCTTTGCTGGCTAACCAAGACGAGTTCTTTTTATTTTTGAAAACTCAAAACATACATATTGCTGCCATCACTGAAACTTTTTTAAAGCCAGACAATAACTTGAAAAGCAATGCTTTCTTTAAAATTTTACGAAATGATCGACTTGATCGACAAGGTGGGGGTGTAGCTATTGTCATCAATAGTCGTCTCAAATTTAGACTTCTTCCTTTTTTCAATACAAAAGTCTTAGAAACAATTGGAATTGAATTAGAAACTTCTATGGGGAAAATTATAATTGTTGCCGCATATTTGCCTTTTCAATGTAGCGGTGAACAGAAAAATTTTTTGAAGGGAGATTTACAAAAACTCACCAGAAATAAATCTAAATTTTTTATTATTGGTGACTTTAATGCAAAACACCGATCTTGGAATAATATTTCATCAAATTCAAATGGGAATATTTTGTTTAATGACTGCTCTGCAGGTTATTATACTGTTGAATATCCTAATGGGCATACTTGTTTTTCTTCAATTAGAAATCCCTCCACAATTGATTTGGTTCTAACGGATTTAGGCGAGCATTGTAGTCAATTAGTTACTCATGCGGACCTCGATTCAGACCACCTTCCAGTAACATTTTGTTTATCCCAAAGTCCCATTGAAAACCCTTTAAAATCAACTTTTAACTTTCAAAAGGCTAACTGGGAGCGATATATGAATTTTATTGAACGTAATTTAGATGTAAACGTTCCACTGAATTCAATAGAAGATATTGATTTGGCTGTAGAAAATTTGACAACTGCAATAGTCAATGCTAAAGCCGCTTCAATACCTAAAGTTAAACATAAATTCAATCAACCTTTAATTGATCATGATCTTCAGTTTTTGATACGACTGAAAAACATTCGTCGACGCCAATATCAACGTACTAGAGATCCTTATTTGAAATTAATTTATTGCGACCTTCAAAAAGAGATCAAACGTCGTTTAAATTTCATTCGTAATGAAAATTTTGCTAAAGCAGTAGAGGACATAAAACCCTACTCAAAGCCATTTTGGAAATTAACTAAAATTTTGAAAAAGCCCCAGAAGCCAATTCCTACTTTGAAAGATGGGGATAAACTTCTTTTAACTAATTCAGAAAAGGCTCAAAAATTAGCCCAACAATTTGAATCCGCTCATGATTTTAATTTAAACGTTGTAAGTCCAATTGATGCTCAAATTTCCCTAGAATTTGATGATATTCTTTCTAAGCAAAATGTGTTTGAAAGTTCTTGTGAGACAAATATTGATGAACTTAAATTGATTTTCAAAAAAATTAAAAATATGAAAGCTCCAGGGGAAGATGGGATTTTCTATATTCTTCTTAAAAAGTTGCCTGAAAGCACTTTAAATTTTTTAGTTAAAATTTTCAACAAATGTTTTCACTTGGCCTATTTTCCCAATAAATGGAAAAATGCCAAAGTAACTCCAATTTTGAAACCCGGAAAAAGTGCTTCAGAGCCTTCAAGTTATCGACCAATTAGTTTGCTTCCATCTTTAAGTAAACTATTTGAGAGAGTTATTTTGAATAGAATGATGATTCACATTAATCAGAATTCCATTTTCCCTGATGAACAATTTGGTTTTCGTCATGGACATTCTACTACACATCAACTTTTGAGTGTAACTAATATGATTAACGCTAGCAAATCTGAAGGTTATTCAACTGGTGTTGCTCTTCTTGATATTGAAAAAGCTTTTGACAGTGTTTGGCACAAAGGTTTAGTAGCTAAATTAGCTCGATTTGATTTTCCTGTATATCTCACCAAAATTATTCAAAATTATTTGACTAGCCGAACCTTACAAGTAAGCTATCAAAATTCATGCTCTGAAAGGACACCCATTAGAGCTGGTGTCCCTCAGGGTAGTATACTTGGGCCAATCTTATACAATATTTTTACTTCTGATCTTCCTGATGTACCAGAAGGAAAAGGTAGAAGATTATTTGCTGATGATACTTTGCTTTCAGCAAAAGGTCGAAATTTACGGGTGGTACGCAGTAGATTGCAACAAAATTTAAATTCCTTTTTGAATTACTTGAAAATGTGGAAAATTTCTCCTAACGCTTCCAAAACTCAACTTATTTTATTTCCCCATAAGCCAAGAGCAAATTTTTTAAAACCTAATGAAAATCATTCCATAACTTTTAATGGGGTTTCATTAGAATGGTCTGATCACGTGAAGTACTTGGGACTTACACTTGATCGGAATCTTACTTTTAAAAATCACATTGAAGATATTCAATCTAAGTGTAATAAATACACTAAATCTCTTTATTCTCTCATCAACAGGAAATCCCGGTTGTGTCTGCGAAATAAGATGCTCATCTACAAACAAGTTTTCCGACCAGCGATCATGTATGCAGTTCCGATTTGGTCTAGCTGCTGCGCGACGAGGAAGAAAGCCATCCAGAGGATTCAGAACAAGGTTCTGAAAATGATTTTGCGGCTTCCACCTTGGCACAGCACCGAAGATCTTCATCGGATTGCAGGCATTGAATCTATCGAGGAGATGGCCAACAAAATCATCTCCAACTTCAGAGGCAAATCGATGCAGTCTTCCATCGCAGAGATTCGTTCTCTTTATGTTTAGTTTAATTTTAAGATAGTGTTTAGTTTTAAGTATAAAATATTTTTGCTATTACAGGATGTTCTCCTACATTGAAAACTTGATTGCGCTCAGCAAATTTAAATCTTATAAATAAATTTTTATAATCTAGTTACTTATAGGGCTATGAACAGTTCATTATTGAGCTGAACACCTAGTTTAATGCAATAATGTAATATAAGTGTAATCATGATTTGATACAAATAAAGACATATTTAAAAAAAAAAATGAAATCTGGTTTTGCTACGAACATTTGTGATATGAACATTCTGCTATCAATGATCACGATTTATACTCCTTGCCTCAGTTTATATTTTAAAAAAATTAAGTGTTACAAAAAAGGCAACCTCTTTCAAAATATTCAAAAAGGATTGAAACATATGATCAAAGTTTCCCCAGTTTTCGGTACTTTGAATAAATGAGATGAGTAAACTCATGTCAAATACTTTTGTCCATCAGTCTACATGAGATTTTCTATCTTTTGAAAAAGTTTATTTTGGGTTACTATTAGAAACATGATATAAAGCTCTCTTTGGTAACACAAATTCATTTCCATTTTATTATAGCGGATGCGTTTGAACTCGATACCTTATCTGTGTTCGATAGAATCTGGACAGATTGTATCGGGAGAAAAGTTCTCCGCATTGATTAGTAAAGAAAAGCCTTACCTTGGCGCTTTGAGATATTCCCAAACACTATGGTAATTGAACCGGGAAATCGTTTACCCTCTCTAATCAAAAGTTTTTCGTCTCACTGCTGCCGGTCCTGGCAAGAAATCGGCAATGGGACACCGGCGCGATGGCGATTCAGCACAACAACCAACCGAAGTCTTTGCGGTGTTTGGAATCCGATTTGAAATGTTTCTCACGTTCTTCCACAATTGGACTTTCGCACTCCTGCCTTGGACTACCTCCAAAATACGGGCACCAACCTCAGTCAGACAGGCGGCAGCACAAACATAATGACCGAGTGCGTGAGTGGGGTGGAAAAACAAAAACTTTCTTTAATCCAAATTCCTAAATTTCCTATTCCCCCATTGCTCCAACATATTTATTGGCACTGGCCAATACTCCAGCTACTTTCACAATGTTCACGGTACAGGTATCGATACGCCCCAAGGGTTCCTTCCGATTTCACCCTCCGGGAGCGCTTGGGTGGCCGATTTGTTTTATCGTTTCACCGACCGAGGCAGGGGACGGCGCTGACTTTTGCGATGTCTGATTCTGACTTTTGCTTCGCTTAGAGTGAAATTAATGATCGCCATCAGGAAAAGTTGCTCGGCGAGAAGAAAGAAAAAGTGAATCGAAATCCCGCAGGTGCGAGGAAACACATTTTTCGCACGGAAAGTTCGAATTTTCATGATAGGGCAAGCCAAAGCGAGGGCCAGAATTGTTCTGCTGTAGGCACAAATTTGAATCCAACAGGAAATGATGATGATGGTTTACAAGTTTACAGGTCAAGGTTACCAGGTTCAAGGGTTGGACGAAATAAGTCTAAATTTTGATGTTTTTGGTTTCGTAGCAAAATGGCTAAAGCGATTACTAAGAATAGAAAAAAGCCGTAGGATTGAATCTGAGAGTGTTCAGACATTTTTGATGACTAGAATCCTTTGCGACTTCACTGTTCCATATCTCAATTGTTAACGATATTAAGCCATTTCAGTTTAATCAACTTTATTAAAGAGGTTTGTATGACAGACTCGTCTCTTAATCCGAAACTAGAGTCTTGGCTTGATGCCGGATATGATTTTTGTTGAAATTTATTATTTCTGCAGTTAGCCACGATCTTGTGGATTTACCTTTTCTTCGAGGCCTACCTATTTGATTCCAGAAAATTTGCTGTCTACTGGTCTCACTCCATCTTTTCTACTAAATTCCTCTCCACTTTTGTTTCCAAATTTCGGTTTCCATCCCACGTTTGATTTCCAGTTGGTTTTGAGCTCCTTTTTGTCCAAGAGCATATTTACATATTTTTTTATGGTACAGAAGATCGACTGTGTTTTTTCTTTGAAAATCAATAATTACCTGAAGAAGAAAGTCCTAGATTTCTTTGATTTGTACTGGTTTATCCGTTTATCCATAGAATTGTGATGTAGTCTAAAATAAGTATCCTAGCACGGAGTCCTGCTTATGTTGTTAAGCTATAGTTTAGCTAAACAACCTTAAAGTTAATATTTGTACCACGTATAAAAACACCTATCAAGCTAATTTATAAGCTTCTATAAAACATGCGTTGTTTTATGGGAGCTAATGAACTAGCAATAAGAGATTGCTTTAAAAAATTCTCCTGTCGTCCAGGATTCTCGGTGAAGTATACACTGCCGGCCAAAACTTTGGGATCACCCCTTCAAAAACATGAAAATTTTGATCGGCCATATCTCTGCCATTTTATAACAAATTGGATTTTTTTTTATCTCATTCAAGAGATCGTAACCAAAACCTCCTTCGTATGTATTTGACAAAATGGTAATATTGAGTTTGTATGACTTAAATTTAGCTCAAATTTGTGACATTGTTCAAAAACCGAACAAACAATTCAAACCCGATCATCTCAGGGTGGGGTGGATCAAATTTCAAAATTCGATTTGTTTTCGAATCATTTTTCCATACCTATTGAAAAACATTAGTTGAATTTCGTGCAAAAAATTTGTAATTTACGTAAAAATTATTAAACAGTTACTTAAGTTATCGTCCAAAAGTTTGGGATCACCCCGTAGTATGGTGTAACGGCCAAAAGTTTGGGATCAGTTTTCTAAAACAAGCATTTTTATTTCAAACATATCTCTGTTATCAAACAACGTATTGTTTAGCTGGTAAGCTGATTTGGAAGCTAATGAGTTGAACTTGCTTTATGGATATTTAGTTGAAATATTTTTGAAGGTTAACATCTTTGAAACTTAAGCTAAAGTTTCATAATTTTCTGATGATTTTCACCAAATAGTCCGACCGTTAAAAAATATGAAAATTTGTTTTGACCATAACTTAGTTGACTTACAAGTTATTGCAGATCGGATGGGTTTACTTGCAAGCTTGTGAAATTTAAAATTTTTTTGTCAATATTGAAAGCACAAATCCAATACTTATTTAGTTATATTATTATTTATTGCACATCAAAAGATCACATATTGATCCGAATGATACTTAACATTGCTTTAAAGCTACTTTTTCGAATTATTTTTCGAACTTTTAATAGAATATTTGATAAAATCACAATCGATTAGAAAAAGATTATTTAAAACAATAAAAATAAGTGTAACGTATATAAATTTTCAAGCGCAGGTTTCATAGTTTAAAATTTCATGTTCTTAATATTTTGTTGCCGTTAATTGAAAAGGACGAAACAATGTTTTTCTTATTAACAATTTAGATAAAAACAAAATTTCAGATATGAAAAACAAAGCCAACTTATAGAAGAAAAAAAATCAAAATTTTATGCAGATTGATTATAGAGCTTTAAATGTTAAAAATAAAATAAAATTTTCGATATATTTATTTTAAGATCAAAACACAGTAAAAAGATGACAAAGATCAGATTTTATAACATTTTAGTGTCTGCGTTTTTATGATGTATTTCAAAGATTACGGCATCCTCTAGTTTTGGTGATATAGCATTTATAAGTTCAAAAAATGAATCAAATTTAAGTGAAACCAATCATTGATAACTGAAGAACGAACAAACTTGCATGAATGAAAAAAAAAAACAAATTCTGATTTTTTCTTATGCTTAATTCACTCAAGGAGTAATATCTTGCCTTTGAATATTCTAATTTCAGAAAATTTATTATCTGAAAAAGTTTAATTCTACATATTGAATTGGTTAAAAATTTAAAAAATTTGATAATACTCCCGTATTTTAGAGAATGTTTTGTTTAGAGAAACAAAAAAAAAACTTCTACAATATTTTTTCGCAAAAGTTTAAATAGCTTGGGGTTTAATGGAAAGTTGAAAATTGATTTTAAACCTTTATTTTAAAATGTTGTTATTTTTTTAAATTCAGTCTTCAAAGTGCAGAAATTTTTTGTATGATTTTATTACATTTATAATAATTATATCATGAAAATGATATCATGATAATGTCTGCTCCTCTAAAAAAAAACATACACGTTGACATCCGGAAACTGATTGTTGACCTGAAGAATGACGGTAAAAGCTTGTCCGAATTTGCAAGTATAGTAAAACGGCCACGATCGTCGGTTCAGTATGTCCTTCAGAACTTTAAGAATACTAACTCCCTGAAGACTACTCCAGGGAGAGGCCGCAATCTGAAGCTTACGGATCGTCACCATCGCATCATTGTCAGGGAAATCAGTCAGAATCCTAAAATAAGTGCCCCAAAACTAGCTGAAAGCCTGAATTGTTTTGAAAACATACAGGTTAATCCTCAAACGGTACGGACATACTTCATGACAAAAAATACCGAGGTCATGTTGCTCGTAAGAAGCCGTTTATATCTGCTAAGAATAAGAAAAAGTTACAGAGGTTGTATATAAGAAACGACCGAGAAGTTCACGTAGAATTACAATGTCTTTGTGCGTCAATATGCTTTTCGTCTTAAATTAGCATTCTAGAATAAAGTATGTCGAATTTGTTTTAAAGGAATTTATCTTCAAGAAAAGTCATTCTTCCCTAAATTGTCGTTTGATACCTATTAATGGTCTAAAACGACCCATAAAGATAGTATGCAGCTTTATCAACTGCATAGCAAAAGGCCGTCGAAATGATTGCGCCCGGCAGTTATGCAAGTAATGTGACCAACACACGAGCTTTGTATCAAACGCTTGCGAGAAAAGCTTACAACGACTGCTTTGATCTAAACGCTTGACTCAATGCAAAACTTTCAAACTGTTTAGCCTTATGCGTCTCGTTGGAATCAGTATCTTGTTTTTATTTCCCTTCAGATCACCTAGCAATCACTAGCTAAAAATGTTGCTTTTACCTAGGATTCCGAGGCAATCATTGGATCAACTATGTTTTCATATAATCAAACTTCAATAAACGGCCCTTTTCAGGGCCAAAATCTTAAAAAGAGAGAGTCTTGACTTTTCTGTTAACATTCAGGGATGACGAGTGCGATGGGTGGGTGGTGGTGTGCGATGGGCGTGAGAAAAGGATGGGTGGGTGGTGGCGTGCGATAGGTGGGTGGTGTGCGATAGGTGGGTGGTGAGCGATGGGTGGTGTTGGGAAGTGTGGTGGGGAGGTGTACGGTGGGTGATGGTGGGAAATAAGCTGCGGTGGGCGGGTGGTGTTCCATGAGCAGTGACGGGAGGTGTGTGTGGCATGGCGATGGAAGGTGCTGATGGGAGGTGTGTGTGTGTGTGTGTGTGTGTGTGTGTGTGTGTGTGTGTGTGTGTGTGTGTGTGTGTGTGTGTGTGTGTGTGTGTGTGTGTGTGTGTGTGTGTGTGTGTGTGTGTGTGTGTGTGTGTGTGTGTGTGTGTGTGTGTGTGTGTGTGTGTGTGTGTGTGTGTGTGTGTGTGTGTGTGTGTGTGTGTGTGTGTGTGTGTGTGTGTGTGTGTGTGTGTGTGTGTGTGTGTGTGTGTGTGTGTGTGTGTGTGTGTGTGTGTGTGTGTGTGTGTGTCTGTGTGTGTGTGTGTCTGTGTGTGTGTGTGTGTGTCTGTGTGTGTGTGTGTCTGTGTGTGTGTGTGTGTGTGTGTGTGTGTGTGTGTGTGTGTGTGTGTGTGTGTGTGTGTGTGTGTGTGTGTGTGTGTCTGTGTGTGTGTGTGTGTGTGTGTGTGTCTGTGTGTGTGTCTGTGTGTTTGGTGATTGCTGTCGCGGGTGATCTGAGCTATCACTACTTGCTCCCGCTGCAGTTGGCCATCTCTGTTCTGCTCTGCCCATGTGACAGGTTTGAATTTCTCTGAAAAAGTGAAACAAACCGTCAGTCGACCCCTTCTTTTATTCCTTTCGCTTGAAAAAAAAAAACAAAACTCAGGAAGGGGCGGGGCATCCTAGTTTTCTTTCACTTTCGAATAGCCAATCAACGTTGAGCAGGCTTGGTATGTCTTTTAAGAAAGATGTCTTTGAAAGAGGCGTTTTTCGTGACGCGAGATCCGTTCGCGAATTTCAATTTGCCCCCCTATAGTGTTGCCGTAAGACGTAATTCTACGTCAAAAGCGGCTGGAATACGCTAAAAAGTATGTCCTGGAACCGGAAGAGTTCTGGCAGAATGTCATATTCACTGACGAAAGCAAATTTAATATTTTTGGGTCTGACGGACATGTAGCAGTATGGCGTAATCCAAATACTGAATTGGATCCGAAAAATTTGCGACCGACAGTTAAGCACGGTGGTGGCCATGTAATGGTGTGGGGTGCTTTCAGCGCAAATGGCACCAGAAACTTGACATTCATTAACGGAGAAAAATAAATAGATTTATCAGTCATATTACGCGTCTACAGGAATATAAATATGATTGTTTGGTTCTGACCCGGAAATACGATCAAACCACCATCAGCTTATACCAGTAGTCTCCTGGGAGTTAGTCTCCTTAAAGTTCGGAACTTGCAATTTCGGACAAGCTTTTACCGTCATTGTTGACCTGTTCCGGATGTCAACGGGTATTTTGGGATACTTTGGGATCAAGTAATTTCTCGTTACTACGGTAACTTCATTTCTTGAACTGAAACATTTTACTTTAAAAAATCTCCATGGAGAGGGGGGGGGGGTTAAACCCTTCAACACCCCCCCCCCCCTTGGCAGTGAGCAAAAGACTATGACAAACCTTCGTTTGCTCACCAACTTAGATGGTGCACTGAGTAAGATATCTGACTTGCAAGCTGAGGTGAGAATGTTACAGTGTGTTCGAAAAATCCCATAATCTTTTTTTTGTTCCGCATGAATGTAGTAGTAGCATCACTTTGCTTGGGAGCACGAGTCTTCATGCCAGTAGTGCTTTTCCAATCCTATCATCTTTTGTACAGTACACAGCGCGTTTTCGGCACAGAGATTTTCTAAATAGGCATTAGATGTTAGCAGCATCATCTATGGGTGTGTCGTTGTTGCGCTTTTCCTGCCGGCCTGTAGGCTGGGACTTCTCATGGGTGGTTGAAAACTTCATAGAAACAAATTTCCGTTGAATTTGCCGAACAACCTGGTAACTTTATTTGTTGTTAGCATGCGTTCTCTTTCTAACGGGGAAACTCACCAGCAGCTGAGGTATCAATTGCTCAGTTAGATCCTTTCCGCGATTCTTCTGGCCTCCTGATGCTGGTTGTCGATTTTTAACAGTCCTGAAACTTTTTAGATCATCATCAGCTTTAAATAATCCGCTGAACTACTCGCGCGTGCTTTACGCGACAAAAGATGGTTCTTTGCAAACACCCATCGAATATTTCGAATTTTCGCAGTGGACACTGATTGAAAATTACCGGATCGTACGGGTGACGACATTTTCCAATGTCAGAACTTGACACACAAGTGAATCAAAACAGACAAAACGGCTCGCCTTCGTCGATCATAACTTTGTAAATTCTCTGTATTTATTCCTTGATCAAATCCTCCCTGAATAGCGTACCATCTCGCAATGGATCTTCTCTACCACCAAATTTTATCGACAAATCTGAATTAGGGGGGTATAAGAGCTTGTTTCGCTTTGTGGAGATTCGATAGGAAATCTGAAAAGAATTACTAAGTCCAAAGAAAATTGTGTTAGAGCTAGTTGATCTGTCAACCGACGTTTGCAATGCAGGTTAGACTATCGACTTGTCGAAGCCTTTTGCGGGATTCGAATGAACTCAAATTCCTACCAAAATCAATACACAGTGCCTTGTTCAATTGCTTAAGTTAGAAGCCCTAATCGACTTGCTGGCAATTTATTAATTTCACTCAATCATCTGAGAATACTCCTCTGGCACACACTTTTTTAAGTTATTTCAAAGTGGCGTCCATAAATGACATAACGCAACATTGCAATTTACCCCTTCCGCCATAAGTCACAAATAGAACCGTGTGGCTTAAGCATACCCCCCCCACCCCCCTCACTACCTATTCTTTTATTTTCCATGTTTCGAATAATGTTTTAACGACATAATTTAAAATTTATTCATAATTAAGTGCTTTTGAAAGAATAGCTGCGAAGCCGTGCACTCATAGTGAATTACTTTATTGATATAAGAACTATGATTTCAAACCTTCAATATCAGGTATAATTCAATAATAAGTTGCTGTACGAAAAAATTGAGGGGAAACAGTTAATAATTGTTAACTTATTACACTTATTTAAAATGATTTTTTCCATCGAATACCAATGCGGTTGAACTTCTTGATAATTATTTAAAATATGTACTTATATTATGGCGTACACGCAATCGTCAACTTTGTGAAAATTAGGTGGGTCAGTTCGCCGGTGTATCAGAATCCGGTGTTACGGCTTTGGAATCATCCGATTTGGTTGAATTTTTCCTCTCTTCGAGTAGCTTCATTAACTCTGCCCCAAAAAATAGCATATCCCCGGAAGTATGATTAGTAGATTTAGGAGGATTTCGCCATTGAGTAAATACTTCCCGGCACTCAGTTTGTTTTTTTCCTTGTTCAGCTGCTTCTATGAAGGCAACTGCTAGTGCCGCGAATGTCAATAGGAACATAACTACCTGTAAAAAAAATTTGTATGACTTCGTGTAGTTTAAATCTTAACCTTCGATTGCAACACTTTTCAAACTTACCTTCATGTTTAGATGTGTCAAATTTTAAATTTCAAACCAACCAGCAGCAACTTAGTCAATAATTGAACTCTTTGCAAAGGAATTTATATACGTTCAAAAGTTTCACGGTTATCAAACCAACCAATTTTTTTAAATTAGAAATCAGCTTCCATTACTAATTTGTAACAAATGTTCAGAAAAATGAGTAAAATGGAAATGAAAAAACTTTTTTTCGAAAACAAAAATTAGTTGCAGTGGAATTATTTCGCGCATTTTCGAAGCGAAACTCTGTGTTGAATGCTCAGTAAATGCATTACAAATGTAAATGTAAATAAAATTTTGCATTACTTGAGCATTACGAGTTGTGATTCCAAGCTTTTTTTGGGTGATTCGATTTGTTTGAATCTTTCATCTCAGGAAAACCACTTAGGTTTTAAAATTTTTCACTTCCCAGTAAGCATCTATGGTAAGCAGGTTACCCTATGATGAGGTTCCGAATAAAGTGAAAGAAATTTAAGAATTTTTCCAACTTGCTCTGCCTTAAAGTTCCACGGTTTTTTGGCCCCGGATTCATCCGGTAGGGAATAAAAGGAAATGAAGCCATCAGAAAGTTTTCATGCTAACGGTATATGATTGGTCATTGGGAATCTGAATGGGGCTGATTGATTTTTTGTTCCGATCTTTGTCAAATTTCGGAGTTCAGTTGCTAGCAAGTGCCTTTATATAAGGAGAGAACTCGAAAAAAATGCAACACTTTGTTTCGTGAATAACTTTTGAATGCATGGATGAAAATTGATGAAATATTCAGTGAAGCTATCTAGTAAAATAATGTGTATGTGTTAAAAATTTGGTGACAATCTGTCAAGTGGTTTTTGATATGGCGTTCAATACTAAAGTTTATTGACAATTTTTTTTGGGCAGAATCGTGAAAAATCCAGAAAAGTCCCAGTGACCCTAAAACAGCTGGAAATCGACTATTCGACCAAAGTTCACAAGGCAAATCGTATAGAAAGTCCTAGAGGATCCAAATGCGAGCTAAAATTTGAATGAAAGTTAAGATGATTGATTCCATGAAGTGACAGAAGTGAGGTTTTTCATACTCAATCTGAAAATAAGAATAAAGTAAGTGATAATAAAGTCATATTTTGCTGTCTGGTTCCTCTAGCAGACTTATAAATAGGCCTGGCTTTATTTCTACAAGGTAGAAATGCTGCCCACCGGTAAAATTAACAAAATACGAAGGTCAAATTGTGCCTAAAATATTTGGACAGTTTCTGGCCAGACATTTTGATAAATGTTGCAATGAACAGCAAAACGAACTCTTTAGCGATCACGATCACCTGGCAGGTTGCCAACCAGAAATTTTCGTTGACAAGTCTCGCCTGTATTTCCCAGAGATAATCGAAGAAAAAAATTGAAAAATTTAATGTCTAGTACTGGAGGAGGCTAATTATCTGTGACTATTGACACGATGAATGGCTGAAAATACAAAGCAGACTGCCTTCAAATGTGACCATTTTCTTCCACAAAGTGTATACTTTGTTTAAATTGAATCCGGACTCGTGCCATTACGCAAAAAACGGTGGTGGAGTGATAAAAAGTCAAATTTGTTGTTAACATAACATTACCAGGTAACTGCGCTGAAAATTTCATCAATTTGCATTCATGAATGTCATGAAGTTATTAACGAGATAAAAAGTTGCATTTTTGTCGACCTTATTTAATTCCAAGACTCTTTTTGATTTGAAGTTCTACAGGAATTCCTTTATCTTGCTAGTTTTAGGCTATTACTTCTTTTTATTCTTAGTTTTTTTCCTGAAATGTTGTGCTAGAATATTTTACAACATGTTATCAGTTTAATATAAAGCTTTTCATCAACATGCCCTCTAGCCTAAAATTTCAACACCTATCAAGCTTTCTCCTATTGGCGCACTAATGCCTGTCTATCCACCTTCTTTCAAATTTCTATAAAATAAATTCTCTCTAGTTTTCATTCCGCCGCACATGCCATTAAAATTATAATCAGTTATAAGTTTAATCGCGCATTCATGTTATGCGGCACATCTGTTCGGATCTATGTCTAAAAAACTCCATTCTAAATTGTACGTCTCGGTGGTCAGCGTGGTAAGACGGTAATCGCTAGGTCCACGTCATTTATTCAGTCTGTAAAGCCTAAATCGGCTAAGACGGTGTATGTCTTCTAAAAAAAACCAATGGGAGGAAACTAATATGTTCAAGTGTAGTGCGAAAAATAAAAAAAAAGTTTTCTAGTATCTTTGCTGAATGATTGGATTGATAAAAGTGTAATTAAGAGTTGTAATACTATTGGCCGAAATGTGTTTAATCCTGGGACAATAATCCAAAGGAATCTAAGAAAAAATAAATAGTTTAATTTTCCCTAACTTTGAAAAACAGTATTCCATTAAATTCAAATACTATTGAAAAAAAAATGTTATCGGAATCCTTATTTTATATATAATTTATCTGCTAATGAGATCTTTTAATCACTTCTTCAACTGTTTCATGATATAAAATTTTATTCAATAATCAAATATATCTAACGTCAGTACAGTATTTTTAGTTGTAAATTGATATTTTCTCAATTTAAGCTTTATTTAACGTGCAAATCCTTTAAAATGAGCAATACAGTTTTTCCAATAATTTAAATTGTTTCTTTTTGCAAAAAATGTCATCCTAAATTTCAAATTAAAAAAAAGTTGTAAAGCGGAAAATTTCTTAAAAATTTATATATTGGAACAAAAACCATAAGCATACTCGATTCCACAGAAGAAACAAGAATGATATTGATTTTTCAACACAAAATTAAATTTTTCCCTACAAACTTAAAAGTTCAAATTTACTCATGTGAACGTTACTTAAAATTTGCAGAATTTTTGCAAAAAATCATGGATGAGTTTTAGATCAAAAGATTTCGGATTCATGTGGAAGGCGTCATTTATGATAAACAATAAAACAGTTGAAAGTAGCTTCCGGATGTTACAACACATATGAGGTAAAAAAAAACTACAGATTTTCTAATATTTTCCACTGATGATATTTTTTGTTGTTGGTACACATTAAGGTGCAGATTATTTGTCGGTGAAACCTCAATAAGGTAAGATTTGAATGTGGCAACGTTGATGGCGGGAATAGACTAGTTGTTATTTTTTGTACGTTGTGTGGTGGAAGTAATTGAAAACTTTGCACCAAAACGCAACATCGATTTTGATGTAAAAATTCACCGAAAATTTCACGCCTTTCCCATATTCTGAGTGTTTAATACATTTTCAATCATTTACAGCATTTAGCGCCGTCAAGCCGAAGCCGCCATCTTGGATTTAATGATGGCATCGGATGACGAAATGCGACTTCTACTCGATGAGCCCTTTTGCAATTACCCATATTATGGGTGTTCAAGACAGTTTTTAGTCCTTCCTAGCATTTTGAAGTTAATCGGGAGCCGCCATCTTGAATTTAAAGATGGCGTTGGATGACGAAATGGACATCTACTCGATGAGCCCTTTTCCCCATTACCCATGTTATGGATGTTCAAGATAGTTTTTAGTCATTCTGCGCATTTTGAAGTAAATCGGAAGCCGCCATCTTGGACTTCAATATGGCGTCGGATGACGAAATGCGACTTCTTCTCGTTGAGCCTTTTTACCAGACACCTGTGATGAGCAGGATTCATACCATTTTCAGGTATTTACAGCGTTTTGAAGTTAAGCCGAAGCCGCCATCTTGGATTTCAAGATGGCGTCGGATGATGAAATGTGACTTCTACTCGATGAGCCCTTTTCCCCATTACCAATGTTATGAGTGTTCAAGACAGTTTTCAGTCATTTCTAGCATTTTGAAGTTAATCGGAAGCCGCCATCTTGGATTTCAATATGGCGTCGGATGACGAAATGCGACTTCTTCTCGTTGAGCTCTTTCACCTGGCACCTTTATTGTAAAGGAGTCATACTATTTTCATTCATTTACAACATTTTGAAGTTAAGCCGAAGCCGCCATCTTGGATTTAAAGATTGCGTCGGGTGTCGAAATTCGACTTCTACTCGGTTTTCAGTACCCATATTATGGGTGTTCAAGACAGTTTTCAGTCATTCACAGCATTTTGAAGCTAATCGGAAGCCGCCATCTTGGATTTCAATATGGTGTCAGATCACGGAATTCGATTCGTTGAGCCTTTTCACCCAGTACCCATATTGTGAGGGTTTCATACATTTTTCATTCATGTTTGAAGTTATGCATTTTGAAGTTAATCGGGAGCTGCCATCTTGGATTTCAAGATGGCACTGAAAAGTGAAATTTCTACCAGTTGAGCCCTTTACCCAATACCCATACTGTGGAGGTTTGAGATATAAATTAATTGACCGCATGATCTTTGCATACCTAAGTATCACAGATCAAGCTAACTGGCATTTCGATGTTTTATTATGGTTTTATTATGGCTTTTTTGTGCAGCTCGTTTTATGACGGTTTTATTATGGTCATGTAAAATGCTTATATTCTTGAATCGACCATCTGTTTCCAGATAGTTTTGAGAACGCTCATAAATCTTCCATTAAACATACTGTTTTAGTTATTTAGAAATAGTTAGGAATGCTATGTTTAAACTATAATAAAACACAAACTTAGAAGTTTGCTCCAAGCTTTTTTTTGCATGTTCTATAATAGCACTCAGTGCCTGATTAATTATTAAACCGCCATAAAACTTAGTGACAGTTCTCGATCAAGATGTCAAAACAGGACACGCTCAGATTAGATAGCACATATTTGAATTGGAATTCCCATTTTTACACATTTTTGATAAGTTCTGTGTGTTGATTTTGAGTTAAAATGATAAAAAAATTATAAAAATATATGAAAAAATTACCGGAAGTGGAATGAATAACTCTACAATATGAGTGAAGGTGAAAGTATTGAGTGAAAGGGTTTAAATAGAAGGAACAAAATTTGTTGCTTGACGCCATCATTTATACAAGATGGCGGCTTCCGCTTTTATTTTCAAAGCTGTAAGTAACTGAAAATATCATGAAACCTTCTTAATATTGTTATTAGGTGAAAGTAATAAACGAGTAGAAGTCGAATTTCGCTGTCCGTCGCCATCTTAAATTCCAAGATGGCGGCTACCACTCAACTTGAAAAAACTGTAGATGACTGAACATCGCCTCAAACCCTTACAATATGGGTATTAGTTGAAAGAGATGAACCAGGAAAATTCGAAGTTCGTTATTTGACGCCATCCAAATTCAAGACGGCGGTTGGGAATTTCAAGTGACTTTCAATGATTTCAATCATTTTATATCAAAAAGCGGGTGACGCTCTTTTACTCAAGTTATCCGCTCAGTTTAGCCACACGTTGCAATTTAAAAAGATCTCCCCCTTTATTCTCTCGCTCCGAGAATTTCTTTGGGCCCGGCTAGTTAAACTACCAAAATGAGCGTGGCGACGAACGTGTTAAGACCGCCGAATATTGTGGCTAATGGGAGACGTGGTCGACACACAAGATTCTCTTTACAGCCGACCCCTGATATTATCGCTGGTTGCCGTTGGTTGTTTCTCTCGTTTGCCTTGTGATGGGCTAGAGAGAAATGAAAAAATGTTTCTTTTGTTTCAATGCCATTCATCGCAAAGCTCCTTAACGTCAATATTGTGCCAATCATATGCCAATTGTATGCAAGTATCTTCATGCAGTGAATGGAACAGATCCTTATCTGTTGGTGTATATTTTGAGGTGAATATTCAAAGTAAATTTACAAAATGTAAAATTTTCTCAGTTATTATCATTAAATTACGATTCTACCGGTTTGGCAATCGAGAAAAAAATGCACGCTTTCGGCACCCTGAAGTGCCTAATAATTTAAGTGGTTTTAATTAGCAAATTTGGTGCTATTGACCCAAAATATGTGTGAAAGTTGATGGTATTTAAAGGGTGAAACGGTCGAAATTTGGTCAAGGGAAAACGCGTGTAAATCGGTGAAATCGTTCATTTAAAAAATCAAATTAAATTTCTTTTTCAAGTTTAATTAGTATAACATTCAGGAAAAATATTCAGTTAGGCTTCCGCTTTTCCAAATCCGAATTGCCGGGCCTTACGCTTAACCCCTGCCATCAGATTTTGTACAGCCACCTTGTCCACCTTCTTCGCCGCAGAAAGCCAGTTTGCCTTGAACTGCTGCTCGCCCTTAGCAGTTTGTTTGGTCTTCTTTAGGTTCCACTTGACATAAGCCCAGTATTTCTCAATTGGGCGGAGCTCTGGCGTGTTGGGAGGGTTCTTATCCTTGGGAACCATCTGCACGTGGTTGGTGGCGTACCACTCCATGACCTTTTTACCGTAATGGCAAGATGCCAAATCCGGCCAAAACAGTAAGAAACAACAGTGTTTCTTCAGGAAAGGCAGTAAACGTTAATTCAAACACTCTTTCACGTAAATTTCTTGGTTGACAGTCCCGGAAGCTATGAAAATGTTGCTTTTCAAGCCACAAGTACAGATGCTTGAAAATATCTGCTATCTTTCCCCTTCCTTTTGCCGTATAAAACTCCTGTCCCGGAAGCTGCTTGTAGTCGGCTTTGACGTAGGTTTCGTCGTCCATTACCATGCAGTCAAACTTCGTCAGCATCGTCGTGTACAGCCTCCGGGATCGCGCTTTGGCCGTCGTATTTTGTTTATCATCGCGATTTGGAGACACTACCTACTTGTAAGTCAATAGTCAGGCTCGTTTTTTGGCTCGATGCACGGTTGTAGACGATACACCCAGCTTATTTGCGGCATCTCGGAGAGAGAGGTTGGGGCTTCGCTTGAAACTACCGGCAACTCTCTTTGTCGTCTCAGCGGCTTCCGGGTTTCAATTTTCCCCCGATCCAGACTTCCTGGCTGTTGACAAACGTTCCCCAAACACTTTAATTACATTTGTACACGGAAAATAATAAAAAGGTAAAATTTACCGAGACAGCGAGCATTCACCGCAAATGCCAAAAAGGTAACTTCTACCTATTCGAGGTGAAACTCACCTCACAGCGAGGTAAAATATACCTGAAACGAAGAATGAAAAAAGGTACAATTCACCGAGAAAAAATGTGAATCCAAAAAAGGTATATTTCACCTCGTAGCGAGGTGAAGTTCACCTGAATTGAGCTGAATCAAAAAGTATAATCCACCTAGAAAGAAAGGTAAATCCAAATAAGGTAAAACTTACCTCGTAGCGAGGTGAAGTTGACCTGGATTGAGCTAAACAAAACGGTACAAATCATCTCGAAAAAAAGTAACTATTTGACGAATCCGTTTATTGAGGTTAAGCTGTTTTGCCGTTTAGGAACAAGTTCTGCTTCGTGCACAATATGTGAAAATCGGAACAAAATGGTAAGTGTTTTCTTAGATTTCATTTAGTTGTGCTGGTTCTCTTCATAATACTTTGCTTTTGTTTCAGATCGGCCCACGGAGCTTCGTGTTGTTTTCCCGTCAGCCTTCAGATATTATTCCGGACAAGCCGGACCTGACAAGCTTGGCGAACAAAGGACTTGCCTCAACAATTTTTAAAGAACACGGTGATATATTTTAAAAATAAATATTAGGTAACAGTCCCTATTTATTTCAAATAAATACCAATTTTTTCATGAATTGTTTTTTTTTTAAATTAATTATTATTGAAGAAACCAATCAAACAAACAAGCATTTACCTTTTAAATCAGTGAATGGGAAAGGGGTATTATTTACTATTTTGCTAGGTGAATTGAAAAAAGGTAAAATTTACCTTTTTGCTAGGTGAATGAAAAAAAGGTAAAATTTACCTCGAAAGAGGAGTGGAAAAAATTCACCTCGCAAAAAGGTAAATTTTACCTTTTTTTTATTTTCCGTGTAACGGTTGATTTGGCAATGTCGTAATCTGAGGGATTGCCTAGTCCTGGTCGTTGGCCGTCTTCTCGTGGTTGCCTTCTCCCGTTTCTCTGGAGTGATGTTGCTTTCCAAAATTTGTTTTAAGAATCCCGATTTGCACAAGTGCCGTTCTATTTATAGGTAAAAGTTACCGCACAACAATGAACGCAATGAACATATTTTCCAATCAAAGTAGCCAGATTTTCTCTGATTCCGCATGTTGTTCATTTCTCTGTCAACCATTAGTGCGTGTTGAGAAATTCTGAATTATTAAATTAGGTTCTTTTCTTCTTACATAAATTATTTGGTTTTATATTTTCCATTATCTCATATCTATCCTACAGGCAACTTTTAGCGATTTTGCCAACTTTGCGTGCGAGTAACTCGGATTTTCGCGATGCGCGAGCAAAATTTTGATACGCTGCTCTCCTTCCTCGGAAGGCATTTTGACAACTGAAGAGTGAATTCTACACACACACCTTCAAAATGAAGGGTGTTCAGGTTTTTTAAATGCAAAACTGAAAGAAATACGTCAAATTGATATTGACCAAATCTTGAACGTATCACCCTTTAGATGCCTTGAAATTGAAAAAGGAACATTGATTAAAAGCCAGAAAAATGGCATCATTTATTTGTTTTTTTACGGTAAGGTTATGGTTGTACTATTTTATTTGTTCATCGATTATCAATGATTCAGTCTTCACGGAGCAACCCATGTGCGATGTGCATAAAAGTTTATAAACACACTTGTACCCTACTGGTGAAGTGCGTGTTGAACTTGCTTTGATGAAAACATGCTCGAACTCAAGTGTAGAGTGCAAGTTTAAACTTGGGTGCGCTTTCATGTTTGAAATGTTTTAAAATCAATCACAGCAGTCAGCAGTGATAGTTTTGAACTTTTGTTGCGGTGTCGGTTGACGCGGGGAGACTTCTGAGAACATCCCTGCTATCATTCATGACTGCTGTTTCTCGGGGCAAAAGATCGACTCTGACTAAAATCTAACGGAAGCGATCACCTAAAACTGAACCTTTAAATATACTTATGGAAGACACATCTGATGTCCTGGAAAACTCAGAGGAAAGTAAATAATCAGTGTTAGTTGTGTATTATGAATTATGCCATGTTAAATTTTCTTTGCAGAATTTTCGTTTTGACCGGCTAGTTTTCGAAAAAAAGCTGACAATTTGCGCCTTGCCAACCTCTGCCAGGCCAAACTAAATCCGTTTCTTGCAGTTTTCAGTAAGCCAAATCTCCAACGAATACGTAACGGATATTCGGCACGAGGAGCGATCAACTGTGGACATTCTGTCATAGCTGTGACCCAGGACGCGAAGCGTGTTAATTCAGTTTTCTACAAGCAGTGCATCTGAATATATGCATAACAAAAAATTCATCAATAAATTTAAGTTTGTATTTGCTATGACCTTTTAATTGTGCCTTCGAAATGGAATGAAATTCATAAGAGTTCTTCGCACTTCCATCTGTACCGTTGAGCCGTCAACACGTACGCCGGAGCATCGTATCGTTGCTGTGTACCTGCAGGAACATTTTTACATTATTTATTTTTTCCTTACCTGTATTTCAATCAGCACTTTTCAGTGCTAAAATTATTTTCATTTTCTTTTATTCATATTTTCTCTTTTCTTTCCAGCATGGGGAAGTCTTCGGCCGGCTCAAGGGCCGGAAGAAAACGGATTGCTGAACCTAATCCAGGGCCATCTGCCAAAAAAGTTGAAATTTCCAATTCATTCGATGTCCTTCATAACATCGGTGATGAGGAAATATTCATATTTAATTCTGATAAGAGTACTAAGAAACCTTCTTCTTCTTCTTATACTCTTAAAAACGAAAAGATTCCACCAATAACGGTCACGATTCCTGACTTCAATGCCTTTCGAAAAGAAATCGTCACTTCCGTCAAGGATGTGAAGATTTCTTTTCAGATCGGTCGAAGGGGAACTGCTCGTATATTGGCGGAATCTTTTAATGATTTTCAAAAAATTTTAAATTATTTGAATAATAAAAAACACCAATTTTTTACGTACGACACTAGAGGTGATCGTCCTTTTAAAGTTGTACTTCGTGGTCTCACCGGCGATCAGACACCGGATGAGATCACAAATGAATTAAATTCTTTGTTAGGTTTTTCTCCAATTCAAGTAATTCAAATGAGGAAAAGAACCAACACGAATAATACCAGTAGTGTTGGTTTTGCTCCTGAGCTTTATTTGGTCCATTTTAAAAAGGATCAAGTTAATAATTTGCAAATTCTTGAAAAGGCTCGTCTTATGTTTCATTGTCGAGTCAAATTCGAACCTTTTCGAAAATCTTCAACCAATTTCCTTCAAAATATTACGCAATGTCGTCGTTGTCAAGCTTTTTGTCACGGCACTAAAAATTGTAGAATGAATGCCAGATGCATGCTTTGCGGCTCATTCGATCATGAAAAATCTAAATGCCTTTATGGTGGTGATAAACCAAAAACAGAATTTTTCAAGTGTGCAAATTGCGCAGGTAATCATTCCTCGAATTCGCTAGACTGTCCCATCAGGGCAAAAATTATTGCTTCTAGGAAAAATCCCAAAGTTTCCAGAAAAGTTTCTTCTCCTCCTTCCTCTTTTTCGTCTTCACACGTCAGGCCGGCAAACAACCTGCCTGTTCGCGGTCAGCCTCGGCCTACATTGGAATCACGGCTGGGTAATACCCGAAGTGATTTTAATGTTACCTGTGCTGAATCTGCGCCACAAACTCGTTGTTCATCGTTCTCAGAGGTGGTTGAAAATGGGTTGCCCTCTTCAGGTTCAACTAATAAAAATGGGAAAAAACCAAGTCTCAACGTTCATGCGAAGGCTTGGGAAAATCCCCGAAATTCAAATACTTGTTCTTCTCTTTCATTTTCTGATCCTAACAATTTTGTTGATTTGGGTGAGATTACTGAGGAAAAATTAAAATTTTTGCATCAAAATTTAATGGAAATGATGCAACTTATGTTGAAAGCAAATTCAATGTTTGAAGCTTTCCAAACTTCTTTTAATTATGCTAACAAAATTATTATGACTTTACGATTCCCTCATGGATCCAAATAGATGTTTAAATATTATGAATTGGAACGCTAGATCTTTGCTGGCTAACCAAGATGAGTTCTTTTTATTTTTGAAAACTCAAAACATACATATTGCTGCCATCACTGAAACTTTTTTAAAGCCAGACAATAACTTGAAAAGCAATGCTTTCTTTAAAATTTTGCGAAATGATCGACTTGATCGACAAGGTGGGGGTGTAGCTATTGTCATCAATAGTCGTCTCAAATTTAGACTTCTTCCTTCTTTCAATACAAAAGTCTTAGAAACAATTGGAATTGAATTAGAAACTTCTATGGGGAAAATTATAATTATTGCCGCATATTTGCCTTTTCAATGCAGCGGTGAACAGAAAAATTTTTTGAAGGGAGATTTACAAAAACTCACCAGAAATAAATCTAAATTTTTTGTTATTGGTGACTTTAATGCAAAACACCGATCTTGGAATAATATTTCATCAAATTCAAATGGGAATATTTTATTTAATGACTGCTCTGCAGGTTATTACACTGTTGAATATCCTAATGGGCATACTTGTTTCTCTTCGATTAGAAATCCTTCCACAATTGATTTGGTTCTAACGGATTTAGGCGAGCATTGTAGTCAATTAGTCACTCATGCGGACCTCGATTCAGACCACCTTCCAGTAACTTTTTCTTTATCCCAAAGTCCCATTGAAAACCCTTTAAAATCAACTTTTAACTTTCAAAAAGCTGACTGGGAGCGATATAGGAATTTTATTGAACGTAATTTAGATGTAAACGTTCCACTGAATTCAATTGAAGATATTGATTTGGCTGTAGAAAATTTGACAATTTCAATAGTCAATGCTAAAGCCGCTTCAATACCCAAAGTTAAACATAAATTTAATCAACCTTTAATTGATGATGATCTTCAGTTTTTGGTACGATTGAAAAACATTCGTCGACGCCAATATCAACGTACTAGGGATCCTTATTTGAAATTTATTTATTGCGACCTTCAAAAAGAGATCAAACGTCGTTTAAATTTCATTCGTAATGAAAATTTTGCCAAGGCAGTAGAGGACATAAAACCCTACTCAAAGCCATTTTGGAAATTAACTAAAATTCTGAAAAAGCCCCAGAAGCCAATTCCTACTTTGAAAGACGGGGATAAACTTCTTTTAACGAATGCAGAAAAAGCTCAAAAATTGGCCCAACAATTTGAGTCTGCTCATGATTTTAATTTAAACGTTGTAAGTCCAATTGATGCTCTAATTTCCCTTGAATTTGATGATATTCTTTCTAAACAAAATGTATTTGAAAGTTCTTGTGAGACAAATATTGATGAACTTAAATTGATTTGCAAAAAATTTAAAAATATGAAAGCCCCAGGGGAAGATGGGATTTTCTATATTCTTATTAAAAAGTTGCCTGAAAGCACTTTAAATTTTTTAGTTAAAATCTTCAATAAATGTTTTCACTTGGCTTATTTTCCCAATAAATGGAAAAATGCCAAAGTAACTCCAATTTTAAAACCTGGAAAAAGTGCTTCAGAGCCTTCAAGTTATCGACCAATTAGTTTGCTTCCATCTTTAAGTAAACTATTTGAGAGAGTTATTTTGAATAGAATGATGATTCACATTAATCAGAATTCTATTTTCCCTGATGAACAATTTGGTTTTCGTCATGGACATTCTACTACACATCAACTTTTGAGTGTAACTAATATGATTAACGCTAGCAAATCTGAAGGTTATTCAACTGGTGTTGCTCTTCTTGATATTGAAAAAGCTTTTGACAGTGTTTGGCACAAAGGTTTAGTAGCTAAATTAGCTCGATTTGATTTTCCTGTATATCTCACCAAAATTATTCAAAATTATTTGACTAGCCGAACCTTACAAGTAAGCTATCAAAATTCATGCTCTGAAAGGACACCCATTAGAGCTGGTGTCCCTCAGGGTAGTATACTTGGGCCAATCTTATACAATATTTTTACTTCTGATCTTCCTGATGTACCAGAAGGAAAAGGTAGAAGATTGTTTGCTGATGACACTTTGCTTTCAGCCAAAGGTCGGAATTTACGGGTGGTACGCAGTAGATTGCAACAAAATTTAAATTCCTTTTTGAATTACTTGAAAATGTGGAAAATTTCAACTAACGCTTCCAAAACTCAACTAATTTTATTTCCCCATAAGCCAAGAGCAAATTTTTTAAAACCTAATGAAAATCATTCCATAACTTTTAATGGGGTTTCATTAGAATGGTCTGATCACGTGAAGTACTTGGGACTTACACTTGATCGGAATCTTACTTTTAAAAATCACATTGAAGATATTCAATCTAAGTGTAATAAATATACTAAATCTCTTTATTCTCTCATCAACAGGAAATCCAAGTTGTGTCTGCGAAATAAGTTACTTATCTACAAACAAGTGTTTCGACCAGCGATAATGTATGCAGTTCCGATTTGGTCTAGCTGCTGCGCGACGAGGAAGAAAGCCATCCAGAGGATTCAGAACAAGGTTCTGAAAATGATTTTGCGGCTTCCACCTTGGCACAGCACCGAAGATCTTCATCGGATTGCGGGCATTGAATCGATCGAAGAGATGGCCAACAAAATCATCTCCAACTTCAGAGGCAAATCGATGCAGTCTTCCATCGCAGAGATTCGTTCTCTTTATAACTAGTTTAATTTTAGGATAGTGTTTAGTTTTAAGTTTAAAATATTTTTGCCATTACAGGATGTTCTCCTACATTAAATTCTTAATTGCGCTAAGCAAATTTAATTCTTACAAATAAATTTTTAATATCTAGTTAACTATAGGGCTCTGAACAGTTCATTATTGAGCTGAACACCTAATTTAATGAAAAAATGTAATATAAATGTAATGATGAATTGATACAAATAAAGACATATTTAAAAAAAAATATATATTTCATAAGAGTTCTTCACTGTTCTATTTGTTAATTAATTTTTGAAAACGATTCTTTGAGATAGTCTCTTGTCCAATTAAGATTTTAAACTTTCATAATATGACTCATCTCGTGATGATCGATTCGGAACATCAGCAGGTAGTCACAATCATATCTTCTTGAAATGCTCTCTGCTGAATTTAATTTGATATCCGCCCGCATGCGTTCTAGTTCCCAGTGTTTTGTGCCGCTGATCGCAAAAGATTCATCGAAATGTTTAGCTTGATGCAGGAGGTTCTGTTTGGAAAATCCATTATTGGCTGCATGTTGCCATGTTTCACTAGTGTGGTCAACACAATTACTAAGGACAACTTTCCAGGATCCCTACGTGTAGTGTCAACGAATTAAAACGAATCAATTTCTCTGTGAAAGTTTACGCCCGGTGCTCGGAGACTGAGTATTGATGGTGTTCCTTTTAAGTTTGGCTACTTATGCGTAGTCACACTATTATTTTTTTTTTTTCGCGAGACGTTGTGACAGTCTCAGATGTCACGCAGGCATGACAAAACTCGTTGAAGCAGTCGAAGCACCCAAAATATCGCAGCCGTTGCCTTGTGTGACGTGACTATGTGTACAAACATTAATGTTCGAACCTGAGTACGAACATCGGGTACAACTTGTACGCTCGGGTTACTGTTTTTGAAAAACCTATGTTTTGGATTGTATAAAAATCCAAGGTTAACTTGCACCTAAAATTTTGCACACAAGTTGAACTTGGTGCGTGTTTCCGTGAAGACTGATTATCATATTTTCTTTTCACCTCAAACAAATTTCGAAAGGTTTCTTTGCATGTTGCTTAGATTGTTGCATTCAAAATTCACAATGTGTTGCTTAACATTAAAATTGGGACATCTTTCTTTTGAATGTGTTTTTGACGATAGATAAAATATGTAAATATAAAATATGTTACGTAATGTGATCGTCATGATCAACATTTTAAATATTTCATACAGCACAATTCATGCCATTCAAGCCAAGCTGACCTCAAGCACTAATAACTTCTTATCAAGCAGCAATTGCTAATGCATTTGCAAACAGACGACTTCCGGTTCGCTTTCATCATGGCATGGCGTCTGTGCGGTGGTCTCCGTAGAAAGCCACTCGAAACCACGTAAAGCGGTCCGAAATTAGTTCACTCACTCTGTTTCATCATTATTGGTCTGAAGCTGCAGGGGATCATCATATGATTCATGACAGTTAGTGTCCACCCAGGGCAACATCTGCGCGAATCCTAGTAGATTTGCACATCTGCTAGCTGACCGGCCGTTTTCGATCCGCAAAGCTTGTTTATCAATTCAATTAAGCGCTTCTCACACATCCAACTGGGATCCAGGTAAAACGGGCGGAGGTCGATCTAATACGCCCTCCGACTGAAGCGTGGTCTCCCGGTGAAAGCAAACCAAACTAAACCAGGAGAATCAGAGGGCCTGTGAGCATGTTGAGCAGCCTATTCATTGGAACATGTATATTTCATGATGACAGCGTTCCCGGACAGCTCAGAAACAGCGATGCTGCTTGCTGGACGAAATAATTGAATGAGTTTTCGGTATCAATAACATTCCATTAACCCGTGCCGGTGTGTTCCTGTGGCGATTCGGAATCCACCAAACCACCACTTTGGGTGTATCGAGGGAAATATTGTTACAGCAATCAGTTTCAGCTCAATACTGTCAATAATTGTACCCTCGGTTTCTGCGGTTTGGATCAGGGTGGGTCAGTAGGGTGGGTGCATATTGAGGAAAAGTAGGCAAGGGGTACCAAAAGTTTCTCATTGGTGGGGGGTGGAGACGGAGCGTTTTTTGACAGCGAATTGTTCGTCTACCACTGGGGGAGGAAGACTGAAATTCGCTGTATTGTTTTCTGTATCGTTTTTTTACTGTTCGGCAAAAAGTCAACAATTGTTGAAAAGATTTGTAATCGTAAACTTTAAACTATATAAAAATTTTGTTCGATCAATGAGAACTACCCTAAATCTAAATCTGTTCTTTAAGCTATTTTTAAGAACGACCATTAATCAAACAATTTTTATTTATCAGCTTCAAAAACTTTATCGAAATTTGAGCAACTCAATACGCCTGATCTGCAGAATTCGTCAGAGCAAAAGAAAAACCTAATTAAATCATTGTTTCATGCAAAACAAGTGCTTTTCAGCATCAAAAAAGTTTTATTGAAATTCACTAAATATGAAAGTAAGATTTTGAACCTTCGCACTGGTCGGTAGATTGATGAGAGAAATTTGACGTTTGAAAGATTTTTTTCTTTTTTTATTCAGTCTTCCTCCCCCAGGTCTACCATGCCTACGATTACGATTGCCTGTCACAAGATGGACGATTCCGTGCATTGGTATAAGAACACACCTGAAGCTTTACCCGCCTTGGTTTGGATACAGACGGCGAGAATTTAGTTTTTCGGACGATTTGTTTTGAATTAGGAGTTGGCCTACTTAAATTTGAAAACATAATCAAAAAGCTTCACAACTTGCATTTTCGACACTCAACTCAACACGCTCCTGACTACTGAATGTAATTCCAACTAGCCACCCCATGGCTAGTGAATAGAAGCATGATTCAGCATCCCATGGATTCTAGTAATGGAGAAAAACTAACCGAATAGCAATATATTAATTTCATTTTTGCCCAAACACTTCCGCAACCTAGAAACGAAGCACTAAAAATGGTACAAGAACTGAACTGGCCTGGCCAACCAACTAGAAGAAGAGCAAAAAAGGGAGCAACAACAAGATAACTACAATCCAGCCAGGGCCAGGCCAGGCTAGTGGACAACAACAGAGCAAAACAATCTTTTCCCCATTTCTGTCCCAGCCAGCAACCGACCACATGCAATGAACACGTCTGACAGTCGTCGTCTGACCGAACACATCGGGGCCACAAATTTTGCCGAGAAAATAAATTAATTTCGAACCCTGTGCCAAGTTTGGGCGAGGAATGGGGGGACTCAACTGCGATAGCTGATAGTGAAATTGTTTATTATCTGACTGTGTGTGTGTATATGTTGATTCTTGGAAAACCGGAACTGGTTGCTCGGAACAACGTGGAGGCAAATGTGCCGGGAAACAACTTGTTCCTGTCACAACAACGGAGAACGAGCGCTCGCCTGTGGCCAGTAATGAATGTTTTAATTTCGTATGGATATTGTCGACACGAAGAGCGGACCTACTGACTCATCTGACTGAAGTTCAGGGGTGTTTTACGAATGAAGAATTTGAACATGATTGTAAACTTCTTGAGTATATCCAGAAAATTGTATGGATAAACGCTTAGACATTTTTTATCTCAATTCGTTAGAAATGTGACTAATAAAGCTTAGTTAATTTCGATCTATTTTTTTTAATTTGAAATTTACGCGTTTTCGAGATATTTGCGATGCAAGAGAAAAAATTTTTATTCACAGTTTCCATCAAAATCCATCACTATCAAATCGATAACTGGCAAAACCATTGATTATTTAAAGAATTGCTGTGTGTGAGTGATAAAAAAGTATGCAAACACTGTCAAAAATGTCCACAAAGTTCAAATCAAATTGGAATAAAGCACATGATCGGCATCTACGGTTAAGGGTCATCAGGAAAGTCAAGTCTCAAATAAGAATTTTTAATTTTTTTTAAACGACAAAATAAGTGTAGATCGCTAAATGTCCAGTTTTTTCCGATCACTAATCACTAATCACTAATCGTACTTCCACAGCCAGAACTTAAGTCTGAGTCCCGAAGAATAATAAAAACATGTTATTATTCATCTTGTCTTTGTTTATGCTTTTAATTATGTTAACATAGAAACATTAACATAATTTAAAACATAAAATGGTCGGGCCTACTGTGGAGCAGAGAACGCAGAGACGTCAGGAACAAGAAAAAGGAAGGAGCGTGGACCACCAGTACCATACGCTCCAAGGGGCATTGCGGTGGAAGCACGAGCTAAAAAGTGCTTCTTGATGATAAGGGAACCTATGAAACATGACCTTTCTTTCAACGGCTGGAAATGAGTTATTTTGTACACAGAAATCTTTAAACAAGGTTCATGATCAGCAAACAAGGTTAATCATCTGGAGAAATTAAAATCATTTAATATTAAAAATGGTGATATTATTTATTGATTTCTGTGTACCATCATTTCTGGATATCGACCAAGGATAAAGCGCCTTTACTCGCTCTTGAAAGTAAAAAAGAACAAAAAAAACATTAATAGAACCAAAAACCTTTCGAGGTCTTCGAGAGCTCGAAAGGTTTTTACAATAATTTGGGTAAGATACAAAAGTATTTTACTAAACGATTAAACTGATTTTTTCTGTAAGTTTAGTAAAGTTCAAAGTAAATTCAATATAATCAGACCTATCACAAATAAATTGTGTGATCTGAACACAATGAACAAGTAGAAGCATTCCGTTCAAATTCGAAAAGCAGAATTATTATAAAAGGATTAAATAAACGGCATCTTAGAAATATTTGTTTAAAAAAGTTTTAATAATTTTACATTTAATGATACTTATCTTAGTGCAGCTACCTCCCTCAAAACTTCATTGGAACTTCAGAAAATGCCGTTTGAGCATGATCACCGAGAAAAAACATAGCATGCCTTTAACCTCCGTTGGCAACCAAAGGACAAGCGTGTGGCAAACACGTTTCATGGGAAAGAAACAAAGAAACGCACTACCCAAAGTCACCATAAATTCATTATTTTCAACCGCAGTTCATATCCGGACACTCAAATTTCTAAATATAAGCCCGCACTCTGATATTTTTCGCCTGTTGAATGAATATTGGATACAATCGTGCATTCCCCTGAATTGCACAACACTTTGTTTTCCAGAATCAAAATCTTCGATGCACAAACCCAAAATCACAAAATCACTTTTTTTTTAACATTAGCCTAACACAACTAATACAACCCGCTCCCGATCATTCGGCGACAGTATTTTTCGCGTATACAACTGATAGTTTCACTTGAAGACAGCCTATTTTCCGGAAAAAATGACGAGCACGAAAAAAAAAACACTTTCCTGGCTGGAACCAGATAACAAAAACCACGACCCACCCGTTAAGCTACCCTTTTCATGTCGTTAAATGTGATTAACTATATTTTACCAGGATTTCTCCGGTGAAAACTTTTACACACTATCCCAGCCTTCACTTTGATACACTTTTAAACGATTTTATTCCCACATTTCGATTTTAAATTTAGTATTTTATAGAATTTTCGCGGACAAAGAGAAAAACGCGTTCGGTCGGCAACAGGCATCGCCTACTCTCCGCTAAATGTCCTGTTTTTTCCGATAAGCTGAAAGTGTTGTCTAGTTTTAGGTTGTTCAAACCTAACCTCAAACACCTCAAATTTTTGCTAGTTGCTAAGCTCGTAAGCTGTATAGTCGGTAACGAGGCTATGGGACAGATGATTTGTTATGGACGACAAAACTTATGATAACCCTATTTCAATCAAATTCCAGCGTTTGAATCCTATCACATGTCTGCTCGTGGCAAAATCCCTAGCATAATAATGTATGTATATGCTGATTGTTCTGTAAAAAATATAATGATTCTACTCCTGTGGAGAAAAACATTGATTTTCAAAACTAAAACTTTGGTTTTCGCTGTTTTTAAAGGTCTATTCTTGTATGTACCCTTCACAACCTAAGATCAATACTAACCGATTATTCTTTAAATTCAATCTCATGATAGCTTCCTTTCGTTATTGTCAGATTTTGCCAGCAAACATTCCTTTAGAAACGCCGTGGCTTGAAAAAATCAAGTTTTGTTAATTTCGAAACAGATGAATCCACTTCATAGCCCTCAGTTTCTTAGAGTGGAGTATTGGACTGAAAGTAGCAGAAATGGAAAGAGGAGGATGTAGCTACCTAAAATACAGATTAGACGAAGTATAAGTTGGAAAAACTGATCAATATCATGACTGAAAGAAGTGTGCGCCAGCCATTGGGAGAAACCAAGAATTAAAAAAACCTTACAAAAGACGATAAATATTTTTTTTCAATTTTTTCGATGAATTTTTCATAAGATATCCTTCATTTCCATCATACAAAGTATTTCGATCAAATGGACAGTTTGAGAGATACACGCATTCGTAACTGTTCCATTTCTAAATAAACTAAGCTTTATGTACTATGGTTCAAGGGTGATACAGTCAAAATTTGGTCAATATCAACTTGACGTATTTCTTTCAATTTTGCATTTAAAAAACCTGAACACCCCTCATTTTGAAGGTGTGTGTGTGTGTAGAATGTTGCTCCTATTTTAATTTTGGAATTCACTCTTCACTTGTCAAAATGCCGTCCAAGGAAGAAGAGCAGCGTATCAGAATTTTGCTCGCGCATCTCGAAAATCCGAGCTACTCGCACGCAAAGCTGGCAAAATCGCTAAAAGTTGCCAATTCAACCGTAACAAATGTAATTAAAGTGTTTGGGGAACGTTTGTCGATAGCCAGGAAGTCTGGATCGGGGAGAAATCGAAATCCGGAAGCCTCTGAGACGACAAAGAGAGTTGCCGGTAGTTTCAAGCGAAACCCTAAACTCTCTCTCCGAGATGCCGCAAATAAGCTGGATGTATCGTCTACAACCGTGCATCGAGCCAAAATACGAGCTGGACTATTCTCACAAGAAGGTAGTGACTCCAAATTGCGATGATAAACAAAATACGACGGCCAAAGCACAATCCCGGAGGCTGTACACGACGATGCTGACGAAGTTTGACTGCGTGGTAATGGACGACGAAACCTACGTCAAAGCCGACTACAAGCAGCTTGCGGGACAGGAGTTTTATACGGCAAAAAGAAGGGGAAAGATAGCAGATATTTTCAAGCACATGAAATATCTGGTTTGGCATGCCATCCGTACCTGTGGCTTGAAAAGCAATATTTTCATAGTTTCCGGGACTGTCAACCAAGAAATTTACGTGAAAGAGTGTTTGAATAAACGTCTGCTGTCTTTCCTGAAGAAACACGGTTGTTCCGTACTGTTTTGGCCGGATTTGGCATCTTGCCATTACGGTAAAAAGGCCATGGAGTGGTACGCCGCCAACAACGTGCAGGTGGTTCCCAAGGACAAGAACCCTCCCAACACGCCAGAGCTCCGCCCAATTTAGAAATACTGGGCTATTGTCAGCGGAACCTAAAGAAGACCAAAAAAACTGCTAAGGACGAGCAGCAGTTCAAGGCAAACTGGCTTTCTGCTGCGAAGAAGGTGGACGAGGTGGCTGTACAAAATCTGATGGCAGGGGTTAAGCGTAAGGCCCGGAAATTTGAATTTGGAAAAGCGGAAGCCTAACTGAATATTTTTTCTGAATTTTATACTAATTAAACTTGAAAAGAAATTTTATTTGATTTTTTAAATAAACGATTTCATCGATTTCCCTTGACAAAATTTTGACCGTATCACCCTTTATTTGCCATTATTTGACACCCGATTGTGCTTATTATTCCAATGTTCATTAACCCTAATCTGCTTTTAAGTTTCAATATGACACAAGTGGAAGTTTAGCTGCTTGTATCTATATTAAGGCACATTCAAGAGAAAAATTGGACTGTAAATCAGCTACGAAATGCTGAATCATTTTTTCACTTAGTGTCCAAGAAGTTGAAATTCAAAACTGTACGTTGTGCACAACGATGTATTTTTTGATATTTTTTTAAGATTATGACCTCAGAAATGTAAAAAAAAGTGGTAACAAAACCGTACTGTCTCGTACCGTACTTCATTGAAACGTAAAATTGATTTAGTCATCTTGAAAAGTGGGATAAACTTTAAAAGAGGTCATTTATCTACATATGTTTACAAGATCAAGATATTGGATTTTCATTAGATAACAAATGGAAAAGATGAAAAATACATTATCATTTGAAGATAAAATAAAAAGACTGAATCTATTCCAGCTTCTTTAAAAATGATGAAATTTAAATTCATTTTAAATTTCATTTTAAAATATTTAACCCAAAATTCGGGAAACATCCGAGCAAATTTGGTCGAAACTATGGAATTACTCAAAAAAAAAAAAATCAAGAAGAAAATTCTTTAAATAAATCACATCAACGGATGTTGAATCTTTTTTTAGGCTTTCAAAACACAAGTCAGGATAAAACTTGCATTAAAAATATTCATTTCGAATATAAAAAATGAAAAATTGTGAAACTTAATTTTAATTTTTTGTTACACTTTACAAATAAAGTGAATAAATCCGGGCAAATCCGGGCTTTTTTCAACGAAATCCGGACAAAAGGGCCGGACCGAACTTTCTCAAATTTTGGATCAAATATTTCGCAACCTCAGTTTAAAATATTTTTCATGATAGGATGAATAACCATTCAAGGAAAACTATATTAGCAAACCTCATAACTATAAGTTTTTCATTAATATGGAAACGATAATCTTTTTTATAATCCCTATCAAAATTCTAAAAAAGATCAACAAAACTTACAAACTAACATGGCCAAACATGGTCAAATTTGTTAAAATGATGAAGAAAATGTTTTAAAAATTTCCAAAAGTCAAATGACTTATTTTAATTTATTTTTTATGAGAACCCGTGCAAGGCCGGATAAAATCAGCTAATAATAGATAAATTTTGAAAAGTGGTTTGAAAAATTGACGTAATAAGAAAATCTTTATGAAGGTGATGAATATTTCAATTCCTTTTCGTCTCAATTCAATTTGACACCCTTGATTCTAATCGCTATATCTCCCTCGTTCCTCAACCGATTTATACAAATTTAATGGTTTATGAAACCTTGTAATATAACTGAAATATGAATTAAGACAAGACTCACCTCCAATCAATTATTTTTTCTTTATTCAAGGCATGAGGAAAAAAATAGGAAAACGTACTTCGGAAAAATGGCTGCAGAGCAATTAAACAGAGCCCAACAAAAATTTCACTCAGTGCATAAGTTAGCTGAAGTTAGAAGCTACAGTATTGGACAAAATAAAATATGAATTTGCTATCAAAAATTTCAATTTCAAGTAACTTTTTCCACATAAGGATTATCAACTCATAATATTAAAAAAATGTTTTTATACACTAACGACTGGTGAAAAAATTTTGTCAACAAATTAAATGTGCTCTTCACACTTAAGCGAACGCAATCATGAAAATTGTTCTGTCTGCTTATAAGCTAAAATGGTTTGAATTTCCTGCAAAACCCGTCAGAAGTAAAGATTTTATTTTTCGTTTATCCTTAAAAGGGGGCGATTGAATCCGATAAGATGGTGAAACCGCAGGTTTTTGTAGATATTCTGTTCAGGATCGCCCCTGATGGCAGGATCGATAGCATCAGATATTCCGTGAATAAATAAAACCGCACTCATTCAAACAACATTACAAAAAGTGGACTGTATTTTACCGAACTTGAAACAACTTAGACTAATTACTATTATATCGACATCTGACACAAACTATGGTCCCTTTTGGACCTCTGACTTTGGCCATTCTGGCCTCTGACTTGCCGCTCAGGCCTCTGACTTTGTTACCGTCTCCGATGGTGGTTGGTTGGAAAAAGAGGCCGAACCTGGGGCTAAATTTGTCTCGACCCTTTGGAAAACCCGAGACCCTTTGGAAAACCCGAATGTTTTTGGCGCGCATTACATCCGTTAATGCGCGCAGCATCGCCATGTTGCTACTGGGCCTTTTTCGCATATTAGGGTGATTCAGTGGCTCGTTCGTTCCAGAACATGCCGCCCGCCTTGAAAGGCGACGGGACGTACGCATTTCGAAACCTTTCTTGCTGTGTTGTGCTGTGCTGTGTATTGCGCTGAACCACACCGATGACCTGCGCTCGTTGAATGGTGGCCGCCCGCCATTGATCCACATCGACCTTGGAGTTTGGATACCGACCCTGGCCACTTTTGCAACCTTTCTGGTTGTCCGCCTTCGTCCAGTTGTAGTCTTTGAAGGTGCCTAAGTGCTTGGGAAAGGAAGTATCACTCTTCTAATTTTGTCTGATATTTCAGAATACTTAACCTTTCTGAGCGTGCGCTGGCCTTTGCCACGACCAGCGTTGTGATTCCAACTCATGCTCTGACTTGATTCCGAATGCCTTTCTGACTGTTCAAACTCTGAGCTGTCCAAGCTCTCTGACTTTCAAAAAACTGACATGAGCCGAACAAGCAAGTTCCCAAGCTCTTCTGACACATACTCAGACTTTATAACTGACATACAACTAACATAAAAGCTTACTCAACATACATTTCTTTCCGACTCATTTCTGACAGGTTTTCTGAATGATTTTCCGAATGTTTCTGAATGGGTTTCCGACTTGCTTTCTGAGAAAGTTTCATAGACAAAAATCCGACTCTGAAAAATCTGACACATTCCCAAGTGACTTCTCACCAATATAGTCAAACCGTTTTATCACTGACTCATACTCCGATAGCTTCATTCCGATTGATGTGTATGTAAGTGTATGTGTGTGTGATGCAGAGTTGCGTTAGAGAGTCCTGGTGCTTAATCCAGGATGATGCTTGATGAAAAAACCGCCAAATGCTAGTCCTGATCCCGTCGATCAGACTATCCGAAAACCGAAATCCAACGCAACTCTGAAGTGTACCGAATGATATAACTGACTGATACCGAATAATTGAATCCCTTGGATTCCCGATAACTCCTGATGGAGGAGTGACTGCACAAACAACTTTCGGAAGTAATTTGTGTGTTCGGAGGGGCGCTGAAAAGCCCTGGTATTGCCATGCCCGATTGCAGCAGAAATGACACAGCAAAAAAAAAACCGTCACATAAATGTCCTGATCCCGCGATCAGGTTAACCGAAAAACGAATTCCAACGCCTACTCCGAACATGAACCAAATTGATGACCGAATGTTTACCGAATGGAATCCCGCTTGAATCCCTTTATGATTTTGGCCCTTATTCTGCGCCGCGCATGACGTGATGTTTGTCACCTCACTTCGGAGTCACCGTGAGATTTGTCACCTTATTCCCGAAGTCGATGTGGGTAAAGTGACAGAGGTTCATTCAAGGTGAGTGACCGAATGAACACATCTGTCAAAATGGTCGAATTTGTTCAGTGCTGTTTTGGTTTTGTTACACTTCGGATTTTTAAAAATTAATTTAAAAATTATTAGTTTGAATTTCGGCCAGAGAAGGGCGGCAATAGGATTTTATAGTGCCAGCAAGCTGCTCAGGACAACAAAACGGTCAAGTTTTACGTCCTAGAATACAATTTCGGCAATCACAACTGAGCCTAACAAGCTCCAAATTGGATGGAACAAGCACCGCTGGTCCCGAGTTGTATGAAAAAACAACGAAGGCAGAAGTCATCGGCAATATCCTGCCAACCGATGACCAGGAGGATTTAAATTCAGAACCTTTTTACCAAATTCAGCAGCTTTTTTAGGTGAGTAATATGCGGAAGCGACAGAGGAAGAACAAATAATCAAAATATCATTTTAGACTAACGCTGCTTGGAGGAATTAAAAGTATTTTGATTTTCTAAGTTTTTGTCATTTCATCGTTTTAACGTTTCGCAAATCAAATTTCAATTTAAACTGAATTTTGGATTCCATTAGATCATACTTTCCATTCAGTATTTTAATTCAAATTACATATTTTAGATAGCAATGAAAAATATTCAATATATTTAAAAATTATTTTGCTAATAAATTTGTTTTATTTTGCTTCCAAAACCAACATTCATCAGTATAATTAACTATTTAGAGCCTAACATTCTGATTTAAATAAATTTTCGATTCAATTCCTATCTCGTCACCACCTCAAAAGGTACCGACAATTCTCACCTAAAATCGTCACCTGAATGCGACGATTCTCACCCACGGTGACTATAAGAATAGGGTAAGAACTCACAAAGTTCATCCGAAGTGACGTTCCTCACCTAAACCGACTGCTGGAATAGAGTGACTTGGGTGACTCTACTATTGTCACGTCACTCGAGGCGCAGAATAAGGGCCTTTATCCCAATGATTCTCAGTGTTAATTGTACGTGTATTGTTAGAGTTTATTGAAGTGAATCTGAATGATTAGCTGACCGATGCTGACTGTGTCCACGAATGATTTCTAACCAATTTGAATACAATTGATTCCCAAAAAAATCTGAATGGTTTGCTGACTCCCGACTTCCAGAATGGTTTGCTGACCGATTTGAATCCAATTGATTCACGAAAAACTGAATGATTTGCTGACATTTTCGGGGCGAACCTGATTAGCTGTGCTCAGGCCCCTCTATACTGAATGGTGTTCTGACATAGTTTGAATGATTTTCTGAATCTGACGTTTTATTCCGACTCCAAAGCTGATAAAATACCGACTGACGGAGTTTCAATATTGTCCCAAGATAAATTCGTATTAAGTGCAAAAAACTGTAAATATGATTCCGATTCCGATGTGAGCCGACTGGCTGACTGAAATTCCAAAAACGCATTAACTCCCTAAAAGACTCTAAATGAGTGTCTGACCATCTCGCAAACATCGTATTATCACATTTTATCATACTAAATTTTAATGATTCCGAGTAAAACTTGAATGGATAAGACTGATTCAAACTGAATAATCACCATCATGAATGTTTCCGACCTTGAATAAAGCAACCTGAATGACTTTAATCATAAATGACCAATTTCCAACCGTCATGACTAGTTTCTGATATTTATCTGAATGAATTTCCGTTTGCTCATTAAAGAGTTGACTGAATAGCTGGAGCAAAAAAAAAGTTGTTTCATATTTTTTGTAGATAATGCAAACATAATCCCAGCAAACATTTATGAAGGTATTACGCAGGAACAACCGAATTATTCAAACAAATATACCAGAGGAAAAGATTGTATTAAACTTACCAAAATAGCATATAGCTACAAAAGTGGAGGCGATATATCTACAATGACAAGATTCCAACGATTCGATTTTCCCACAAAAAGCAATATAAAAGAAAAAAAAAATATTCCCGACCGAGACTTGAACTCCAGTCCTCCGAGATCGCTGCCCGATATCCTACCACGATGCCAACTCATCAGTTGGTATGATACACGCTATAGCTCTATAGGTGAGATTTTCTTTTTACGAACCGGTCAAAGGAAGAGACAGGAGAGAGTGTCAATTGAAGAACCGCCCATTTATCGTAAATCAGTTCACTCAAATCGTTAATGTCGAATTAGCATATTCTCAACTTTTTGGAGACATATATTTACGAATTGACTAAACTGCTATCCGATTCAACTATTTTTGAGCAAAGCATGTCGTAAATGAATGATGGAAATTCACTCAATACCAACTTGTTTACGACGGTTATCGAAAATGTGTTACTAATCGATTTGGATTATCATTTCTATTACGATTTCATGTTAGCTGGGATATTATGTAACAGGAAACAACACAACAAGGAATGGTATCTTTAAGAGCTTCTGGTGCTTAAATATCATTTACATTGAAATAAATGAATCAAACACACTGATAAGCTGTAGTTTCATTCATTCAAGCATAAAAAACAAACTATTTGCTCAAGACTGTAGTAGGTAGATGAATTTTTATGATTCACACTTTCACAAAACATCATTGACAAATGAAATCAACTGATGAAACTAGTTCATTGATACATCATCACTGCACATAACTGTAGATCGAACTCGTGAATATTGAACATAAATATGAACATAGCTTCGAACATGAAATCTATGCAATCAATCGAGGGAATGGCGAAACATATTTGATTGCCCATCGTGTTTCGTAGTAAACAAAGTGTAGAAGAGAGATGATTTTTAATTTCTTTTTAGAATCTACCTGTTTTATCATTCGTGTCCTCCTATGTGACGCATTCATTTTCCGTGGTTCCGATTGGTTCTGCCATAGGAATTGAAATACTAGACCACCATTCAACCGTATTTCATGATTCCGGCTATGTTTAAATCGGGTTTCAATCACTACATGGACTTGGTGAAGATGAGATAAACAGGCGTCTCCTGTAATTCTCTCTCCTGTTCAAAACCTTACAACCAAAGGCTGCGCTGCGATGAAGACAACACATGATGGGACGAAACACTTTAAATTTGATTTTGAACCATTTAAGCGAGCACTTGTCCGATTAACTAGAACCACTAGAGCAGACGGATAAAAGTACAAACCGATGAACTGCCAACACGATTTTCGAACATTCATGTACAAAATTTCCCGTAATAACGTGGCCGGGCGAATACATTTGTTTTGGTTCATGTTCGTTTTAACTGACATTTGTTCGAATGGATTCCAACGGTCGTTTTGCTCTAAAAATGTATCGCACGGAGGTGGATTCTGTCAATAGAATTGGATGAGGAGAGTTTTTCACAGACGGTAGATTTAGAGAGTTGACAACATGAATTGCACACATTATTTGATGAACCTTATCGATTGTCAAGTTGGATTCATAAAAAAGCGAAACCGGATATCTTAGTGATGAAGGCAACGTGAACAACGGAGAGATACGAACATTTTTGGATGGGCCAACAGAACAAATATGTGACAGAGCGAATAAAGGATCCAATAATAGAAACAACGACGGTAGATTAAATTATAGCAAGATGAATGATTGGTTTGACGTTTTCTACCCATCCTTTTCTTTGCTTTGTTTTGATAACCAGTGATCTACTATTACACATATCTTTGGTTGATTAGCTACGCTCGAGTTGCAAGTTGGAATTAACTTAACTAACGAAAAACTTCCCACAATTGACAATTGCACTTGTTTACGATGATGGATTGATGATGGAGGACACATAATCTGATGTTAAGAAAGAACTTTTGCGATGTTTCAAGAACGATTATGTACACAGGTACAGTAGCTCGGCTGATAATTGTTCGTATTTTGATGGTGAATGATTTGTGTTGGACATCATTATTTCTAATGGATTGTTTCATAATATTCCTGGATCAATGAAGACGCTGAACACTCGAAATTTGTAAATTTGGGGATGACTTATACAAGATGCCATGATTGATAGTGGTTTTGATCACTTTGAAAACTCTCACACACACTCACAACTCATACATACCGTTTTTTTTTTTTTTTTTTTTTGTAGGGGAGAGCCCACTGCGACCAGTAGTTGATCTATTGTGGTGTTTACCCCGCGTTACTATATGCTGTCAGGTTCACCTGCACTATTGATTGGAGTGACAGTTGATTGCTGATTAAGCATTTTATCCCAATCGGGTATGATATCAAAGATGTATGATATAACCTTCTTAGGGCTGATATGCAACCATATGTCTTGTGCGCTTATTAACTTTGCCCCAAGTATTCGCTCTCTCCTATTTAGGAGGGCGCAGCAGTTGCATAGAAGATGCTCTGCGGTTTCTTTTTCGAACCCGCAGAACCGACAGTCATCGTTCAGAATTATGTTTATCCTTTTGAGATGCTGTTTTGTTGGACAATGTCCGGTCAAGAGACCTGTGTAAGTACTTAATTCGTGCTTACTTAAGTTCAACATGTTTTTTGAGAGTCGTGCGCTTGGTTCAATGAATCTTTTTGCCTGGGTTGCTCCCTCCGCTGTTTTCCAGTTGGAAACAATAGTGGTGCTTTCCCAGTTCTTGAGCTCCATAGTCAAGGCACTTCTCGATACTCCGCAGAAAGGTTCAGGTCCAATCAACAGTCCCTGAGATCCTTCCCTAGCTAGTTGGTCTGCTTCTTCGTTCCCTAGGATACCGCAGTGGCCTGGTACCCAGAATAAAGATACTCTGTTCCTTATGGCCAGGTTTCTTAGTGCAACTATACACTCCCAAACTAGTTTGGAGTAACATGTGAACGTACTTAGTGCTCGGAGAGCAGCTTGGCTGTCAGAGAACATGCAGATACTTGTGTACCTGTATCCCCTTTTCAAACAGGCTAAAGTGCATTCTAGAATGGCTTGAATTTCAGCTTGGAATACTGTTGGCCAGTTTCCCATAGGAATTGAGATCCTGAGTCTAGGTCCGAAAACCCCTGCCCCAGTTCTTTTATCCATTTTTGACCCATCAGTGAAGAATAGGATCGATCTGGGAGGAACCGCAGGTCCACCTGACTCCCACACGTCCCTATCATTGATAGTTACATTGTATGGTATGTCTAGGTTGAAAATGGGCTCCATCCAGTCATCATTTTTCACAATAAGTGAGTTTAATTTAAATTTCTTTAGGATTTTGAGGTGTCCTGTAAGATCTCCTTCATAGAGAGTTTTGTGTTTGGAGAGTCTCAAGGCACTACGTTCCGCCTCTAACTCAATGAATTGATGTAGAGGCAGAATATTTAGTAGTGCATTTAGAGCCTCATTCGGTGTGCTTCGCTTTGCGCCAGTTATAGCTAGCGTTGCTAGTCTTTGGAGCTTCGCTAGTTTTTTCTGGGCAGTAATTTGCATAGTTTTGGTCCACCATACTAAGGAGGCATAAGAGATTTTGGGTCTTATAATAGCTGCAAATATCCAGTAGATAATTTTCGGCTGTAGTCCCCATTTTTTCCCTACTCCTTTGAGGCAGACCCATAGAGCTGTTGTAGCCTTAGCGATTACATGCTCTATCTGTGGGTTCCATGATAGCTTTGAGTCTAGTACTATGCCTAAATATTTCACTTGTGATTCGAGGTTTAACACTTCCCCATCTAATGTTAGAGGTTTTAGTGTAATTTTTCGTCTCCTAGTGAAGGCTATCACAGTAGTTTTGGAAGGGTTTATGTTTAGTCCCTCTTCCCTGCACCAAAATAGTGCGTAGTTGAGTGCAGTTTGCATTCTATTAGACAGCACATTCTCATGTTTTCCCCGAACTATAATAACTACGTCGTCTGCAAAGCCAATAACTTCGAATCCCATGGATACAAGTTTGTTTAGGAGGTCGTCCACTATCAAGGACCACAACAACGGTGATAGAACCCCGCCTTGGGGACATCCCTTCGTTGGTGTGGCTTTGATTGTAAGTCCTCCCAAGCTTGCATAAATGGTTCTGTTTATTAGCATCGCACTAGTCCAGTTAACAATTGCCGAGTGGCACCCTCGTCTTTTCATAGCTGTTTCGATTGAAGTGTGAGATGCGTTGTCGAATGCCCCTTCAATGTCTAAAAAAGAAGCGAGTGCTATTTCTTTTGCCTCTACAGTCTTTTCTAGTTTTTGTGTAAGGGTATGTAAGGCCGTAACCGTGGACATACCTTTTTTGTAAGCGAACTGGACATACCGTACCGTGCATACCGTCTGATGCTTCGATTTGGTTTTATGATCCGGTTCGAAGGACCATGTTCAGGATCGCCCCTGATGGCAGGATCGATAGCATCAGATATTCCGTGAATAAATAAAACCGCACTCATTCAAACAACATTACAAAAAGTGGACTGTATTTTACCGAACTTGAAACAACTTAGACTAATTACTATTATATCGACATCTGACACAAACTATGGTCCCTTTTGGACCTCTGACTTTGGCCATTCTGGCCTCTGACTTGCCGCTCAGGCCTCTGACTTTGTTACCGTCTCCGATGGTGGTTGGTTGGAAAAAGAGGCCGAACCTGGGGCTAAATTTGTCTCGACCCTTTGGAAAACCCGAGACCCGAGGAAAACCCGAATGTTTTTGGCGCGCATTACATCCGTTAATGCGCGCAGCATCGCCATGTTGCTACTGGGCCTTTTTCGCATATTAGGGTGATTCAGTGGCTCGTTCGTTCCAGAACATATTCAAAAAATTTCAAACCAAAATCAGTCAGGAAGGATTTTTCTAAACAGAATTGCTTGAAAATACGATTAAATTTAACCTGGAGCATGAATTATTAGTAAAACTCTTAAAATCAGAGTACCAGAGTTAGAAAAATACAACAATTTATCTAAATTTTATGAATTGATATTTCTAATGTTAAAAAAAAGAAAAAGGGATTTTAAAATATATAGCAAGGGCGTACTTTATTTTGTCTAGTACTGTATGTACGATGCATGTTTTTGATTCATAACCACAACTTAAGTAAAACCGTATTTTTCGATAAATCTACCATCAGAGTTGTTTCAGTCACAACAGAAAAATATTGCTAAATGCGTTTAAAGTTGACGTATTTTGAAGCATTCTGGCATTCGTTGAAATTGTTATCGAAAGGCAAATTAAAACACAAATAAAAATTCTGTCACTTTTTCTAAGAAGTCAAAATAAATTGCAGCCTTCTACCAGGCCCGTTTAAGAACTTCAAGTTTAGCTAGAAATAAAATCAATACTTAAAAAAAAATTAAATAAAAAGAAAATTGATTCTAAAACCATTTTACTAGGTACTAAAAGTCGTCACACAACCTAGAAAAAAAAAAATCTGATTGGATTCAAATTTCATCAGAATCATAGTTGCTATTTCCGGCAAGTATTCAACGATATTTCCGGTATTTCCGGTAAGTTGATGCATTTTTCATAATCACGTTTCTTATTCTTAACTAGAAATTTGCTTGAAAATTAATTTATAAAATATTGGTTAACAAATTTGAAAATAATATTTTCGACTTACTTGTAAACGAACTCGAATTGAAATTTAGAACAAAACCTCAAACATGAGAATCGATGACAATCGATTACTTAAATTATAACCTAGATTTAAAAGGAAATTATTTGAAATGTTTTGTTGATAATTAACCATCTTAGTTTACACTTCTTTTCTTCAAATTCAATTTGAGCGTTATTTGGAAAATTTCACGGTAATGTTTTGAATATGAAAAAAATATTTAATTACGATTTGAAAAATAATTCTTTTTGAACTTAAGATGATTTATCCAAAACACACACAGTTGATGGTTGAGTATAAAATATTTAGTTTGATTTCTAGAGTGCTCAAAGTCAGAAATATAGTTAATAGTTTTTTTTAATTCAAAATCCTTCCATCGTGCATAAAGGTCACCATGAATTCAAATATTTTAGTTAATTGTTCCATACCCCTTGACCTTTTCGCTATAATTTCATTTTAAAGTGTTGCCATTTTGTCACAGTTTAAGTAAGAACACGAAGAATTAGGGCGCCGAGAACTGTAATTATAAGTTTTAATAAAATGAAATACCTCTTCCTGTTTCTCTATTCGACAAGATAAGTCTTGTTTTTATCATTCGAAATGGTCTGCCCAAAAAAAGGCCAATAAGGTCATTTTGTTTAAGGTTCACTATAATAATTTAAAACCCTGACTTGGTTTCATAATTCAACATGTTCAATTCATAATTAAAAGCCTATACTGACTAAGTACAAGGTTTATAAACTTTCAAGAGCAGGTATTATAGTTTATAAAGTCAAAATCTGAATATTCTGTTGCCGTCATTTGAAATATGAGGTCTGGAAAGGAAAAAAGGTACAAAAAATGTTTTTTTAAATAAATTTAAGATGATCATGTTCTCGGCAAACACAAATTTCAAAATTGAATAACAAGACATTCATATAAAAAAAAATAAAAAGATTTATTTGTAGAATTCAATTGATAACTCACGGCAACAGCATTTGGGGGCCTATGTTTTATGATTGATTTGAAAATTTTTCGTGTTCCGAACCCGATTTTTTTTGTCAGGTTTTGTCCATAATCAAATAAAAATTAAACTATATATGCAATTTTATCGATACAAAGTTTAACTTCTACAGTTTCCAACAAATTGGAAATTTATCAATTCAAGTTTAACTAGAATTTCTTTAAACAGTTTAAATAAGATTGATTCCATTCAACAAATTTATTTAGGCCAGGAAAACCATTTGATTTTTTCTTTAAAAACATCTAAATTTTTTTTATTTAAAACTTCGATTTCTATTTGGTTTAAAAATTTGTGAAAATTCCTGTTTTTTACAAAATGGGACAAAATTGACAAAAAACTATATTTACAACTATTTTCTCAGATGTCAAAAAATGTGTAATGGTGTTTTTTCAGAAAATTTAAGACATTTTTAAAATTATTTTTTATCGATTTTCAAAAATCATTTCAAAACCAAAAACAAAAAAAAAACAAAATATTCTCATAATTTCTTTCCATCCCAGAATAAAAAAAAATGAATTTTGTGGCCTTTTGTAAATATTATAATTTTTGAGCACCACGAAATAAGCTTTGATGACCTTCAAATCATCTGGATCTTAAATGTACGCACAGCTACATGATTAACACATTGTTTCTCAATTTTCACTATAAATGTTTGATTTATCACTTTTATAAATTTTGAAACGCGTTTTTACTTAAAGTTGTTGGCTCGGGGCGAACAGAGCACATTCAGTCGGGGCACGATGAGCCTTTATCTGCCGAAGACTCTAGCAGCAAATCTAACTCGATGAAGTCAACTGAATAATAGATGACTTGTTCCATCTGACAATTTGGCCTATTGGTAAGGTTTCGGAGAGAGAATCAAAAGATTCGAGTTCAATTCCGGTTTTAGGTGATTTTTTTTAAACGTTTTACGCTGCAGGCTAAAATTTATCTTATACCTGGTACAATATCTCGTGCCAAATTTGGGCCAGATCACGGGAATGGGTCGCTCAACGAGCCCTTAGTTTGTATGGGATTTTGAGACAGTTTGTTCGAGAGAAACATAAAAAAACAGGTTCTATTCAATAACTTTTGTCTCCTTGGGTCAATTTCTTTTGAATATGATTTTTCTAAAAGTCCAAGATATAAAAAATATTTCATCTCATGACTGCATTTCGATAAGAGTTCAGATTAAAAAGTTATTGGGCTTCAAATATGGGCTAACTTACATCTCTGTAAACGAGGCGTCAATATGTTTGACCGCCCCGAATAATTTACATTAATGAATACTCCCCTGTAGAAAGTTAGCCCATTTCTGAACCCTAATAACATTTTAATCTTAACTCTTTAAGAAATGCAGTCGTCGGATGAAATATTTGTCATAGTTCAAACTTTGAGAAAGCTGATTTCAAATGAAAGCGGCAAAAGGGAACCAAAGTTATTGATGAAAAACTAGTTTTTCATATTTCTCCCAAACTAAATGTCTCAAAATCTCTTACAAATTTCAGGCTCGTTGAGCGACCCCTTCTCGTGATCTGATCTGACCCAAAATTGGCATGAGATTTTGTACAAGGCCTAGGATCAATTTAAGCCTGCAGCGCATAACTTTCACAGGTTTTGAATTTCCCATACAAATTTGGGGCAGTCTGGTGTACACTGTACACTAGGCTGAGTCGATTTGGGGTTATTTTTGAATTTCTCAAACCCTGGGGTCTTAAAAGCTTCGTTTTGGTCCAAAACTCATCCCTGATTTTTTGCAGAATATTTAAGTAACGTTCACATGAGTAAATTTGAACTTTTAGGTTTGTATGGGAAAATTGAATATTTTGTACTGAAAAATCAACATCATTTTTGTTTCTTCTGTGGAACCGAGCCTGCTAATGGTTTTTGTGCCAATTTATAAATTTCTTACAGGAAATTTCCCGCTGAACAACTTTGTCGAATATCAAAACTTCGTATCTTTTTAGACAAAAAGGTTATTAGCTCTTTAACAGGTGTATGTCTTTTGGCATTGATAAACAAGAAATTCAATTGACATCACTTCTGGGTGCCTAGCGAAGTATTGCAAGACCACTTTTCATGCCATACTTCGTGGGACATAAGTAGTGGTGTCAATTGAATTAATGGTTTATCAATCCAAAAAGACATACACCTGTTAAACAGCTAATAACTTTTTTGTCTAAAAAGATACGAAGTTACGATATTCGACAAAGTTGTTCAGCGGGAAATTTCCTGTAAGAAATTTATAAATTGGCACAAAAACCATTAGCAGGCTCGGTTCCACAGAAGAAACAAAAATGATGTTGATTTTTCAGTACAAAATATTCAATTTTCCCATACAAACCTAAAAGTTCAAATTTACTCATGAAAACTTTACTTAAAAATTCTGCAAAAAATCAGGGATGAGTTTTGGATCAAAACGAAGCTTTTAAGACCCCAGGGTTTGAGAAATTCAAAAATGACCCCAAATCGACTCAGTCTACTGTACACACAATTATTCTCAAATTTTAACCGAGATATTGGCTTCTCACGGTCACGAGAATTTTTCATTGATTTTTTTTTTTATCAGATGAGAAAATCATACAGTTGTCACACTATCAGCAATATTGAAATGTTTCTGCACTGAGGTAACCAGATTTTCTTCGGCACGAATCCGGGCCGGACAAATCCGGGCTGTTCTATAAAAAATCCTGGCAAAATCTGGGAATTGAATTCGAAAATCAAAAAAAAAAAGAACATGAAATTTTTTATTCCATCCAAACTTTTTAGCAGATTTTTTATTTATGTATGATTATTTTTATTAAATTAGCTCAAAAAATATCGTTTTGGGCTCAAAAAAAAAAAATTCTTGAAGCCTAAACTATGAAAAATATTTCATCCGAATACTGTAATTTGATTAGAATTAAGATAAAAAATTACTAGGCTTCAAAAATGGGCTAACTTTTTTAAGGGCTGTATTCATTATTGTTAATAAGTTTTGGCGGTCGAACATTTTGTCGCCGCATTAACCGTGATGAGTTCTAAAGGTGATAAAAAAAGTTAGCCGTTACACTGTACACGTTTGAAATTTATGTAATTCAATCATAATAAAAATTATTTTTGAACTTGTTTGTTATCTTATCAAAAAGGTCATCAGCAGCGAATACTGTAATTTCATTCTTATAAAGTTGATCCGTTTATTTTTTGTGATGAATTCAACAAAATAATCATGCAGGTATGATAGCAATTTGTCTGTAATTTTGCGAAAAATACAATCAATAATTTAGCAGTAAGTCAGAAAACAATACTTTTCTTCATAACTTTAAGGCAATACATCGGTAAAATTAGAAAAAAAAAATGGGTGTACCTGTACCTTAACTCAATTTTAGGAGTGACTTTATGGCACAATTAAGAAGTCCTCAATAATTTAGCATTCAAAGATGGTTGCATTAATTAACCCAAGCACGCCTATTACTTTATATTTCCAATCAAAATGAAGCCTACAACCAATGTAAAAAATAAATAAATATTGCTGCAATGTTGAATGTCAATCCATCTATAACTCACGCCCTTAATGTAGTTCATGCATAAATCACGGATGCTCCGATTTTTTTTTCGGGTGAACCCATTTCCGAAACGAATTTATTTACGACATTTATCGAAAGTCCTTCAAGGACATCACATTTGGTGGCTCCGCAATGAATTGAGAGCAAACAAAATGCACGAGTTTTTGCTCCTCTTTTGCTTTTCGATACAAAATAAATGAGCCCCGGATATATTTATGGAACCATTACAAAGCGATTAATTGCTGGAGCGCGATGCTCATCTCGTGAAAAATTAATATTTGATTTCATTCAATATCACATTTCCCGGGACAACCAGACGATCGGCGAATCCATTTATCATCGACATTTTCGGGTTGAGGCTGCTGAATGAGGACTGCTATCTGTTTTGCCGGATCTCCATTAGCCATAAATTCGCAGTCTCATTTTCATTATTTCGGTTTTTCCGCCCAGATTAGAGCTTATCACTCCCGATTTTGGAGCCCTATCTCAGCCCAACAAGCGACATCTCAGGGCAAATCCATATTAGAGAAGGTCCCAGTGGATGTCCATTTTTTTCTTGGTTCCTCCATGACTCTGCTAGAGTTGATTATATCGTATAAACGGCTATTTCTGCCAGTTTCTGAAAGAAAAAAAGCAGGAAGAAGGAAAAAGCCCAAATTCGTATTTTTATCCGTTCTACTTCCCGGCCCGGTGAAAGTTTTCTAAAGATATAAGCTGCCAAAGTTGTCTAAACATGTCATCCTACCCCCAGGACAAGCGAGCGAGGGGTCTTCGGCCGAATGATGGTGGCAGCTGCCGGTTTCTGTTGACACTAAGCCACCCCTCCCTCGACAGCCAGCAGCCGCCTGGTTGATGATGAAAGGCGTGTCAAAACTTTCGCCTCCAAATTCGTGACGATGATGGCCGAAGTTTATTGGCTCCCATCTGGACAAATGGCCGATTAAGGGGGGAGGCCTTTTTTGATTGGTTGTTTAATTTTATATGATCGAACATGACGAGCGATGATGAGATGAACTCGATCTGTCGTCTTTGCCGTTTTCACACAGTAGGTGAATTTCAAGAATCACGATTTGATACACTTTATATACTGTGTTCATAACGAGAAGTTTTGTCAAGCAAGATCGATTTCGGTGATATTGCCTTCAAAAGAAATCGGAATAAATTCATTCATCACTTATTACTGGTAGCCCTCACACGAAGTGTGACCTTTATATTACTCATTAGACCGGTTGTTCTCCACGGGCACGAGACATGGATATTGCTCGAGGAGGACCTGCGTACACTCGGAGTATTCGTGCTAAGAGTGTTAAGAACCATCTTTGGCGGGCGTACAGGAGAACGAAGTGTGGAGGTGAAGGATGAACCACGAGCTCGGGCGACTCTACGGCGAACCCAGTATCCAGAAGGTGGTGAAGGCTGGCCGGATACGCTGGGCGGGACATGTTGCGAGAATGCCGGACGACTGTCCTGCAAAACAGGTGTTCGCTACGAATCCGGTAGGAACAAGACGAGCGGAGGCGCAACGAACGAGGTGGTTTGACCAAGTGGAGCGTGATCTGGCCAACGTGGGGTGCCCGAGGAATTGGAGAACGGTTGCCATGGACCGAGTGATTTTTAGGAATTATGTTCGTCAAGTTATGTCGTGAGACGGAATACTATGTCATTAAAAAAAAAAATAAATGGTATGAGATAATTGGTAAAGGGGGTCCACGCTGAAATTGCCACATACAAAATTGATTCGCAAAATTCACGTTTATATCCGATTGCCATCAAATTTTCAGGGATTAAAAAATAACTATTAAACTTAATTTAACCATTTTACTCGTATTTTATTTACAATCGTAATGCAAATGCCCGCACCTTCGCTTAACCCCAGCCATAAGATTTTGCAAAACCTGTGAATCAACCGTTTTTTTTTTGCATGCAAACCCATGCTTTCTTGAGTTTCTCTCAATCTTCACTACCTTAGGTCGTTTAGAAGGGTGCTGCTTCATAATCGCCCAGCACTTTTCGATGGGGCGGAGCTCCGAAGTGTTGGGTGGGTTGAACATTTTCGGCACAAAATTAACCTTATTGTCCGCATACCACTTCAGCATGTCCTTGGAGTAGTGGCTTGAGGCCAAATTCGACCAGAAGATTGTTGGGACGTTCTGGCCGCTTCTGGAGGCGCTCTTTCATGTACACCTGTCCGTTCATCGTGTGTGGGTCACGAAAGGCATACTCCGCTACCCGCACGTTCAGATGGCTTGCCAAACTAGGAATTTATTCACAAATCTGGACATCTTCTTGGGCATGCTCCGGAATGCTGAACTTAGCCTTGGCCGTGAAAAACAGGTTGCCGGGGATCTGTTTGAAGTCGGCCTTCACATATGTTTCGTCGTTCATGATGCAGCATTCAACTTTCGTCAGCATGCTGAGGTAGGGTAAAACTGTACAAGACGCACCAGCTAAGCATAAATGCTATTTACAGCGATACCAATAATTTAAGAACCAAATTGAAAGTTGACGACGATTCAAGGATGAAATTTACGTATTATCGAAAAAAAAAAAATAAGATGAAACCACGTTTTTAACTATATTTTTGTAAAAACCAAAAACAGCCAGAAAACAAACCGCGGGGTAGAACGCCAAAACTAGTGGACAGAACGCACCAGACAGGAAGGGTGGTAAGAAATAGAACAATGATTATACGGAATGTAATTATTGAAACACCCAATGTTTTATTACATGTTTATCGTATTTTCTTAAACTACCATTCTTTGGTTAAAAATCATTTAGTATTGCTAAACTCATCAAAAATTTTGCTTTTCAAAATACACTTTTTTATATCCTTATAGATAAAACGCCTTCAAGTAGGCAACGGATTTCAATTTTTTTTTACTGATATAATGATACTGCGACAATCATGGCGGCCGGTAATTTTTTCGAGTCGGATGTTGGTGCACCGTTTCAACTCGAACAAGGAAAAAATATGTTATAACTATGCATTGTTATCGTAATTTGGGAGTCAGCAATTAGAAAGAATGGCATTTTGTGTTGATATTCGGGTTTTCTCAAAAGTTAACAGCATTCAAAATTTGAGCGTAAAACACGCGGTCTTGTGGGCATTCTGCCCCAATTTTCATATGAGTGATTTTTGATAAAATTTGTAGGAAGTTAATAAAATAGAAAAAAATATTTATAGTCTTCCGAAAGTGCACATGAGTGGTAAAACGATAAGCTGTAGTTTGATCAGATTGTGCAGGCTGTTTTACCATAAGACCTTATATGTTATTTATGAAAAATAACAAGATTCACAGTGATTCCATTGATTCATCTGTTTCTAAGAACTAAAGTAGATTTTGTGAACTTTTCATCTATTGAATGATGAAAAAGCTTGATTGCTACAATAAAAATGAAGAAAAGCATCATTCGAAGCCGTAGATTAGTGTATATTTGAGAAAGAATGACATGGGCCATCTTACCCCGCTGGTGCGTCTTGTAAGTTTTCCCCTACAACTTCCTGACACAGGTTTTGACGGACTTGTTCTGCTTCTCGTCGCGGTTATGGGTCTTTTGAACCTTCAAAGCCCAGCCTAATTTTTGGCCTTCTGGACAAAACTTCGGCTTAAGGTTAAACTTTTTAGCCACATCCCGAACGGAGGCGTTCGGATTTCGGGTGAAGGCCCCAACTACGCAGTGGTGATTTTTTTTGTTGTACAGAATACTTTTTCCTTCACTTGTGGGCTATAGGACTTTTAGCGATGGAACGATGAGAGAGGTCCTTGTTCTCGTGATAAATGCTCAAGATTTTATCACGCACGAGTTGTTCCTTCGACTCCATTTCCGCGGATTTTAAACCTTGTAGGATGTAAACAATGCACTATGAACTAAATCCACCCAAATGTTCTTTAAATTCTACCCAACGGTTAAAAAGTTAGAGCAATTTCATAGTGTGGCAATTTAATCGTGAAAACCCTTTACTAAGTAGGTAATAAACGAGTTATTTCATAGCATCGGTATTTTTGAACTATTTATGATTAAAGTGGTTAACAGTTATAAAAAGATTGACAGATTGCCCGGTTTTATCCGGCTTTGTCCGAATATTGAATACAAAACATGAGAACAGCTCGGCCAGGTTGCCCGGTTTTCATTTTATAAAAATGTTCTGATATAGCCCGGCTTCATTCACTTTGCTTGCATATCAAACAAAAAAAATTGTGTTGTTAAATTTTTTGTATATGTCTTCAAAAAGAAATTTTCTGAGCAAGTTTAATAAAAAAAATCGTGAAAGGTTTTTAAAAAGCATTAAATACGATTTAAAATCTGTTGATGAACTTTGATTGATTTTTTTTTTCTTAATTTTTATGAGTTATTTCTGGGTTTTGACTAAATTTGCCCAGATATTTCCTGAATTTTTGTCGTTAATTTTGAAATCAAATGCTCAGATTTTGCCAGTTTTTTATATAAAACTAGCTGACACGGTGTGCTTTGCTACACCTTTCAAAAACAAATGATATTTTTTATTATTCAAATTTTTATTGTTTTATTGGCATTATTTTGATTCAAACTATAACATAATTCATAAGCAACTGCTATAAAATGAGAGCTGCAGCTGGAGTTTCGAATTGCAATACAAGTATGACTTAAACTAATTTTCTGAATCTTGATCAATAAGTTCTGATCATTTTAATCTGTTTCTTTAAGCTTCGCTCTGAAAAAGGAGGGTCTCAAATTAACCTTACGCAAACAATCTAACTTATTAAATATGGTTGTTTTTGCTTGATATGTTCTGGATTTATGCTAAAAACTGATAAGAGAGACCCCCCCCTTGTCCTTCCTGCTGAATGGAGGTCGTGGTCTTTAATAATCATCATTTTTTTCGAGACCAAAAATCATCTTATATCAAATATAGTTCCATTGGTTGATAAGTTTTTAAGCTTAGAAAAAAATTTGTATGGAGCCCCTCCCTTTCTTCCTCTCTCTACACTGTAAAGCATAAGGGTCTATAACAATCGTAGAAATATATCTCGTAACCAAGTGCCTTTCCATGCCATATTTGTTTCCATTCATTGGCTTCGTTAGCATAAATTGAGAACCTATGTTAACAAAATTGTATTGGGTTCACCCCCTCCCCTCCTCCTATATACCTACTCACTAAAAGGAGGATGGTGTGTCAGATAATCATAGAATCATACCAAAATGATTTTCCATGTTAGGTTTTGTCCATTTCTCCGATTCTGTAAAAAAAAAGTAAATTATTCCCAATTCTATCCTCCTACTGCAAGAAAGGAATTGTATCATATAAAAAATTACTCGTATTGAAATACCATCCCATGCCAAATTTGGTTTTATTTGCGTAGTAAATTCTTGAGTTATGCATAAACTCGAAAGAAAGTACCATTCCCCCTTCCGTTCTCCCCATTGAATCTTTCCGCTGAAAAAAATGTGGGGCTTCCATATATAACAGAAACATTTCTCGTATCCAAATACCCTCACATGCCAAATATGTTTCTATTTGCTCGAGCAGCTCTCCAGTTATACTGAAAATTGTAAGGGAGACCTCTCTTCCCCGTTTTCATCATTCTCTTTGAAGGAGTGAGGGATACCAAATATTCTCGAGTTATGCATTTAAAATTGTATGAAACTTCCCTCCCTCTTTCCTTTCTCTCCGCTGAAAGAAGGAAAGGGGCTCAAACAATCATTAGAACATAACACGTTCCCAAATTACCGCCCATGCCAAATTTGGTTCCATTTACTTAATTAGTTTTTGAGTTATGTAGAAAATCATAAGAGAGGCCCCCTCCCCCTTTATATCTCCTCACTGGAAGGAGGGAGGGGTCTCAAATAATCATTAAAATGTTTTTCGTATCCAAATTCCTTCCCATGCCGAATTTGGTTCCAATATCTTCATTAGTTTTCGAGTTATATGGAAAATTGTAAGGAAGCCCCCCTCCCCACTTCCTATCACCAAACTAAGAAGGGGGAGGGGTACCTAATATATCTAGAAATATTTCTCGATCCAAAATACCACCCCATGCAAAATTTGATACCATTTACTTGATTGGTTCTCGAGTTATGCAAAAAAATGTATTTTGTTTAAGAGGCCCCTCCCCCCCTTCATGAAAGAGGGAGAGGTCTCAAACCATAATAGGAACCTTCCCCGGCCTCCAATACCCCCAAATTTGAAAAAAAATCTAATTTTTATACTGAATCAAAGTTAATGAATGGATTAAAAAGTTTTTTTTTTTTTATTTGTGTAGGTTTGTACGATCATCAGTCATGCATTTTTTATTTTACTCAAAATTTATTAATTTCAACAAATTTAATCGTCATATCACCAACACGAGAAGTGATTTATAAAATCTGACAATCCATTCGATTACAGGACTTATTTACGGACATGATTTATAAAAGATAATTACGTCATCACAAACTAAAACCAGAACGTCCCGCCCCTTGTTGGGTTTCGCATATCTCAAGCCCTTTCTACAGAAGGCATAAAAGTGAGGGATTGTCGGTTATTCAAAACAATTTTTCATCGAGTATTGAATACTCCAAATGGGCCAAATCACTGTTTCTAGAAAAACGTGTCTAAAGTTAAACAGCTCTTTATTTTCTGAAAAAGAAATATCCTTCAGTTTACTTTGTACAATCAAAATGTCTGTCTTCAAACGTACTGTTTGAAGTTGAAATCTTCATTTGTTCACATGTATTTATTAATTCATTTATTTAACATGTAGTTTAAGGTAATTCAATTCCTCGTTTTTTTAGTTCAATTAGTACTTCAAAGTCATAACTACTTAAACTAATTTTATCTTCGTTTTTGTTTTATTCATTTACTCCCCCCCCCCCCCTTGAAAAAGCTATTACACTTTCTTCGAAATACGGTTAGATTATTGCAGATTTTTAAACTGGTCGGAAGACTATTCCAAACAGGATACGCTCCTTACAAGTTTCATTTTACTGTAGCTTTCAGTGTAATGTAGTGTCATGTACTGCAAACATTTTTTTTATACAAGTAAGGTGGACTTTCCGCAATTATGACTTTATAGATGAAGATAACATTTCTAAGTTTATGAAGATTATCAAAAGGTGTACTCAAAATATGCGTTTGATGTTGACTAACTCCATGGTAACGAGAAAGATTGAAGGTAAAACGGATGCAGTAATGCAATGCTATTTTAAGTCGGTTCATTAGTATTAAAGGAGTACCAATTAACAATTCTTCTTCAAAAACAAAGTTTGGAAGTATAAGAGATTTTACCAATTTCGATTTAGCCCTAACAGTCTTAGCATGCATAGCGTTTTATTAATTTTGGAGTACTGGGGATGAACAAACAGTCCATTCATATTTTATGGTAAAATCGGTAAAAATGAATCGTCAGCGGTTAAATTTGATGTAAAGTATCGGTTAACCTGATCACTAGAATTGTTAAAGATTCCATCATGACGCATTCGGCTTATCCAAAATTCACTATCGATTTGGTCACTGGCAACCAGAACGGCATCATTTTGAAGCGGCTGGAACTGGCAGACAAAGAAGCAGCTTGTAAAAAGGAATCAGTTATGAAGCCGTAGAAGGTATCTGCTGTCAAGCAAGTAACATTCCAGCCTGTGTCGGTCGGTTTGTGTATTAAAAAGATTAAGATTTTAACCAATTCTTACCAAATGGGTTTGAAACTCGAAACGTCTTCTTTTTAAATTTCATCATATTTTTAATCTTCTCATTAAAAATTTTGTTCGACTTGTCACTCAGCAAACACTCGCATTAACTTTCCAAATTGTCGTTTTCATGCAAATATTCGCACCCGTCTTGCACATCTACCATATTCAAACGCATACACATTCATATAGCGTAACCCTATATAGTGTAGTTTTGATCCGTTACCGGATAAGACTGGGTTAACTGCTTTTCCATATAAAGCCCTTGTACTCTTTTTAGTTTAAATAGGGTTTTCTTTTGACGCCGGGTCAATTCATTTTATTTGAACATGCCGTGCCTTCTGTTTAAAAGTTCATACGGAACGGTTGACAAGCTCTAAAACTACCCGTCTCTACCCGTCTACCCGGGCTGTTCGAAATTATGTGTAATATTGACCCGACAAAATGACTTGTTATTTGACAGATAATATGGGTTCGCTAAAAGGGTCTATTTTACAACTTTCAAGTGTTCCGCCAAATGAGTGTGTACCATACTATTAAGGGTGATACGGTCAAAATTTGGTCAAGGGAAAACGCGTGTAAATCGGTGAAATCTTTCATTTAAAAAATCAAAATAAATGTCTTTTTCAAGTTTAATTAGTACGAAATTCAGGAAAACATTCAGTCAGGCTTCCGCTTTTCCAAATCCAAATTGCCGGGCCTTACGCTAAACTCCTTCCATCAGATTTTGTACAGCAACCTTGTCCACCTTCTTCGCCGCAGAAAGCCAGTTTGCCTTGAACTGCTGTTCGTCCTTAGCAGTTTTTTTTTTGGTCTTCTTTAGGTTCCGCTTGACAATATCCCAGTTTTTCTCAATTGGGCGGAGCTCTGGCGTGCAGGGAGGGTTCTTGTCCTTGGGAACCACCTGCACGTTGTTGGTGGCGTACCATTCCATGGCCGTTTTACCGTAATGGCAAGATGCCAAATCCGGCTAAAACAGTACGGAACAACCGTGTTTCTCCAGGAAAGGCAGCAGACGTTTATTCAAACACTCTTTCACGTAAATTTCTTGGTCGACAGTCCCAGAAGCTATGAAAATGCTGATTTTCAAGCCACAGGTGCAGATGGCTTGCCAAACCAGATATTTCTTCGCGAAATTTGACAATTTCATGTGCTTGAAAATATCTGCTACCTTTCCCCTTCCTTTGCCGTAAAGCTTAGTTCTTTTAGAAATGGGACACTTTCTTTTGCTTATAGCTCGTTAACTAGTAATCGGACATTCAAAATTTTGACAGCATTTTGCTGCCTGTGAAAAGTACTATCCGACCTATTTTTTTCAAAATTTTAAATTTACGCGTTTTTGAGATATTTACGATGCAAGAAAAAATGGAAAAAATAATTTTGCACACTTTCCTTCAAAATCCATCATAATCGAATTGATGGCTGACAAAACCGTTGACTATTCAAAGAATTAATGTGTGTGAGTGGTGGAAAAGTATGCAAACACTGTCAAAAATGTCCACAAAGTTCAAATCAAGCATTGAGGTGAAAAACATGATCAACAACTATGATTAAGGGTCATCTGGAAAGTCAAGTCTCATACCAGCATTTTTAATTTGGAATAAGCGAAAAACTAAGGGTGGATCGCTGAAATGTCCAAAAAAAATTTCTCCGATAAGCTGAAAGTGTTGCCTTGTTATGAGTCAATCAAACCCAACCTCAAAAAATAATGTTTTGCTACTTCCAGAACTCGTAAGCTGTACAGCCAGCACAGAGACAATGGGAAAGATGATGTTTGATTAACGACAAAACTTATGAAATACCCTATTTACAACAAATTCCAGCATTTGAATCCTATACCATGTCTGCTCGTGGCAAGGTCCCGAGCATATCAAAGAATGTATTTGCTAGTTGTTTTGTATAAAATAAAATAATTTGCCCAAATTCTGCTCCTGTGAAAAAAAAACAACAATTTTCAAAACGAAAACTTTGCTTTTCGCTGTTTTTTAAAGCCTAAAAAGAGTAATCTTGTATGTACACTTCACAACCTCCGATCTATACTAACCAATTATACTTGAACTTCAATCTAATGATGGTTTCACTTCGTTATTGTCAGATTTTGCCAGCGGAATTTGCATTAAAAACGCTTTAAAGTTGCTAAAAATAATCAAGTTTTGTTTATTTCGAAACAGCTTTATCACTAAATTGCCCTCAGTTTCTTTTAAAAGAGAAGTATTCAACCGAAAAGTAGCAGAAATTAAAGGAGAAGGTTGTAGCAATCTAAAATTCAGATAAGGCGAAGTATAAGTTTGAAAAACTGATCAATATCATGAATGATAAAAGTGTGCGCCAGCCGATGGGAGGTACCAAGAATAAAGTACATTTTTTTCTTACAAAAAAAGATAAATATTTTTTTTCAAATTTTTTCATGAATTATCATAAGATTACCTTCATTTCCTCCATAGAAAGTATTTAGATCAAACGAATGGTTTTCGAGATACACGCATTCGTAACTGTCCCATTTCTAAAAGAACTAAGCTTTATAAAACTCCTGTCCAGTGTTCAAAATTTTCACAGTCAAAGCTCAATCTTCACTTAACTGACAGCATCCTGTCTTTCAAAGTCAAAGCTTTTAAACAGCTTTCATATTTGTATCTTTCAAAGTAAAGGAGCTTTTTACCGTATTCATTTCCAGTCAAAATCCTTTCAAATTCATTTGAAAGCCGCTCCAATCATATTCAATTGAAAATGATTGAAGTTTTTGTACATGAATATTTTTGCAGGTCTTTGATGGAAATTTTCACTTCCTGAATAGTTTTTCTCTATCATATTCAGAATAATCGGGCACTACAAGATGTACGATATGATATCTGTAATCGAAATCGTGTGGTCCGTCGCCTACTGAGGATATAGTTAGAAGATAATTATTTTTCTAAAAGAAAAATATCCAACCATGTTTTTAATGTTTATTTGTTTATATTATGAATTTCTACTTAATATAGCTTGAATTGATAAGATATATGTATGTGTATGCCAAAACTATCCTTAATTCCGAGTTTATAACAGAAAGTAACACACATCAAAAAAATGTTGTGTGCAATCAAATATGCATACACCGCATCATGTCCTTTACACCACCGCACAGCAGTGTTAGTTGTTGTTGCTGTTTTAAAGCCTTCCTTGGCGCTCTTTCATTCCTTCATGACTGAAAATGTCTGCCTGTCAAATGAATATGAATATGAACAGCGCACACAGTCATCGAAAATTGAAAGGCGGTTTCCAGCTTTCATTCCTATTGGACTGAAAGCCAGGCTAACATTCGTTCGATTGGAAAAGACTGACAGCAACTATAGCTTCATGTGAGCTTGAAAGTCGAAAAGCTTCATTGTGACAGGAATAAGTGTTGCGCGACTTTGAGTTTGTGTTGCGTTCGGCTTTCAATGATTGAAATGAATATTTGTCACTCTGCTCCTGTCCCGGAAGCTGCTTGTAGTCGGCTTTGACGTACACACTTAGAAAAATCCTTGTAACATTACATGCAACTGCATGGGTAGAAGGGAATCGGCTAATTGAATGCGATAAAACATGCCATTTCATGTAAACTTGCTTGAAAAGTAAAAAAACACACATAGCAAAATCCTTGTAACATTACATGCATCTTCATGGGTAGAAGGAAATCGGCTAATGGCATGTGATGAAACATGTCATTTCATGTAATTCTGCTTGAAAAGTAAAAATACATACAACCATTTTTTTGACATACAGAGTGAAATTACATGTCTGTTTTTGCTTATAGTAGGTTTACATTTTCAGCCTCGTCTCAGTTTTGGTTCGTATTAAAAATCAGTTTTTATAGGCAGTTTCATGAATTCGAAATAAAAACACCGATGTTTCGAGAAGTACAATAGCGATTTGTCCATTATTTTATTATAAGGTTTTTTTCTGGTTACTAAATTGGTTTTAAATTTTGAGATTTAGGGTAAATGTACCCGAACTTGGCCCCTAAGGCATGGTTGACTATATTTCCCATGATTGTAGTCTTCCTGTAATATGAACCTTCAAAAGTCCTTCGACAAATATGATTGCTTACTAGCCTGAAATGTTGTAAAAATATGTCTTAGCTTTAAAGCGGTGGATAATTTGAGATAAACCTGATCAAACTATTGATTAAAATGCTCCTTATTGTGGCCCCCGTTCCGAATTGTGGCCCTTTATGAGTTCCTTAAATTGGCCGCCTCTAGAAGAAATTTGCCTCACTAATACAACAACAGCCCCCACGAATTCGTTGATAATATCCTGGAAGGAAGCACAACAATGTTCTGTGTTGTTTTCAAAAAGTCGAAAGTACGAAATGTCAACCAGTTTTTTGAATTGATATTTGCGTGCAGAATTATAATCTTACGTAACTTTTCACTTGTTTGTTTCAGTTTTTGGTGTGTTTAAAATTTCAGAATGACAATCTAGAACAAATAGGTTCCAAAATATTGCATTGGTTAACATAAATATGTTTATTAACCGAGCAAACAAATCGTTTGTTCAATTTTAAAATGAAATCATGATAGATCTGTTTCCATTGAAGTTAACATACGATAGTGAATGTTCATATTTTTTTATTCCACTCCTATAAAAGGAGGAGAGACATTTTAAAAACCATTATGACCGAAGCAAGAAGCAAGCTAAAGCTAAAACTCAAGTAAGCGAACGATTCTTTGAATCATACCTACATATTTAAAATGTCGCCCTTAGGAATTTTCTAGCAATCGTTTGCGTACTCCCGGATAGCAAAACAAGACAAACTATCGCTCACTCCAGCTAGCCTGATAGAAATAGATTGCATCTCACTCGTTCGTTTGGGGACTATAGCCAATGGAAGTGAACAACAAATTTACAAGCTGGGTGATATTCAAGCTGCATTTTGCATGATGCAAAATCATCATCCAAACTCGGCAGCGCTCCTTTCGCATATTCCTTTCCTACGGAAAACAAACGTCGTCACCTCTGCTGATGCACAGTGATTCATAAAATAAAACAAACTTGGTCAAAATATTATTTTTGATTTCACATGAAATTGAAAACAATAAAATTTAGCTCTTAATAACACAATTTTTCAACATTGTAATGCAATTACTTTTTTTAATAAACATAATATTTAGAATGTCATAATTTGAACTTTGCAACCATTCCTTTCAAAGCGACACATATATGTACAGCAAATGTCCATCTCCAGCACAAATAAAATGAAATCAAAATACATTGAACCTTATTTCCCATTGTAGATTTTTTTTTTGGGTATGGATGAAATTACTTCAACGTTGAGATCCAAGATATCGATTCGGATCCGAATCCTGTTGATTTCGTGCTCAGAAGTTGAGAGGAAAAGTTCTAGAAATTTACCAAAAAAAAGCGCAGCTAAACTTTTAGTATTATAATTCCAACTAAGATGCCAAATACGCTTGAGAGATAAATAAATTGGTTATATGTAGTCCAAAATAAATTAATGGTATTTTAAAGTTATTTCAATCATTCTTTTTACTTTCGACCGGTTTTAAATTTCCAGACCACTGTGCACTAACGGCCGACGATTCGGCTGCCGGCTGCCGGCTTCCGTCTGCCTGCTGATTTCGTTCTCACACATACATACAAACCTCAGTTAGTGGAATTTCATGCCAAGATTAGGCGAAAAAAATGTTTATATTTTCTTCAATTTTAGATCGAATATGTACGTTGTTTGGAGTAGGTTGTAATTTTATATTTTTTGCCACGTTTTGCTGTAACCAACGGTATTTTTTAGAGATTTTTTCATAGGGAAGTGTATTTTTAAAATCGATCCGAAGGTGGCAGATGCACTAGCAAGGTAGGTTCATTTCAGATTTTTTCCGAAAATCGTAATTTTACTTCCAGTTCGTCATGTGAAAAAAATTATTACGCAGTTAATTGGATTCAATTGCGGACAAATGCTACGCAGAATGTAGACAAATGCGATTTTCTTTTATGTTTGATTTATTTTATATTTTTAGGAATATGTTTGACATGTAAATTACCAAAATGCATTTTGGCATGCCAAGATAAGGAGCATGCCAAGTTAAGGCTCACTTACCCTAGTTAACAAAATTAATGGTTGTTTGAACAGATCTGCTTGCTCATGAGGATATTTTTAGTGAAGTGTAGTGACAATACAATCAATTTATCACGTAGCACCAAAACGTATAAGAAATAGCAGATCATTAGCCAACGGAGATCCTTGATGCGACCGATAGCGACAAAACATTCTCGACCCGATTATTACTTGTTGAAGCACCCTGCTTGATGTGGAAAGCGATATCATAATTCTTGTCCTGTCTTTTTTCTTCCTGTAGACAGAAAAAAAATAGTTTTCAGGAATTGTACCACCAAAGTGAAAATCGTTTACTTACCAAAACTAGAAAATCGCCAGTTTCCAAAATTACATGACGGTTCTCTCCCACTTGGACTCACAATCAAGACGCGATGATCTCGGTTGTCAGTAATGGCCCCAATGTATTCGAAGGAAGTCTATCGGGAACCTCGAAGAGTCTTTTTTGTAGCACGATTGCACATACAGCAGCATATGATCGATACTTAATACGGTAAGAGTTTCCGTAAAAGCCCCGCAGGTCGTTCGCCGGATCCTCCGACTCATTGATCTCGAAATTGTTATCACTCGTCACCAGTTCCAGCATCTGTAAAAAGAACACATAGAATAATAAAACACCTAATCCGAAAACACAAATGACAAAATTTTACCATTGTTGGAGCTAGTAAATTGTATAACTTTTTCAGTAAGCTGCCACTGAAATCGAAACGAAGTTGTCTTGTTGATATTTACGTTCGTCTGAGTTGAGCCGTCATGAGAAAAAGCGGCGAAGGCGGTGCTGTTAAAAACAAAGCGGCCAGTAGAATTTTTTTTCCTGAAATCAAGTATAATGAACTTTTTTTTTAAATAAGATAAATGCGGTTTTCTTATTGTGTTAGTAAAAAAGACTAATTTGCTAATTGCAAGTAATAAAATATTTATGTTAAGTTTAGCCTCGGAATCTTTGTGTGCGCTAGCCCAACACCAAACTTAAAAAGTTAAACAACCAACAATCGCATTCAATTTAAGCTGATAGAACAAATGGGCTGATGGGAGAAATTTTTTATCTTTGAATGTCGATGATTATATCTGAAAAATGAATGAAGCAAGATGAAAATATGATATTCGATAGATTCTAGAGCATCTATTGATCATTTCATTAAACAAATAAAATAAGTGAATTTGAATCAAATTACTTACGACCATTCGAAAACCAAGGTGGGACAAATATTTTAGGACGAAGAGAACGAAACTTATTAGCAGTGGGTCGAGATTTGACAGTAGCCGAGATTTGACGAAAAATAGTCCCAACTGCCGTAGTACACTAGGTATGGCATTCAATTAATTTTGCATGTATTGGTCTATTTTTTCATCATGATACATTCGTCAACAACCAATATACACTGGATTTGGTTTTCAAACTTTTTGAGTTCGTTGAAATATTCGAAAAAATCTTGCAGAAAAACATCGTTGAACTTAAGAAAACTGGGCTGTAAATTAATCATGGTAAACCAAGGTATCATTCTCAAGTAAAATGAGAAAGCTCGATTAAAAAATCGTTCAAAATAAAACTTCGTGGGAAAAAATCCTTTGGATAGAGAAAACAATCTTATAAAAAAATGTAAAAGTAATGATTTAATTTAAATTTTGTGATTTTTTATTTTTTAATTAATTTTATTAATTAGTAAAATAAAGTAAATTTTTTCATTTAAGGAGTATTAAAATATAGAAATGATTTTCTGAATCATTCTACGCATTTCCACATTTTTGTATTCCCCAACAATACATGCAAAGACCGCGTAACGTACTACCTGAATATATCGAATAGTGTTGTTTTTCGTTGAATATTATTCGAGATGGTTTATTTTTTTTTTTGCAAGACGAATTTTGGTTCGGTCATCCAATTATTTTAAACTTTAAAAAGGAACTAGTTTAGTAAAGCTGTAAGCTTTTACGGTAAGTTTAATAAGTTCAGGCATGTGTTGTCTAGATTATCGAGAAATTTATTTCAGAGCTTTGTCGATCAAAAGTAAGACGGGCATGGTTTTAAAAACTATAATTGATGACTCCAAAAACAGTATACATACGTTACATACGTTCAAAAATCATAAATGGTGGAAATTCGAAGCTAGTCATAGGATGACCAACGAAAATGGTAGAGTTGACCTAAAAACTAGAAAAACTAAATAATGTTTTTAAGACCGAAAAGAAAAAGAAGCGCTACCGTTGGGCTACGTAAGTACCTACGTTAATTACCTATTAATCTTTCTTGGTTTCATTTCAATGCACTTAAAAATCAGATTACTCTATAATATAAAAAATCAATTGCGGAGTTTGAGCTTGCTTTTGAGCAATGCTTAAAAAAAATTAAAATACTTACAGCTTATCAAAGTGGACGTTCATTGGGACCGTATCTTTAAGGTGTTGTTGCATTCATACGTTGTACTCAACACTCGAAAATCGATTGTATTACTGTACCCTTCCTTGGTACCAATCGAATGTATTCTGATTTCTAAATCTTGGTTTTCTGGAAGCTGAAAAGAATTTAACATTTGAATTCAATTTTTTTACCAATTAACTACAGGCAACTAATAACCTGCCCCTAAGAAACTACTTACGGCACAGGTAGCATTCCAGATGTTCAACGATTCAACATGTAAACCATTTTTAAGTTCACAAAAATCACTGATAGAGTGATTTCGCTTTGATTCAAATCAGTAAAATATTTCATAACATGTTTTTCTCCTCATCCAGATCTTTGTTCACGATTGACAATTTCAATAAATGTTGAAAATTAATAAATTCAATATGGCGCTTTTCATCAATGCGCCTTAAGGGCAGGCGCGGTCCTATGGGGGGGGGGGGGGGGTGATCGGGGTGATCACCCCCCCCCCCCCAAGCGGTAAAAAACCGTTATAAAACACCCGAAAAAGCTTGAATGTCTATAAAAAGTTGAACATTTCTTAGTATATGTGCTTTTAAATTTTCAAAATTTTCCACTCCGTGGGGGTGTTTATTCTGCAAAACAGTTAATTTATCACTTAAAAGGCTAAATATTGAAAAAAGTCGGTCCACCAAACTCAAGCAGCTGTAACTTGTGATTCTCTGGACTGAATTATACCAAGTAACTCAAAAAAAAGTGTGTTGTTGAGTGTTGATTTTGAATGTACTTTTAAAGAAATGTAGGGACAATTTTTTTAAAATTGTCACTAATTTCCCTCATATACCTAAATTAACACGATTATTCAGAGCTTCTAAACTGTTGATTTTGTTTTGAATTTTAATAAAATGATAAATTGGAAAAAGTCATATAGGGGGGTGAATATGGTTATAACACTGAAATACTTGAAATATTTGTTCTGTTGTCATCATACATTTATTACCTTCAATATGCAGTTTCTTTTTTATTTGCTCAGATGTAGAAGGAAACAATAAATAAAAACATTAAACTATAAACGTACGGAATCATGTGAATTTAAATTTTCTTTATTTTTTTAAATTTCTACCATTTTTTATGGATTAACAGATCTTGGTCGTTCTAAGAAGTAAAAAAAACCTTTGGCCTTCAAGTGTTAAATTACCTTTATTGTAAGAAATTTAAATTTTAGTCAAATTATCCATCACAGTGATCAGTTTTCCAGTAGGGGTTAAAGAAACGTATGATTTCAATTGACTATCTAACTTCCTAATCTTTATTTTTGTCTTTTAGTCACCAATATTTCACTAAACAAATTCAATCGTTATAAACAACAAGTGTTTATGCCGCATTAAATTCATTTTTGATGAAGTTTTGAGCAGCGAAAAGCTTCCCATTTGGTTTTTTGTATTTCAAAATATTTTTTAAATCGAAGGAAAATCATCAATTCAGAATCAGGAAAAATCAATCTAATGTAACTTCACTTAAAGAAAAAAAAACTAATACATATCAGAAATTTGAATATAAATTTGAATTTAAAATTTTGTTTTTTTCTTTTGTTTACATCTGGTTTATTGAGAATTTTTAAACTTTATAAGGTCATACCAGATGTCTTATGCTTACCTCATTTTAAAATCTAAAGAAGAGCTATTTTCGCTAGCGTTTACAAGGAATTCTAGACTTATTGCAAAATAAGAATTCAGGTTCTGAATCACAGTGAAGATTCTCTTTCGCGAGTTTTTTCACCCTCAATTTTCCACTATTGAATTATGAATTATAAACATAAAATAAATAACCTATATTATGAAATTCATAAACAAAAATTTAAATTTCAGATCTGTTTTTATTGAACTCTGTTTGAAATGTATCACATCAAACATTCATATTATGGATGACCAAAAAAATCAAGTACTGCCAAACAGAAATCGAATATAAAATATTCGTAGTAAAAGTTTTAATTTTAAAAAATCTTTTCAAGAGATTTCAGAAACAATTAATCGAAAAAGGAGATCACATGTTATGACTCGCGTGCGTTCTCTATGAGTTTTTAGAGCCAATAAGGAACAAAAAAGTATATATAAAAGCTGATTCCAGCTGAAGGAATTGGTGTTGGCGATAGAGCTTCAAATTCATCTCCAGAACCCAAAATCTGCATTCAAAACTTTAACACAAGGAAACAAAACTCGTATTTTTCGAGGTGCAAAGAATTTGAAAACTGATTTCGACTTATTTCGGAGCACTAAATGCAAATTTGTATTTTTTTATCAGTTCTTGATTCTCGTATAAATTTTGAAATACAAGGTTTATAAATAATTTTTTTGCACTTTTTAGAAAAAGTATAGAATATAACAAGAAAACAGGTTTTAACTTAATGATCAATTTTCATGAAGACTGTGAGTAATTTACCATGAGAAAAACTGATAGAAGTAAGTATCTTGCCCCATTTTGTAAAATAAGATGAATATCTGGATGAAATATGTATTTTTTTCCTGGAGTTTGTTACTTTTTGCCATTCTTCCCTCTAATCTGTATCGTTGAATGAATAAAGGATAATGAAAAGATTTCACATATTTTTGTTGTTCATGTAGGTTAGTTACTTCATCAATTATCATTGATCGATGTCACTCTACTGCTAAGTTTTAAAATTAATAAATGCCAGAGAATAAGAAGGGGAGAAAAAGTCTGACAAAAACATCGAGTTTGAGACGCAAAAATCTTCCAAAATCAGTTTGCCTCCGTTTAATTTTTCCCTTATGAATTAAAACTATCCCCTTATCATTCCAATATTTTTCCGGCAACAAGGCAATCTATTATGCTAAACAGTCAGAAGATCTTTTAGTGCTTTCAGCTTATCTACACAATAATATTGAAATTTTAAGTTAAAATTTAGCTTAAGGTTTGATATTCTGAATCTGAAAGCTTGGCCATTTCAATTGCAAATGATTGATACTCTTCACTAAAAAAAAAGGATTACATTCAGAATTATTCCTTCACTTCATAATTTTTTATAGTTCAAAATTATTTAAAAATTAGGAATTATGTGAAGGTACCTACATGAACAATGAAAAAGATTAATCATTTTTTATTGTAAATTATTTGTTGTAAATAGTACAATTAAAATTGAAAATTTTTAATGATAACTTTAAATACAAGAGCAAATCTAATAAAATTAGGTTCCAGAAGCTTCATATTTAGAAACTGATTTTGATAAACGGTTTTTCTACTTAATTTATATTTAAAGTGTTGATTTTATATATTGTGTTTCAAAATTTGAAAAAAAATAATACTAAATTTACAAATCACGATTCAGTAAAATACCCCAATGAAGTATTCAATGTCCGTTAGTTATATTTGTTTATTAGTTTATCGACCTTATCGGTGAAAAGTGAAATAGTTCCGATAAATTATAAAATACCAGAGGGCTTATATTTAGAAGCTGAGGGAAAAAAATAAGATAGTTTGAATATTTTTGTCTACATTTTCATCTCTCAACAACGTATTATTTTCATTGAAAAAATTACATTCAAAACGAGAAATTCTTTAAAGAGCTCTTGAAGTGTCAATTTTAAAACGCCAGATATACCTACAAATTAAAAAAAAATTATCAACATTTTTCCGCAGTGGATATTAAAGATTCACTGGTTGTTAAATAAAAGGATGTGTAAGTAGTGTAGAAGAATATTGAAATGAGTAAATAGAGAAACTTTAATAAAGTTTTCATTATTCATCTCTTGTTTAAATACATGTTGTTCATTGAAATTCATGGGGGTAGGAGGAGCAGTGTGCAGCTTATATTGTAGACTCATTTGCTACTGACCATCCCCCCCCGCAACCCCTCCCTGCTACTTCCGCTCACTCAAATGATTGTTTTTTCACTAGATATTAACGTTCCTTTATATTGACTGATTTTTGAAAATTGAAAAATCACCCCCCCCCAAGAGCCAGCTCTAGGACCGCCCCTGCTTAAGGGGCATAAACTATAACACGATTCTTACTATTAATTTTGTCATGCTAACACAATGATTAGTGCTTTAGCAAAGTAAACGATTCCAATAAATAAGCGAGGCACAGATTTCACTGTTTAACACTCTATTCTAGTCAAAATTCGTGGAGACAAACTATTTTCGGCTTGATTCTGTGGGAAATGATGCGGTTGATTGTTTTTTCTTCGTTGAAGTAATTTGAAGTTACATGTAAATAAGTTTACTTGAAATGAGATGCAAATCTATTAGGATGATATCATATGTAAAGTTTCTTTAAATTAAATGTAATAGTACTTGCATATGCATATGAGCGATGCGAGCCACATGATTTTACACGACTTTTCAAGAAATGTTTTTCGATGAACAAAATTGAGAATTTACGTGCAAGTATAGTTACATTTTTACATTTTGAAATGAAACGTGTACGGAAATGTACATGAAACAAACTTCATATTTACATGAAATCACCGGATTCCTTTCTACCCATGTTCTTTCATGTAAAGTCTCATGTACTGTGAATATTCGTTAGTATTTTTACATGTCTTTTCGAGCGATTTTTGTTTTCGAGTTTGAAAACTCAAAATTTCGTGCAACGTAACATTACATTTTTTTTCTGTGTAGGTTTCGTCGTCCATTACCACGCAGTCAAACTTCGTCAGCATCGTCGTGTACAGCCTCCGGGATCGCGCTTTGGCCGTCGTTTTTTGTTCATCATCGCGATTTGGAGTCACTACCTTCTTGTAAGTCGATAGTCCGGCTCGTTTTTTTTGGCGCGATGCACGGTTGTAGACGATACACCCAGCTTATTTGCGGCATCTCGGAGAGAGAGGTTAAAGTTTCGCTTGAAACTACCGGCAACCCTCTTTGTCGTCTCTGCGGCTTCCGGTTGTCGATCCAGACTTCTTGGCCGTCGACAAACGTTCCCCAAACACCTTAATTACATTTGTAACGGTTGATTTGCCTGCTCTTCTTCCTTGGACGGCATTTTGACAACTGAAGAGTGAATTCCAAAATCAAAATAGCAGCAACATTCTACACACACACACAAGATTTCCCAGGATTTTCATCTTTAAGGATGATTCACTCCTCTTACTAAGGAAGAAAACATTACTCCTCTTCCCATGTTCATGAACTCTGTTGCCCCGGAAATTACTCAGTTCGGAAAATGAAATGAACTGGAGAAAATGAAAAACTAGATACGGGAAGCTTAGCTAAATGCCCCGACAATATGGTTTGTGAAATCAATATTTCGATCAATACAGTTGACGGTAATACACTTTTATGAGTAGGCATTAGAGATGGGCAAAATGGATCATTTCAATCACCGGCTCTGAGTCGTTCGCTCAAATCAATGAGCCGTTTCATTTGATGGACTCAAAATTGAACCGTGTCTCGCAGCTCAACTCTGGCATAGAAGCCAACATTTTGATTATTTTATTATCAATTTCTAGAATATCATGATAAATGTTTCATAATTTTCAATGTGCTTTATACGGATGGTCTGTTCATGTGAAATACTTTAAACTATAATTTTATAAGAATCTTCCTTTTTAAAATCGCATGGAATGAATTCAATAAAAATGTAATAAATAATATCTGTAGTGTAAAAATGGTCTTGATGGTAAGCACCTTACAGTATAAAGGATAACTAAATATTAAATCAACTTCAAAATTGAAATTGAAATATACAACATTCGAGTTCTGCAAAATATTCAATGAGATGAACATGTTTGCATTAAAAAAATCTTCACTGTGCAAAAGAAAATTTCCGTTAAAGTTGTTCTGAGATCATGAAAAGAAGAACTTCCACTCTAAATAGTAGATAAATCTTTTCCAATGGGAAGCGCGCCATCCATCCCGCTTTCTGTCAAAACAAAAACAACAAGAAAAAAACCCCTAAAACAACTCAACTCGCCGGCGAAACTAGCAAACCTGAAAAACTTTTAAATAAAACATTAGCATTAAATTCACGAACGCGGACTAAAGTCGACAAAACAGGGAGTATTTCGCCACTTTGCCTGGCTTAGCCTTTCGATGTCGGTTGTGTCGAGGGTTGATGGCGGTTTTTCGGCTTCGTCAAAACTTTTAGAAGGCTCAAAAACGAACCAAACAAACGTTCCATCCTTCTTGGTACCCTTTGGCTTGCGCTTCATTAGAAATTCCACGCGGGTCCTGGAAGCAGTCACAAAGTATTTCTCTCTTGGAGCATACTTTCTTTCCTCCCCCCCCCCCCCCGGTTTCTTTGGGTTTAAAAGTTGTGCAACATGAAAACTGGATTCAGTTGGTCCTTGTTTTGGGGCGGCCAGATCTCTCCCGAACTGCGACTTGTAATTATGTGTAAGCTTTGATTTGAGCTGGAGCTCGGAAAAACCTTGCCTTGCCGTCTGTCACTTGATGATTGAAACACTTGCCGGAATTTAAAGTTGTCGTGCTGAGCAGGGTTGACATGGAGAAACAGTGTTAGATTCAAAGCAAATATAATGAGGGAGCAATGCTATGATTTTGGGTTAAAAAAGGTAAGATTATCACTTCTATTTGAAAGATACATTTCAGTCATGTGTTAGATGAAACGTATTTTTCTCGGAAGTAGTTTTTATTACACCTTCACTACCAAGAAAATACGGGAAAAAAGAATTTACGATTCGACAACAAAATTTAAATCAAGATTTGTAGATTCGAACACAGAATTTAAGTTTGTGTTCACAAATGAAGTGAGATTAGAAACAGAATCAACTCATACATACATTTCAACGAAACGAAAACGAAATAGGATGTTATTTCATTTAAACTAGGTACTCAAGCATTTTAATTTGTATTAATCACCGCTACTGTTTCAATTGCGAATTGACTCAAAGCATGCGGAACCAAAACAAACTGTTTTGGTTTTGCCGACGGAGCGGCAGATTTCCTCTGCTGAAATCGTAAGTATCAACACTTATGAATATTGATGTTATTTTGTAAATTAGTATAAGTGTAAGTAATAAAGTATGAATTTTCACATATAGAATACTAACTCAAATTTCAAAATAGTCAAATCAAACTTACTTACTTGGAGGGAGAACGGATCATCATTCTTGTAAACTCTTTTTTAAATGTATATTTTCCAAATTTTAAAAGGTTTCAAATGTTTTTTTCTAATTATCGTTCTTTGACATTAGAATCAAATAATTATTCATTAGATTTGAATATCCACGGCCCAGACAACCAGAAGACGTATTTTATTATACAGATTATATCGTATACAATGTAATTTAAACTCATTTTCGTAGATCTGCACCTACAATGTGCGGCCCATGCATATTCTTTATCGTATTTGAATACATTGCATGTTTTTATTACGACAATACAATCCAAATCAAGAAACTGTGTGCTAATGTAATATGGACTCCAAAATAATACGTAAATACTGGTTTTGCTGCATTATATACGATATGTTTACACGTAGTTTTGCACGTATATTTGTGTTGCAAATTCGAAAATTCGAAATACCCACCAAATGGTTGTCTGGGACGATGATCATAAAATTATTGGAAATTAAGTTTTTTTTAACATGAAATTCGATGTATATTATCATAACAACCAGGTGTTAGTTCTTAGCAGAAAGATAATAAGCTCGCAACTTTGCTTGCCACTTGGAGATATCTATTATATAAAATTCTCTTGTAACGGTGTTTGTAGTACTACTCCTCCGAAATGACCCAACCGATTCAAATGAAATTATTTTTAGAATATTCTGTGGGCATGCGAATCGGTTTATATTGAATAAAAACAACAAAAAGTCACATCAATTGTCCGTAATTATTAAGTTTGTAATAAATTGAATCAAATTAAAGTCATGGCCTTCAATTTTTTCGAGATTTTCTTTACTTTGGGCGCCGGGCGAGCGATTTGTTTTTCGTCTCTATGGTCGAGGCGTCGAAAACAAACGTCGAGAAAGGATAGTAACCATTGCATAGCATACTGATCAGTGGAAATATTTGAGCGCATATTTCTCAACCAGGCATACTGACAATGCACGTGGTGGCGCTATGAAGCCTAGATGTGATATTTTTCTAATGATTCCCAGCACATTTGTACAGCACATATTAATGAATGCGGCCTATATGTGACCCAGATTTATATTTTGCCGACCCAATCAAAACCATATAAACGATTTAAAAAATTAAAACTATTTTGATTTCGTGTTAATTAAAGCAGCATATTTTGTCTAAAAATATAAATTCAATACTGATAAAGGTATATTTGCGGGCGTTTGAAAAAAAAAGCAAGTGAGAAGATTTACATACAATGGTATAATCCGATACGCCTAGATTCCTATCGATAGCCGTCAAAATAAAAACATGTACTAATTTTTCAGAACCACAACAAAATCTTATGAAAATGTACAAACAAATGGACTGAACAAGAGCCTGTCCTTTAAAATAGATAACAAAATGATTAGCAAACGTTCAACATTTACAAAAAAACGATAAATTATTTCTTCATCTATTAATTGTTGAGCCCATACAAACAATCTGACGAAATAAACTCAACTGTTTATTAAACCATTGACCGAAAACACTGTACTGTTTGTTAACATACAATTCAAGTACGTACTTAACATGAAAAGTGTGTTGTTGTTTTACGTATTTTGCCTACCTAGAAGAGACTTTTTAGAGATTGATGTGCCAGTGGAAGCAGAATTTTTTTTGAAAAATTTGAATATGACCGAAGAGTGTTCAAAAAACTATTACCTCCTGTCATTTTACATGGTGGAACAAGTTCAAACGCGCCTTTTTGCCAGGAAACATCTACTTTTTACTGGAATTTCCTCTCCAAAATGATTCGGCATTATATGAGAAAAGTTTTGAAAAGGGTATCCCGCGTGTTGAATCTGAAGTGGATATTCAAAATTATAAAAAGTGTCTTTGTAAATGAAGGTCTTTTGTTTAAGACAAACTTCAGTTAAAGTCGAGTATCAAACGTTTACTTTAACTGCAAAAAAAAAAACTGCAAATATATCAATGAAATTTGATAAAACATACAGAAACACGAAACTTTGAAAACTGTTAGCCTTCTCGGTGCAGAAATCGTCATTTTAAGGTTTTGTGTGATGTTTACATTAAATGTTTAAAAAAATGTTCATACCACCGTCGAAACATGAACAGACTTTTTCGATCCATTAAATTTTTGATAATCTGCTTTTCATTTGATTGTTAATGAACAGATATGGTCAGTAAGTTTGAACCTTAAAAAGTTTTAAAAATACCCTCAGCAAAAAAAAAGAGAAAATTGCTATAATACAGCCAAATAACAAAATTTGAATATTTTTTTCTTCTTTAAAAACCATTCTTTTCCTTGATTCATTGAAAAGCAGTTTATCAATATGAATTAAATTTGCACTTTTTGCTAAAACAAATCAAAATATAGTAATTTGCAGTATAAAAAGTCGCCAGATTTCATACCATGACAAATTCTGTTTGGCATCACTTTCAAGTTGTAATGTGTCATGTCTACAAGTTTAATATATAGCGAGAAAAATGATAAACATGATTGTAACATGGGAGAGTATTTGGGTACGAGATATGTTTCTATGATTGTTACAAACCTCTCTGCATTGCAGTGGGAAAAAGGGAGTTCAATATAAATTGCGATGTATAGCTTGAAAACTTATCAAACCAATAAGGACATCCATACAAGTTTGTAGGCATAAATCGAGAATTAAATTTGACATAATTTGAAAACTTTTCAGACAAATAAAGCGAAATGCTACGTCATTAAGATACATACATATTATCAACATACAATTATTCATGGAACAAGTAACAAAAAGTGGATTTTTTAGCACGAGGCTTGCCAAGTTGGATGATTACGTCGAGTGCTAAAAAAAAACGAATTTGCAACGAGAACCGGATACCTGATCATTCGGCTATATACAAATAATCCGAATTGAAGATAAGTAAATAAAAAAAGTGTTGAAATTATAATGTTTAATTTCGATAGAACAAAGCGTTGTAAAAAGCGTTAATGTTAAAAAAAAACTAGGACATGTTGACAAAAGCGAGACAATAAACAAATCAATATTTAATGCTTTTTTAAAGTTAATCGTCGAAGAACAAAAATGGAACATGGACATCATATTAAACATGGTAAGACGAAGTTTACCGGGTCTGCTAGTATGCTATAAAATCGTATATAACTGCATTGATTCGTAATAATGTGCATGCAATCGTATACCTACGCAAATAAATTCGCATGTCTGATTTTCTTAAAACGCATTTGCTGGCAATCGTAAAAGAATACAATTAAGTTCAATAAAATCTTTTATGATAATACGACATCGATGATTAGACTCGTATTTAAGGAGGCTTCAAAATGCAGATCTATTTTTAGATCATCGATGACGTGTTCTACGATTTAAAAGATTTTAGTTATAGAATTATACGATTTGCTTTTGGTTTAATGCCTTAAGTGGTCAACTTAAATTCCCCGAAATGTTTCTAATCATTAATGTAAAAAAATCTGAACACCACTTATTTTGTAGGTGTGCGTGTGTAAACTGATGCTTTTATTTTATCATATCATATTTTACTTTAAAAAAAGCCTGACTGGTTGTTACTCTAAGACTTTAATGTAAACAGTTTTTTAATGAAGCTTCCGAAATAAATTTTTTCTTAAAATTGGTCAATTTCCAGATTTCTCATGCATTTTGATTTCTGCTTTTCAAACAACTGCTATTAGTATGGATTGAAAGATGAAAGATTTCAATGCTTTGACACAAACTGTGCACAAAAAGTAAGTTAAAATAATGATTGGCTTTGGATTTAAGCCGATCTTAAGGTGAGGTTGTGTTTAAGAAGGTTAATTTAATACAAAAAGACCACAATTTCATAGTTTATTTATCATAAACGATCGAAATTATATGCCCCATTCTATCCATAGCGTTGTTTCAACATATCTAATGAGATGTTCTTGAACTTTTAACAATAAGTTTAGTACCCTGGTTCAGGTGAGTGGTCTAAAATGAGTCCCTAAGACCAAGCCCACCAATGGTTGCTAAACCTCGAATCGAGTACATTCAGCAACATATCTATCAACCCATCATCGCACCAACAGTCGCTAACTTGATTCGAGAAATAGCATTCGAGCAGTAGGTTGTTAAAAGATGCGTTTATGTAGCAACCCGGTAGCAACGCAGTCGGTCGTCACCTTCAGAAAATAAACAAACTCAAATACCAACCTGGATGGCAACAATGGGTGCGAAAATCAGTAAATAGATAAAACCGCAACCAATCAAACCATCTAAAATACCGACCGAAATAGCAACGCCCGGTGGGCTTGGTCTAAGACCAAGCTCACCAATGGTTGCTAAACCTCGATTCGAGTACATTCAGCAATATATCTATCAACCCATCATCGCACCAACAGTCGCTAACTTGAATCGAGAAATAGCATTCGAGCAGTAGGTTATTACAGGATGCGTTTATGTAGCAACCCGGTAGCAACGCAGCCGGTCGTCGCTATCAAAAAATAAACAAACACAAATACCAACCTGGATGGCAACAATGGGTGCGAAAATCAGTAAGTAAATAAAAACGCAATCAATCAAAACATCCAAAATACCGACCGAAATAGCAACGCCCCACAGTGGTTCAAATCCCCAAAAAAGCCGGAAAAAAGTCCATTTTTCAAGTCAGCGCCAACCACATTTTTTATGTTGGAATCGAATCTCCAATATTCTAGGAACGTTATGATGTATTTAGATATTTTCTAGAACCTTTTATACAGCTTCTATGAAACAAACATGAACGACAACCTTAACACAAGAATTAAAAATAGGAATTTTTTATTCTCAGCCCAAAACAACTTAAAAAAGGATATAAATCTTTAAAAATTTATACATTTTTATACCAAAGTGATGTATTACTATCATTTTCACAGTTTGTAGAAAAAAAAAGTTCCTTAATATCATGAACTAATAAAGTTTCGCTTGATTGAAAACCCAAAATTAGATGATCAAAAATTTTCAATTTTCTCTATTTATTTTTCGGAAGCAAAAATAAAGCTTGCGCTGCCGATCGCCGTGGTAAATTATACACCGTTGGATAGGTGAATGTCTCATCAAAAACATATCTTAAAATCAGCTGCTAGTTTTTGCTATATTTTGAATACGATGTCATTGAGTGTAACGCTGTTTGGTTCAAAAATGCAAATTTTAAAGTATTTTTACAGAGTAAACCAAGCATTGTTTGCTTCGATACATATGCAAATTCATCTTAAAACATCAGTTTTAATATTTATCCAGCCAACCTACAGGAATTTAGGAATTTAGCTTATAACTAATTTGAACAAAAATATTCATAATTAATTGAAAAATATTCAATTTCCCAGTAGAAAGCTCAACCTCGTTTTAGCAATTATTGAAAAAAATAGCAAACTTTGAAAAAAAAAATCTAATTTATTATTTTTTAAACTTTCCGCCTTTAATTTTTATCAAAATAGCTTTTTAATAATTTTTTCCCACTTTTTTTTATTTTGAACCACTGTGCGCCCGGTGAGTTTGGTCTAAGGAAATAAGTAGGACTAATTTTCGACATGGTTCAAATTGCTATTAAAACAAGTTTTTTATGTTCTTCGAGCATGCAAACTAGTTTTCATATGTTTTATCATAGCGTGAAGCGGTCGAAGTGAATACCCAAAATTTCAGTGTTAATGAACAACGCACAGTTCCTGTTTAACCTTGGAAGATTGCACTCAATGGCCGGTAATGCAACAATCCGCAAGCTCGCAGCAGAATATATTACCCGGAATACCCTAGACTAGACACTTCAGATGAGGGAGAAAGCATCAAATTTGTGAAATTCGCCAGTTGAGAAAGTTCAAAGCTAAGTGCCCACCCATTTCTAATTGATTACATATTCTCAAGAATGATTCAGTTGCTCACGAGAAAAATGCATTATGCATATGCATAAGAAGTTTGGTTTAGCTTCTGAATTTTTTGTAGTTTTTATGATAAACTTCTGTAATCTTATAGACCTGAAATTTTACAAAAAATGGGAGCCTATGAAAATTGAGTTTGAATAACGAAAGATACAACGTATTCAAAATACTAACTTTCGCTTCTCGTGATAAGGATAATAACGAGACTCATTTGTGGTAACGTTTTTAAAAAGAAATACATGCTATAACTTTTCAATTTTTTTAAGTGTCTTATTCTCTTTAAATAAAATAATTGGATTAAGATTTAAAATTTTTGATTATGATAGTCAAATTAAATTATTCAGCTTTGTAGTTTTTATCGATATTGAAACACAAGTTATCAGATTTGCCTTTATAAAATCGTATATTTTATTGTATCCTTGAGGATCTTGCTATTTAAAATAATTTTAGCATATGTATGTATGTATGTATGTATGTAGAAAATCCACCATGGGTGCACGGATTCACCGCAGTTTCGCCAACGTATGCGCTAACTTGCATCCTTTAGACTTTTGGTTCGGCCAATCTTCAATGCAAATTACCACATACCCGACACCATGGCTTCGTGTGAACTGTCATGAAATGAAAATGTTTCGTGTAGGTGTATGTCTTATTTGTAGAACGAGCAAACAGTTTCGCAACCGTATAAAATTCATAACATATTTAGAGTTAAGAATCTACGACAGGTATTCCGCATACGTGTAGATACCTGCCCAGCTGGCAACTGTTTGTACGTTCTTATATAATATATTCTTTAAATGCAAAAATTGAACATATAGTGAAATAATCGTACCTTCTTACAAATCTTACCTCAAGACACTTGAAGCTTACCTATATCCATACTGATTTCCACCTGATCTAAAACACTGTTGTGCCATGAAACCAATCCGCATTTCTTCTTCAGCACACGTTCAAACTCTGAATTCTTCTCTTGATACTTAGGGTACGGCCACAGGCATGCACGCACTCCCGCCAAACGCGATATTATAAAGGACAAATTAGGCTTTCCGCACCACGCGCAACACAAACTCTACGAGCTAGTTATCAACAACCGAATTGCAGTAACGGCCGGAGTAACCATGCATTCAAGAAAACCTCGCCCCGCCTGGCTCTTTGGAAGCGATTGAACATTGCTCTTCTAATCGCATTTTGACCTTTACGTCATAGTAGGCCGTAAGCGTGTCACATCATATTTTCACTTCGTATCATTTATTTATTTACAACCAGCTTCAGATACTTTCCAACTACCACCAGTCGCGTATTTTTGTCGCATCACAGCAAGCTGTTCGGAAATTCAAAACTGCTTGTAAATTTCGGGCACCTCTCCGCTTATGATTCTCTCTTTACGTAGTTTCCGTAGCCATGATTCTTCTTAAGCCATACATATTTTGCCGTGGGCAATTTTTCTTTCAAATTTTCTATATAATTTATTAATGTCACCAATTTATAGCATCCTTTTTCACTTGCCAAAATAGGCTGGGAAGTATTCCCTTCACAATTCCCCTGGCCACACCATTACAATAACACCCTTTTTTCACACACGGCTTGACGAAAAAAAAAAACGCCTCCGCCACTCTTTCTTAAATTTCTTTTTTCACATGATTTTTAAGGGCTTTTTCCTCACAAAACATTCTTATGCAAAACAACCATTTCATCAGAATAATAACAAATTTCACTGTTTCCTTTGCAAGCGATTATCACGAAATTCACTACGTATTATACGATAACGCAGCTACCGGGAAATGCGTCTGTTCACAAGCGAAGCACGAGAGCAACTCATTTAAAATAATTTTAGCATATCAGTACAAAATGATAGGGAAGAATTTTTTTTTTATTTTTGGAAAAAGGGCATCGACGCGAAATTCAATATCAATTAATAGTAGAACTTTTTGTTGTTGTTTTCAATTTGACTATTCCCAATTATTTTTAAAGTTTTTAATCAAAACCACCTCGTAGATATTAAATATTAGAAGTTTCCTTAGCAGGCGCGGTCCTATGGAGGGGGTGATCGGGGTGATCACCCCCCCCCCCCTCGAAGCGGCAAAAAAACGATATAAAATACTTGCAAAAGCTCGAATTCCAATAAAAAATGGAACTTTTCTTAGTAGGTAGATGTGCTTTTAAATTTTCAAAATTTTACACGCCGTCGGGGTGTTTATTCAGCAAAACAGTTAATTTATCACTTAAAAGGCTCAATATTGAAAAAAGTCGAACCATCAAACTTAAGCAGCTCTAATTTGCAACTCACTGGTGTTGTGACCGATCAGCAAGTCACGAGTGAGAAGAACTCATCACCATCTGTCGCGTTGACATGCCGCGAATTGTCACTGATAGAGAGAAGATAATTAACCCTTCGTTTCATAAAGTAACAAATTTGCAACAATTAATTAAAGCTGTTGTAACTTTTGCAGAAAACCGAATAGTCAACTTTTTTCTTCATGGCAATAATATTTCTAACTTCAAAATCACGTTGAATTAAAAAAAAATGTCTTTCTGAGTATTCATATAGAAACTAGACCAACTTGAATCTGAAAAATATGAAACATTTAAAAAGGCTTATTTTTCAGAGTTTTGACCTAGTCCAATTCACACTGCGAAAAAAAATTTTGTCTGAAAAAAATATTTTCGCATTTTCAGTAATGTAATTAACACAATTGAATACAATTTGAAGATTTTTTTGATTTTTTGTCTGATATAACGGTCTTTAATTAATTGTTGCAAATTTGCAACATCATGCAACGGTAGCACCTTTCGTTAGGTCAATGGGCTACAAAGTGTGCTTTCTAATGTTTCATCGTTTAAACAGTGTATATGTTTCTGATGAAAGTATTATTATTTTTAATGTTATATTATCATGTTGTCGAGATATTTTTGAAATAATGCAGATGAATAAGCCTCTTACTGAACAAAATGGCTGACAACTGTAATAATTTTGGGGAAAACCGAGAACAAATTCTTTTGGCTAGATCATCAACCATGCGTCACATTTAGTACAAATTTGTGACTTTTGAGAAGTTAAAGTGTTTATATTAATAATTTGAATCTTTAATTTTTCAAATGCAACCAACGATGATTTTAAATATAATTTTATGATCCCCGGAAAAAATTGTATTTGTTCGTAGAAAATATTTTCAAATTTGTAGAATATAATAATTTACATTATTTTTCTGCTCATTACTTAATAATGTTATACCCTAGTGTGAAACATTAGTCCCATAATGTTCTTCAAATACTTTTTATCGTTTGCATAGTATTTATGATAACAGTTTTAATGTTTTCAGTACGAATTTAATCATCATGGTGAGACGAAAATGGCAGTTCCATTTAAGTCCTACTTATAATTCTGTTTACTCTTCCAAACCATATTCAACAAATGTTATGCGGGTAAAACCATTTTTAATGTATTTTATCCATCGGTTTTTTTATTACCAAGGAATAATAAAAATATTTTTTTGTTTTTTATTGTAGGTGTTTGAAGAAAAAACGCAATTTGGTTCATCAACAATTTGTATTTCCTGATTTTCAAGTTACTTGATTCTTTGAATCTAAGTATACCATGCATAAAAATAATTTTTTCATCACAATTTTTAAGGTTTTATAATTCAAACATTGTTGTCAGCCGAGAATGAACTTGTTTCTAGATTGCTGTATATTTCGCTATGAGCACGAAGAATACCATTAAACTTTTCACAAAATATGAAGTAACTGAAAAAGAACTGAATACAAGTCCAAAGCTTGAATGTTATTGTCAAAATATTGATTTTCAGCTTTCCATATAGCACCTTCAGGCAAACGTAATTAATATCATCGCATAACTACCCCCCAGCTCCCAAAATAATACTGTGCTTGGGAGGTCTAGCCGCTAGCGAATACGCTGGCGTGAGTCTGGTTTTGGTATGCTAGGCGTAATGGGTTCGATTACGGGTATCGGCAGAAAACTTTTAGGTCCAAATCACATAAATGGCCAACAGGTGAGATGTGCTTCCTTGAAATTCTCATATATAAGAATATTCAATCCGTTTTCCAGGTCAGCTATACACGGATACCGGAATACATATAGTAAACTAGCCCACCTGATTAACTTGTTCTTCCAAAATATACTTTCATCAACATAAGTAATACATTTACTCGATAACAGATCAAACGAAGCCATAGTGTATAGTGTAAGCTGCATTGGAAATTTGTCGAACTAATTGATCTAAATAATGCATGTAAGCACATGCTTAGGCTGAAACTTAGGTGAATCCGTGCACCCATGGTGGATAACCAACATACTTAGGTACTAACCCCAGCTAAATTGTGTCCAGACACAAGGTTTACAAAGTTCTTGAGCTTTAATTACGATTATTGCTGGATAAATTAGGAATAAGCATTTATTTCTAGATGTCTTGTATGAGGAACGGAAAGGTATAACCATTTCATGTTGTTGCATATTTGCAACAATTAATATTTTGGCTAAATCTTCGAAATATGAGAAAATAATATTTTTTCATTATTTTTCCCTTAATGTACTCATCATTGCGCACTATTGAGAATTTTTTCAAGAGAAAATAAAAAATCATGAAATGAAGGGTTAAGAAGCCTAGGAGTGAAAAGCACATTGAATCGAAAAAGTGCCGTAACAAATTCAGCAACGTGATATTCTTGTTAATTCTGGATTGTCATAGATTTTCTTAGTTAAGTTCTCTGTGAACTTCTTGTAAGTTTAAAACAAAAACAAACCTTTTGAAGCAGTATTATTTCATTAATATTTTATTCTTGATAGCGTTCAATGCGAGGTGTTTCGGCTCAGACCCACTTTAAGAACCACTGTACTTTATTATAGTTATTCTGATTAACCGGATAAGTCTACCTCTTGATCTTTCTATAAAAAATACCCTAACGATAAAATTCCTCCAGCTAGCCGTATTGTTGAAAAGACCGGATAAAGTTGCGCTCAGATTAGCTGGTCGAACAAGAAAAGGGACTAATTTGTAAGTCGATTTAATAGGGTAACGGACTTATTTTGGACCGGGTACATATTTTGGACCACCTTGTAGCTTTTTGCCAATATTTCTCTCATAAATCATGTTATTCATAAAAATTTTAAACAAATCAAGTAAAAGCTATTTCTTTGAATTCTAATCATACCTAAAATTTTCTTTAAGTAAGCTGTTAACGGAGAGAAAATTGAAAATAAAGTTTTGATTTTTCACAGTTGGACCGAATCAGGGCCATTTTAGGAGGACGTGCCATTATTGGAGTCGACTTTCAAGAGGTTTGCGGCATAGATGTGATGAATTTTACAAATACAAACATGTTCACAGCTATGATAAAACACGTGAAAAATATTTTGCAAGCTCGAAAAAGCAAAATAACTGGTTTTAAAAGCAATTTGACCCATGTCGAAATAGGTCCTACTTTATTCCTTAGGGACTTATTTTGGACCACTCAACATAACCTGGGTATTAAACTTGCTGTTAAATATTCATGAACGTTATAAGACGTTGTACGACGATATAAAAGAATTATGCACACTATTTCAATCTCTCATTATGAATAAAATTTGGAATTTAAGCATGATTTTATTCAATCAACTCGCCAAAGCCCCCTAACTCGTTATTAGCTGAGGTTCAATGGCATCAATGGCTACATCAATGGCAATTGTTTAATAAGCAGTTGTTAAAAGCTACAGCTTAAAGAAGCCTCAAAACATGAAAACTTGGAATTGCACCAATTGTTTATTAAGTCATTGTTTTTTATGCTTCATGATAAATTATTGAATGTTTGGTCTAAAAGTTTCAAACATTTAGGATTGCCAGTAAAATGAGTGCATTCAGGAATGATTTTCGAGGAAAAAAACTTGGGTAGGTAGAAGAAACGAAATATAAAACCCGTCTAAAGGAGGGGTTTGGAAAAACACGACAACAAATCGGCAAATATGCAACGAGTTTAATTTTTGGAAAAGTTGAAATATCTCAATTAATATTAGAACAATTTTATCAAATAATATATTCAATTAAAGCTATATATGTTTCAAAACTTGGGAAAAGGTGGTTGAAATGTAAAAATTTTACAAGCGATAAAAGTACTAAAAATCTAGTTTTTCAGCCCCTGTGGTTATGCAATTAAAAAAAACTGTTGGAAAATTACTCCAACGATAAATTTTATCCTAGAACAAAGTTAGTATTAAACTTAAAACTGAATTTTTGTGAAAAAAATCTGGCTTTTAGATGGCTAAAAAGATAACATAAATCTCGCACATTTTTATTTTTTGAATCTATCTATAGAACTGAAGCCAAACCAAATCCACTAAGGTTTTGGAAATCAAAATGCATCAATTGATGTCGCGAAGTTCATGATGTCAGACTTTCTCAACTGATGATAATTGGGTCGCCTGAAGGAGATTTGCGTTCTGAAAATTGAGCCTAAAGATAAGCCAACTGGCCAGTATTGAAACTGCAGAACAAATTTCATCGAGATTTCAGTGTGCTGTCAGAATTTTCATCACATTTGGAACACACTATATAACAGAGGAATTTTACTGTTTTTACTCTATTCTTATCGAACATACAAAACTTGACTAGTCTATAACAATAAAAAAGACTAAATAAATGCGCATCAATCGCTGTCGAAATAGAGCAAAATTTATAAAAAAAAAACTTATTTGGTTTAAGGGTGGTCCAAAATAGGTCCAAAGGGTGGTCCAAAATAGAAACCTGGTGGTCCAAAATACTGACCAGAGTAATGATCGAAGAATCGTGTTTTTAGGCTTAAATCTTGTTACATTACAACAAACGACGATATTTTTCGATAGAAAAAGCCTTGATCTTCGTGATAAATGGATAAAGCAGACGAAAATTGTAACATATGCTTTTTTATTCCAGAAAATAGCATGGCCCCTTCCCAAAGCGGTCCAAAATAGGTCCGTTACCCTACTACTTTTCTTACCTCAAATACTTACCTGTTAAAAATAAATTTCAGTTGAGTTCAATCGAGGACGAACTGCCCAATCCCCAACACCTGGACTGAATTATAACAAATAACTTTACTTACTTACTTAATGATCCCGCGCCGATCCTCCGGTGCATAGGGCCGTGGTAAAAGACCTCCACTGTTGACGATCCGGAGCCAGCGTCTTCACCTGGTCCCAGTCAAGATTCTCTGCATGTCCGGTTGTGTTTGGGCGAGCAAAACAATATCGTCAGCCAGGTCAAGGTCGTTCAGTTGCTCCATTGTTAAAGGATTCCACGGCAATCCTCGGTTCGGTGCACAGTCGATCGATCCAGTCAGAATCTCATCCAATACGATGAGGAAAAGTAGCGGTGATAGGATACATCCTTGTCTCACTCCAGCAGTTACCGGGATTGGTTCGGACAAGACACCATCGTGCAAGACCTTGCACGAAAATGCCTCGTATTGTGCTTCGATGAGATGGACTAGTTTCTCTGGGACCCCTCGTCGCCTTAGAGCCCAGATGTTTTCATGGTTAAGTCGGTCGAATGCTTTTTCGAAATCAACGAACACCAGCAGAAGAGAGTCCTGGAATTCGTTGATTTGTTCCAGTATGATTCGTAGCGTTGTGATGTGGTCTACACATGATCGTCCGGATCGGAATCCAGCTTGTTGCCGTCGGAGTGTAGCGTCGATTTTCTCCTGGATCCTGTTCAGGATCACTTTGCAGAGTACTTTGAGGGTTGTACAGATCAACGTTATGCCTCGCCAGTTACCGCACTCTGTCAGGTCTCCTTTCTTCGGGACCTTTACGAGGATACCCTGCATCCAGTCGGCCGGGAATGTTGCAGTATCCCAGATGTCAGCGAAAAGACGGTGCAACATTTGTGCTGATAGGGCAGGGTCGGCTTTCAGCATTTCAGCAGGGATGCAATCGATCCCAGGTGCTTTGTTGGATTTCATGTTTTTGATTGCCGCTTCTATTTCAGCCAGCGAGGGCGCTTCCGAGTTGACGCCATTTATGCGACTTACTGTTGGCGCTTCAAGCTGCGGGTTCTGTTGGCCATCGCTATTCGTGACTCGGAAGAGTTGTTCGAAGTGCTCAGTCCATCGTTTGAGCTGATCTGTTCGATCGGTCAATAACTGACCTGCTCGGTCTTTCAGCGGCATTCTTGCATTAGTCCTTGCACCACTGAGGCGGCGAGAAATGTCATAAAGTAATCGGATATCTCCATTGGCGGCGGCTCTTTCCCCCTCTTCGGCTAGGGAGTTTGTCCATGCTCTCTTGTCTCGTCTACAAGCTCGTTTAACTGCCTTTTCCAGCTCCGCATATCGTAAGCGGGCGGCTACTTTGGCTGACCCGGTACATGCCTGCTCAATTCCGACTTTCACCTTTCTCCGATCATCGACCATCCTCCAAGTTTCATCCGACATCCATTCACTTCTTCTTCCACAAACTTTACCGAGAGTACCATGGCTCGTCGTGATAAAGGCATTCTTGATTCCACACCACTGTTTTTCGACTGTTCCGTCTGTCGGCAGCTCCGAGGCTCGGGATTCTAGCTGTTCAACGTATGCCCTTTTCACCTTTGGATTCTCCAACCGGCGGACGTCGTATCGACACCCGACTTTCTCCTCGCGCCGTTGGACACGCGCAACTCTCAGTCGTATCTCGCCAAGGACGAGGTGATGGTCAGATGCAATGTCTGCGCTTCGTTTGTTGCGTACATCAAGAAGGCTCCTTCTCCATTTTCGGCTGATGCAGATGTGGTCAATTTGATTTTCTGTTCGGCCATCTCGGGATACCCAAGTGACCTTATGTGCTGGTCGATGGGGGAAGAGCGATCCACCGATCACCATGTTGTTGTTGCCACAAAATTCTACAAACAGCTCTCCGTTTTCGCTCATCTGTAACTTTGGTTGATAAGTAACTCAACCAAAGTGTGTTGTTGAGTTTTGATTTTGAATTTGCTATTAATGAAATGTAGAGACAACTTTTTTAAATTGTCACTAATTTCCCTCATATGCCTAAATTGACACGAGCAAATCGTCATAAATGTCATATTTGTTCTGCTGTCATCATACATTTATTGCCTTCAATATGCAGTTTTTTAATTTGCTCAGATTTAGAAGGAAACAATAAAAAAAATTATTAAACTATAAACGTACGGAATCATGTGATTTTCAATTTTCTTTATTTTTAGAAATTTCTACCATGTTTAATGGATTAACAGATCTTGGTCGTTCTAAGAAGTTAAAAGACCTTTGACCTTGAAGTGTTAAATTGCCTGCCAGAAAGAAACAAAAAAGTACTTATAAAAGTTGTTTCAATATGAAGGAATTCATCTCCAGAACCCACAATCTGCATTCACAACTAAAACACAAAGAAACAAAATCCACATTTTCCGAGGTGCAAAGAATTTGAAAACTGATTCCGACTTATTAAGGAGCACTAAATGCAAATTTGTATTTTTTTATCAGCTCTTGTTTCCGGTATAAATTTTGAAAATACAAGGTTCAAAATTTTTGCATTTTAGCAAAAGTGCAAAATATCAAAAAGATAAAAAAAAGGTTTTAACTTAACGATAAATTTTCATAAAAACTATGAGTAATTTTCATAAAAACTATGAGTAATTTACCATGAGAAAATATTATAGAAGTAAGTATCTTTCCCCATTTTGTAAAATACGCAGATTATCTAGACGACATCTGTATTGTTTTTTTTCCAGGAATTTGTCAATTTTTGGCATTCATCCCTCTAATCTGTATCGTTGAATGAATAAAGGATCATGAAAAGATTTTACATATTTTTTGTTGTTCAAGTAGGTTTCTCATTGATCGATTTCACTCTAAACTGCCATGTTTTAAAATTACTAAATGCCAGAAAATAAGAAAGGAGAGGAAAAATTTGACCAAAAATCGAGTTTGAGTCGCAAAAATCTTCCAAAATCAGTTTGCCGCGGTTATAATTTTTCCCTTGTGAATAAAAACTATTCTCTTTTAATTCCACAAGGCAAGCTATCAAACAAAACAGTCAGAAGAACTTTTAGTGATTTTTAAACCAACACTCCTGGATTTCAAGATCTACACCAATTATGTCACCAATACTGCTTTCAGTTGATCTACACAATAATATTGAACTTTTTAGGTAAAATTATGCTTAAGGTTTGATATTCTGAATCTCACAGCTTGGCTATTTCAATTGCAAATGATTGAGACTCTACACTAAAGAAAAGCTGATATTAACGTTCAGAATCAACCGTTTATTTTATAGTTCTTTTTTTAAATTCAAAATTATTTAAAAAAAATTAGGAATTCTGTGAAGGTACCTACATGAACAATAAAAAGTAATAATCACTTTTTTATAATTTGTTTGTTGTTGTACAATTAAAATTGAAAATTTAGAATGTTAATTTTAAATTTAAGAACAAATCAAATAAAATTAGGTTCCAGTAGCTTCATATTCAGAAACTGATTATAATAATCGGTTTTTTTTTTTCAAAAAAATTATAATACAAAATTTCGAAATAACGATTCAGTAAAATAATTCAATGAAGAATTTTAAGCCCGTATGTTATGTTTATTGATTAGTTAATCGGCCTTATCGGTGAAAAGTAAAATTCTTTCGATAAATTTTAAAATATCAGAGCTCTAATATTTGAAAGCTCAGGAAAAAAAATCAAGATAGCTTGGAAATTTTCTTCTACGTTTTCATCTCTCAACAACGTATGTATTATTTTCATTGAAAAATATACATTTATAACGAGAAATTCTTTAAAGGGATCTTAAAGTGACAATTTTAAAATTCCAGATATACCTTCAAATTAAAAAAAAATATCAACATCTTTTCGCAGTGGATATTATAGATTCGCTGGTTAATTTATAAAAGGATGTGTAAGTTGTGTAGAAGGATATTGAAATGAGTAGGTATATAAGGAAATTTTGATAAAGTTTTCAATATTCATCTCTTGTTTCATACTTTTTTAAATACCTGTTGTTCAGTGCAATTCATGGGGCAAGGAGGAGCAGTGTGCAGCCTATATTGTAGACTCATTTGCAACTGACCATCCCCCGCAACCCCTCCCCCTCCTTTCACTCACTCAAATGATTCACCAGATATTAACGGTCCTTCAAATTGACTGATTTTAGAAAATTGGAAAATCACCCCCCTCCCCAAGAGCCAGCTCTAGGACCGCCTGTTCCTTAGGAAATGTCTAGGAGCATAGGAGGTGTAGGTCCACCAAAGATCGCACCATTTTCCAAAAATGGCTCCTGATCCAAACCTCTCCCTTACTAAAACAACCCTTCCTTCGATACTTGAATATAGATTCGCAGACGTATAGACGGTTTCTATAGCTGGTGACACTGACTTATCATTGTTTCAGAGCTTTTCAAAACAAGCTTTTGAAGAAAACTGGAATAACAGATTTATGGTTGATCCTAAAAAGTATCTTACTAACAATCCTTCCTTCATCCCTCTTTAACTACTAGGACGTGGCCGGCGCCGTTATTGATCTTTTTTTTTTTTTTTTAAAGGGAGAGCATGAGTTTTGTGTATTGAGAATGAGTTGCTAATCCCAAGCTGCATTCTTTTGGCCCTTGTACAAAATTGATGGCCTCGATCAATCACGGAGTAGCAACCATTGGCGATGTGGAACTAGTTCTACTTAGCCACGCCAGCGATCATGAAATTCGAAATGCATTGAATGATTTGATACAATATAATATTAAGTTTTTACGAAAATCATGAGAAAATAATAGTATTTTTGATGACTAATTAAAGCATTTCGGGCTTAATGATTTAAGGTGGATATGAGTAGTCAACCAAGCTAAGCTAACATTATTTTCAATTTTCTCACCCTTATCAGCTTATGAGAATGAAATGTTAGATATAATAATAACGATAGAAAGAAGCTCTTATTATGTTTGTTGAAATTTGCATGATTTAAGAGTAAAATATTGAAAAATAGTTGCAAGGTGGTCCAAAATATGCACCCGGTCCAAAATAAGACCGTTATCCTATGAACCGTTTGACGTGAAAAAGTAAGGTGATATGCGAAAAGCGAGACGTTAAATGTTAACATTGAGATGTGAGTATGTTAAATGCTAGATTTGTAAAGAAAGATATGAGATTTGAAAACTGAGAATAGATACATGAGACGCGAGACGTGAGATGTAAGACATGAGGCAGTGAAGTGTGGATTCATGTTAGTATGATCGACATCAAAACGTTTCAAAAACATAGTTTGAAATTTGCAATATCATACCTATAGATATTTTAACTGGCCTACTTTATATCTAACTCTCGAAAGTTACTTTCCAGACAATTTTCCGGATTTGCCCGGATATTTAATAGAAATTTTGGGAACAGACCGGATTTTGCCCGGATTTATTTACTTCATTTAGCAAATCAAACAAAAAAACTAATAGTGATTTAATTTTTTTTTGCCTCCAGAACGAAATTTTTTGAGCAAGCTTTATAAAAATAATCATGAAAGGTTTTTTGAAAGCCTAAAATAAATACGATTTAAAATCTGTCGATGAGTTTTGTCAATTTTTTTTTTAATTTTTTTGTTGATTTTTGTTATTGGGTTTTGACTAAACTTACTTATATATTGGCCGGATTTTGAGTCGTCAATTTTCAAATCATTAGCCCGGTTTTTATAAAAAACTGTTCGGATTTGTCCGGCCCGGATAAGTACTAAGAAAATTCTGGCGATACCGTTTTGGTGTAATAAAGGTGAATTTTTTTTTGCGAGTCTCATTATCATTCATATGTTTCAAAAAATACTTTGCATGAATATATTAGTTTTTTTTTATAACAAAATGCATAGCTGTGAAGTTTTATGCATTTGAAAACTACTGTAGTAATCAGTCGAAGCTCCGAGCCCAAGCTGAGCCAAAGCAGTAGTGGTAGTGTTGCTCCGTTTTCGGCCGTCAGGATTTGCGAAGCGTCCATAATGTTTTGGTTTTGCAGTAGTCCTACCATGGAAGCAGAAACAACAACATCAGCTCAGTCCTCCTCAGTAACTAAGCGAAACGTGCTAAAGCCCGGACCATTAGCTCCGGGAAAAACTGTCTTTGACGCTGCCTTGCCTGGGTCATAATGAATATAAACGGAAGTGCACAGCTCCCTCGAAAACCCCTTCGCCGTCGTCGCTCTGCGCCTCTTTGTCGTCTGAGTTTTCGCAAGGACGAATCCTCGCTTGTTCAAACAGCTCCCTTCCTTCTTATGTTGTTTTGTTATTGTGTGCATGGGACTGTAACACACAACAATGTGTACCTTCGGCATCATTTGTGCCACCAGGACTTGAACCGTTGTCGGAGTCAGAGTCAGGACCGGATCTGGGATCGGATTTTCCACCTCGGATTACAATCCAAAGCCTAGTGGAAGGGTCGTGGTCGTTAACATAATCCAGATTTTAATACCCTCGGTCGCTGCAAGTTAAATCCGATCGGCCTATAGCAACACTGTGGTAACGAAACGAAACGACGACGGTTTTCCACTGATTTTCCACTATAATCCGATTCTGGTTTTGTGTGCAAGGGTACTCCCATATCCTTAATCGGTTCCTCGTATCTCTCCATGCCCCCATGGTCATGTACTCTTGAACCAGATTATGAGGATGTATGTGTATGTGCGGAATAAATTATACTGCAGCCGCAGAACAGCAGAAGCAATAATTGTACGGCCCAGGAATGGAATGATGGTACATTTGCAGTGTACTTAGTTACCGAGAGCTGGAAAAGCCACACTAAAAAGGTGCTTATATCTGTCGAGAGACGGTACTTTAAGTGAAGTCGATTCTTTTCCGCTGTTTTAACTGTTTTTGTATCGCTATATTTCTAGAACTGCCAGTGGAATTTGTGGCAAAACAAAGTCATGAATCCCAATAAAAGAAGTACCGGAGGAAATTTATTTGGAAACTCAAGCATATTTTAAGCGATCTTTTAAATTTCACAAATTATTTTTTTTTTTGCAGTTTCAGTGACACCTTATAGTCAAAATTTTTTCTGTGTGATCGGATCACGGAAAGGGGTTGCTCAAAGAGCCTGAAGTATGTATGGGATTTTGAGAAATTTTGATCGGGAGAAACATGAAAAAAAAAAAACAGTAAATAAGGCACTGCGTCGAACATTTTGACGCAGCATTAACAGTGATGAAAATCACTGTTTTTTTTATCTTAACTCGAATCAGTATGCAATCTTCGGATGAAATATTTGTCATAACTGAGGCTTCATGAAAAACTGCATTCAAAAGAAATCGGCCAAAGGGGACCAAAGTTATTAGCTTAGCTTAGCTTAGCTTGATTAACTACTCACATCCACCATGAACCGTAAAACTCGAAATGCATGGTTGTAGAAAATTTATGAATTGCTTGTTCCAAAAACATATTATGATAACAATCACTTCGAGTTCCACGATCGCTGGCGTGGCTCAGTAGAACAAGTTCCACATTGCCAATGGTTGCTACTCCGTGATTGACCGAGGCCATCAATTTTGTTCAGAGGTCAAATTAATGGTGCTTGGGATTAGCAGCTCATTCACACTGCACAAAACTGGTGCTCTCTCTTTTAACGTCAATAAAGCGCCGGCCACGTCCTAGTAGTCAATGGATAGATTGGAAGAAAGAGAAAAGGATGAAAGATCTATTTTGTGCTTTAGGACCGAGGTTACCTCTGCATCCTAGCAAAACAATTTTGGTTGGGAGAAGGGTTTAAGGAATTGATTGGGAGACACTATTGACTAGTGTTACGAGGAACCACAAAAATTATTTTCCGAATTCCTATTAGTTCATAAAAAGGCATGAGTAAGTTAAGTTTAACAGCGACAAAAATTTACTATATAGGGCTCTAAAAATTCTTGTTTCTTATTGATTTTTATTTTGAGTGAAAATTTTAATGCATATTGTCTATCAAACTTAAATATGCTCTCATAGTTTTCCCAACTCAAGCAACAAACGTTTGAGCTTTAATACAAAAAAAACTACTTAAAAAAATCCTTCAAATAGACTTGAAGTATGATTCAAAACCCCACAAAGTTTGTATCAGGATCATAGGGCATTTTCTTAATAGCTTTAATGATATAAAAAACTACAACCTAAAAAATAATGCTAAATAAAATTCACAAACGCACAAACGAAGATCACAGTATTCGAATATATTAACCGTGCTATCAATATTTCAATTAACATGAAGTTCTCACCCTGCACAATTCCTGATTCCTACATTATTCAATTCATTCCAAACATCCAACTTTTAGTGTTTGTCTGTAATTCTCTATGTCTGATCACAATTCATAGCTCAAACTGTATTTGGTATAAAATCAATATTTGTTGTTTAGTTTTATTTATTTATTTATTTCACCAAACATCGTAGGCTACATATATATTCTTAAAACTAGAAGTACAATCTTAATATTACTTCAAATACTACAATATTAGGTTCTTTAGTGCCTGTCGCCGTAAAAAGCACTTTTTAGCTGCTGTTTAGACATAGTAAAATCTATGTTCTGGTAGTTTTTATTATAATTCTGCATAAGACAATTGATTGGACTATTTTTACCATAATCAGTTCGAGCAGAGGTTAAAATAAACAGATTTCTGGTTCTCAACTGGCGACTCGGACAATAAAAGTTTAACTTATTTAGTAGATAAGTAGATTGAACACGCTGATTAATTATGTCGTTTACAAAGGAGATTGCAGCAAATTCTCTTCTAACACTTAATGGTTCAATATTTATTAGTAAACAGCGTGATTCGTAGCTTGGTAATTGGCTCTGTGACCATCCTAGATTTCGTAAAGCAAATAGAACAAATTGTTTCTGAATGGATTCTAAACGGTTTTTATGAGAAATTTGAAAGGGGGACCACACAACGCTGCAGTATTCAAGTATGGATCGGACATAAGCTGTGTACAATGTTTTTAATGTATATGGGTCTTGAAAATTATAACTAAAACGTTTTATAAAGCCAAGCATACTATTTGATTTTTGAATTACTGAGTTATAGTGATCTACAAAAGTAAGTTTTGAGTCCAATATAATACCTAGATCTCTTATCTTATTGATTCTCTCCACAGGCTCATTTCCTAATGTGACAATTTCATATGACGGATATTTTTTCCTTGTAAATACAATATGTGAACATTTTTTCACGTTTAGTTCAAGAAGACTTTTACTGAACCATTTGTAAAAAATATTTATTTCATTTTGAAACACCCTGAAATCTTCTTCGTTGTTGACTATCATATAAAGCTTCATATCGTCTGCGTATATAAGCACGTTTAGCTGGTTCAGTAAATAAGTAATGTCATTGACGTATAAGATAAATAATAAGGGACCGAGATGGGAGCCTTGAGGCACACCAGATGTAACGGAGATGCTTTTCGAAAGTGAACCATTGAATCTAACAATTTGTGTACGGTTTGTCAAATACGACTCAATCCATTTCAGCAGTTGTGTACTGAATCCGTTTTTATGTAGTTTAAAAATTAACAAAGGGATGTCGATTCTATCAAAAGCTTTACTGAAGTCCGTGTATAGAGCCTGAACGGAATTTCCTTGATCCATAGAGTGGATATTATAAGAAACGAATTCAAGTAAATTAGTCGCTGTAGATCGTCCTTTAACAAATCCATGTTGCTTTTCAGTTATGAGTGTTTTTATTTGATTATATATTTTTTGATTCACTATTGCTTCAAAAAGTTTCGGTATGCACGATAAGATTGCTATACCCCGGTAATTTTTAATGTCGGACTTTTTCCCCGACTTGAAAATAGGTACAAGAAAAGATTCTTTCCATACTTGAGGAAAAACACCGGATTTCAACGATGAGTTGAACAATAGAAACAAGGGCACACTTAGTTCATTTACAAGATTTTTTAAAAGTAATGGAGGAATTCCATCAGGCCCGGGCCCTTTGGAGCTATCCAGGGAGCAAATTGATTTGTGTATTTCCTCAAGGGTGATTGAATCTACCACAGTCAATGATGCTGAGTCGGAAAAATAATCGAAAAACGCAGTGTCGCGATCGGCTTCCGAAAAACTGGTGTAAACGCTTTGGAAGAAATTGGCAAACAAATTACATATTTCATGGGAATTATTACCGTTAGCGCTGTCCAAGTGCATACGAGATGGAAAATTATTACTTTTCAATTTGGAACTTACATACTTGAAGAAGCTTCTTGGGTTAGATTTAATGTTTTCCTCTGTTTTCCTATTATATTCTTCGAAGGAGGTATTAAGGCATATGGCTAGTTTGTTGCATGCTTCTTGATATTCTAAACTATTAGCTAGCGATGGTGTCTTTTTCCAGTTTTTATGCGCTTTCTGCTTTTTATTTCTAAGATGCTTTAGCTCTTTTGAAAACCATGGCGGATTTTTGTTATTATTCGTTCGTCGCTTTATTTTTATTGGGACATATTTACTCAAGATATTACCAAGAATGTTACAAAAAATAGCTACCTGATTGACAGTTTGGTTTTCGCTTTGAAATGATGATTGCCAATTAACTGATTGTAATTTAGTTTTAATCATTGTGTAATTTGCATGGAAAAAGTCAAGGGTCTCCTCATATTCGTATTCTGGTATTCCTTTGTTGTCAGAACATATAATTGAAAATTCGATAGCTGTATGAAATATCTCATTTTTCCAAATTGGATTAGTAGCTTCCAAAATACAAAAGTCATCAGTCAAGTTTGAAAACAGTAAATCGAGATAGCGATTGCAGGCATTTTTCACATGATTTATTTGATTAAGACATAAGGTAGCAAGATTGTCGAAAAGGAATTGTAATGTTTCATTATCTCCAAAAATCGGTAAAAGGATTGCTTCATTATCTTCATCGGGTAAAAATTGTAGATTCGATTGATTAAAATCGCCATACAGGTGAATTTTGAATTCGGGTTGGAAGCTTTTGAATAGTTCTGTTATGCTCAGTAGAAACTCTTGGAAATAATCTTTACTGGCATATTCTGGAGGAAAGTAGATCGATCCAAAAATATGAGTTTCCTTGAAGATTTGAGCTTTTGCCCACACCTGCTCAAATTCTTTGTGCTTAGTTATTTCAATGAGCTCAGAATCGAAAGCAGAGCTTATTGCTACTACAACGCCTCCGCCTGATTTCTTGTCGGACAAATTGAAATTTCGGTCATCTCTGTAGACATTGTAACGCGATCCAAAAATTTCCTCGCTTTTTATACTATCATCCCAGCTTGTTTCGGTTCCTAAAATGATAGTATAATTACTTGCTACTAAATTTTTATGAATTGTGTTTAGTTTAGATGCGCTTCGCATTCTGTTAAAGTTTTGGCAATATGCCACAATTTCTTTATTATTGATAACTGGGTGATCGCACGAACGAATGGTAACATGATCCGCTTGGTTCATAAATACAGAGGAGCTAGTGCTTACATAGGCACGCGTCGGTTCGGCAGAAAATATGGGTTGTTATACATTACCGGGTTGAAATATAATGCCGATGGGTCGTGGTGACAGCACGGTGCAACTAGAGGTGCGGTGAATGGCTGATTGAAGGTAGCGTATGGATGAGCAGGTGGCACTGTCGTCATCGTGTTACTGTTCTGGTATGTTGATGAGTTCGGAAGGTGTGGAGAGACCGGGGGTGGCGCAGGAATATTTGAAGGCCTTTTTCGATGCCTTAGCACATTTGGTGAAGCAGAACTAGGACCGGGGTTCAATGTTTCTCACCGTTTAATCACCGCACGTACTTATAATCTTTTTTGATTGATATTTTTCGGTGAGCGCAAGACGAAATAAAAATGCTGTTTTTTAACGTTTTCGGTCTACTTAACTTTCGGCCATCCTCAGAAAAACTGTATTTATTAAGTAAAATTAAAAGATGAAATTAATTACAAATTATACTTTTGAATTTGTCAATGCACTGTGCACTCGGAAATTGAAACTCACAAACTTTTTTGCCGCGTGTTTCCTCAACGGCCGACTCACGGTTTTTAAAATCGACGTCAGCTAATTGCTCCTGGTCAGCCGTCGTCCAGTGATGATGTTATCGAGTGCGTTCCTGATTGGTTCGTCGTCGGTTGCGTTTTGGGTTTGTTCGCTCTTTTAAATTGTGGTGTCTCTCTCAGCTTCTAGATTAGCGCGTTGTATATCGAGGAAATTTCTATTGCGTCTCTCTGTATGTTGACTGCCTTCTCCCCTCTCAATTTTATATGCAGAGTTTCCGCAGTTTTCCTCTTGTTGTCATCGCTCATTTTTTCCAGAATCCTGACATCGTTGTAGTTGAACGTGTGATGGTTTTCCACCGCATGTTGTGTAAGGCCGGTTGTGGAGGCATTCGGTTTAAAACTATATTTGTGGTTTTTGATGCGTTTTTCAATAGTTTGAGAGGTTTGTCCACAATATACACGGCCGCATTCGCACGGGATTTCGTAAACCACTTGTGTTTGCTTCATTTTTGGGATTTCATCTTTGAGCTTGGAGAAGATGCAATTTTTGATCTTGTTCACGGGTTTTGATGAAGCAATGATGTCGTGTTTTCGTAGTATTTTGCTCACTTTTTCACTCAAATGGGGGATGTATGTTAAGGAAGCATATCTACCCATTTGAGTGTCTCGGTTTTCGTATTGTAGCGAGTTATAATTTGCATCTGTTCTTGTTTTCAAAATGTGGTTTATAAAACTGTCTGGATAGTTATTGGAAAGAAGGATTCCTTTGACATTCTGGATGCTTTTTACCCTTTCTTCTACGTCAGTCAGTTTTAGTGCGCGATCAATTAAAGCAATCGCTGTGTTCATTTTGTGCGCATGGGGACTGGCGGATGAGAAATCTAGGTATCGTCCGTTCGTTTGTTTTGTGAGCCAATGCTTGTTTATTTTGTTGTTTTTTCTGGTGAGAGTCATGTCTAAGAAGCGAATAGAACAGTTTGTTTCTTTTTCCACTGTGAATTTTATGCTCTCGAAGGGTTTGTTAAATTCGTTTTGGATTTCATCAATTCTATTTTCTTCAGCAATGAGAAGGCAGTCATCAACGTAGCGTTTATAGATGATAAGATTGATTCCTTTGGTCTTCAGTTCAGTGATGACTACCTCCTCAAGGTGTTCTAATAGAATATTCGCCACAACTCCGCTCAGTGGTGAGCCCATCCCAACCAAAAATATTTGCTTGTACATCTTTCCATTGTACTGGAAAAAAGATGCGTCCAGCACGATTTGGAGTGCGCGCAAGAAGTCGAGCCACGGGATGTTTGTGTGGCGACTTATTTCTCCCCATTTTCATTTGATTAGTTCGTATGTGTCTTGTACTGGGATGTTCGTGTTTACGAAATCCCGTACGAATGCGGTCGTGTATATTGTGGACAAACCTCCCAAACTATTGAAAAACGCATCAAAAACCACAAATATAGTTTTAAACCGAATGCCTCCTTAACCGGCCTAACACAACATGCGGTGGAAAACCATCACACGTTCAACTACAACGATGTCAGGATTCTGGAAAAAATGAGCGATGACAACAAGAGGAAAACTGCGGAAACTCTGCATATAAAATTGAGAGGGGAGAAGGCAGTCAACATACAGAGAGACGCAATAGAAATTTCCTCGATATACAACGCGCTAATCAAGAAGCTGAGAGAGACACCACAATTTAAAAGAGCGAACAAACCCAAAACGCAACCGACGACGAACCAATCAGGAACGCACTCGATAACATCATCACTGGACGACGGCTGACCAGGAGCAATTAGCTGACGTCGATTTTAAAAATCGTGAGACGGCCGTTGAGGAAACACGCGGCAAAAAAGTTTGTGAGTTTCAATTTCCGAGTGCACAGTGCATTGACAAATTCAAAAGTATAATTTGTAATTAATTTCATCTTTTAATTTTACTTAATAAATAAAGTTTTTCTGAGGATGGCCGAAAGTTAAGTAGGCCGAAAACGTTAAAAAACAGCATATTTATTTTATATTATAAAATAAATATTTGAAACTTTTTCTTTGAATACTTTTTTAAAGAATCAAATCTGCGATTCTAAAAATGCATAAGAAATTGGCCGTACCATCAATTTTGGTGCATGATTTCCAAAAAGCAATAACAAATGCCTTTTCCGTTACTTCCGGGAGATGCTTAACCACGCAAACCTGAACCCATTACATTCTTACAGTTTTTCACGAGCTTCATAAACTACCGCTTACCATTCGACAATCTCCTATGACAAGTAATATAGTTGAATGATCAAACTGCTATGATAGACTCAAAAAACAAATGAAGACCATTTTATATCAAACACCAACCAATTATGTTCATCATCAAAAAATGTGCCTCTATTTGTTAAAAATGTTATCAACTCTTTTATGTTGAGTAAGCGATAAGTATTTCAAGTTCTTAGAGACAAAGAGGTACAAACGCATGAAAGCTATTTTGAGGAAACACTCACGAAAGTTTCCGTGATGAGTGATTCTCTATGTACATATTTCTCAAAAGATCCAGTCATCTTTCAATTAAAGTAGTAGTAAATCATAACCTTAAAAATCTAAAATTCACACTAGAGAGCCGGATACAGATAGAAATATCACAACCTTTGCCATTAATAACATGAAATTAGTTACTCAAGCGTTTGTCTTCATTTGGTTTCTTTAACCACTATACTTTTTAACGAATAGTCACCGTTGATTATTATTTTTATGAAAGTTTAATGGCATTGCGGTGAACTTGATACTACGAAAATTCTTGATAGAAGAATTAAAGATTGAAATTAAATGACGGATAGACAAAGCAGATGCTTAATAGAAGAAAATTGAAAGATGTTGAAAATGAGCCAAGAGCATATTTTATGGAAAGCTTTAAAGGTGCGTTCTAGACCCTTTGTCCCACATCAATTGAATGGCTGAGAGAAGTAATAGCGAGAGGCGCAATTACGTTCACCCATACATCCAACCCGATGGATTGGTAAAGCACGTGCTTCCCAATCGGACAAAAAGTCTAGACCGCATGGCTCTGGTGAAGCTTCCCTTTTGCTGAACCAGTTCAAGCGATGTGTTATTGGTTGTTTCGGATTCCGTTTTTATCGGCAGCGCTACTTATTGTTTTCACGCAAGTACCGTAAACGTCCCTACTTTTGCCAACTATTTAATTTTTTGAACTGTATTTCGAAATATTTACCCCTTATTTAAACCCTCCAAAGCCAAATGATTTTATTCTTTTTAACGAATAGTCACCGTTGATTATTATTTTTATGAAAGTTTAATGGCATTGCGGTGAACTTGATACTACGAAAATTCTTGATAGAAGAATTAAAGATTGAAATTAAATGACGGATAGACAAAGCAGATGCTTAATAGAAGAAAATTGAAAGATGTTGAAAATGAGCCAAGAGCATATTTTATGGAAAGCTTCAAAGGTGCGTTCTAGACCCTTTGTCCCACATCAATTGAATGGCTGAGAGAAGTAATAGCGAGAGGCGCAATTACGTTCACCCATACATCCAACCCGATGGATTGGTAAAGCACGTGCTTCCCAATCGGACAAAAAGTCTAGACCGCATGGCTCTGGTGAAGCTTCCCTTTTGCTGAACCAGTTCAAGCGATGTGTTATTGGTTGTTTCGGATTCCGTTTTTATCGGCAGCGCTACTTATTGTTTTCACGCAAGTACCGTAAACGTCCCTACTTTTGCCAACTATTTAATTTTTTGAACTGTATTTCGAAATATTTACCCCTTATTTAAACCCCCCAAAGCCAAATGATTTTATTCTTTTTAACGAATAGTCACCGTTGATTATTATTTTTATGAAAGTTTAATGGCCATTCAATTGATGTGGGACAAAGGGTCTAGAACGCACCTTTGAAGCTTTCCATAAAATATGCTCTTGGCTCATTTTCAACATCTTTCAATTTTCTTCTATTAAGCATCTGCTTTGTCTATCCGTCATTTAATTTCAATCTTTAATTCTTCTATCAAGAATTTTCGTAGTATCAAGTTCACCGCAATGCCATTAAACTTTCATAAAAATAATAATCAACGGTGACCATTCGTTAAAAAGGATAAAATCATTTGGCTTTGGGGGGTTTAAATAAGGGGTAAATATTTCGAAATACAGTTCAAAAAATTAAATAGTTGGCAAAAGTAGGGACGTTTACGGTACTTGCGTGAAAACAATAAGTAGCGCTGCCGATAAAAACGGAATCCGAAACAACCAATAACACATCGCTTGAACTGGTTCAGCAAAAGGGAAGCTTCACCAGAGCCATGCGGTCTAGACTTTTTGTCCGATTGGGAAGCACGTGCTTTACCAATCCATCGGGTTGGATGTATGGGTGAACGTAATTGCGCCTCTCGCTATTACTTCTCTCAGCCATTCAATTGATGTGGGACAAAGGGTCTAGAACGCACCTTTGAAGCTTTCCATAAAATATGCTCTAGGCTCATTTTCAACATCTTTCAATTTTCTTCTATTAAGCATCTGCTTTGTCTATCCGTCATTTAATTTCAATCTTTAATTCTTCTATCAAGAATTTTCGTAGTATCAAGTTCACCGCAATGCCATTAAACTTTCATAAAAAAAAAAAATTTAACCACTATAATACAATGAGAAGTTGATATTGATTAAAAAAACTTTTTAAACACTTACCTTTCGACGATCTAAAAAAAATATATCAAACTTAAATTAATCAAACAGACTATAGAGCAGCACATTTTCTACACTTGATAAATAACTAATAAAACAAATTGAATTTATTATGTTTGAAAGTTTATATCTTTTTTGTTACTCAAGGTTTTTGAAAAGTAGCATTAAATAGTAAATTAACTATATGTATCATTTATACAGTGCATGGTTTATCAATGAAACAAAAAAAAACAGTTGTTGCACAGTGTAAATTTGATTTTTAAAATATAATTTCATAAAAAAAAACACCAGTTCCATCCACCATAAGGTATATTTTCAAATAGTTATAAAAAAAAAGCAACTCTATAAAAAAAACGTACTTTCAACTGAAATAATTCACTGGTTTTCTCTCGAAAATCTAACAATATAATAAAGATTAAACCAAACAATTTATAAAAGAAACAATAAGTGCTTCAGAAAATGTGCTGCTAAATAAACAACCAAAACCAATTTGTAAAGGATACGAGTTGTAATTGTTCGTTTAAATTGGAACGCTTTCGGCACTTGATGTAGAATTTTCTGTTTCTTATCGGCTGATGTGGCTCCTGTTAGCTCCGGGTCTAAAGATAATTCCCTCTTTCACCGATGAAACCTATTCCGGCTTCTCAATATGTTGAACGACCTTTTCCTCAACTTAAAGATGCCATTTTCAGTTTAGTTTCTCATTTTGAGAGCTCTTGAAGTTTTTCGGTGAAAAAAAAAACACACCCGTCAACATCGGCCATAGCCTACCAAGTCCCGGCCAAAGGGGACCAAAGTTATTGATGAAAAACTGGTTTTTCATGCTCCTCCCGATCAAAATGTCTCAAAATGCCTTACAAACATCAGGCTCTTGGAGCGACCCCTTCCCGTGATCCGATCAGGCCAAAATTTGACATGAGATCTTGTACTAAGCCTAGGATCAATTTCAGCCTGCAGCGCATAACTTTTTAAAGAATCGGGACATTAGGGACACTCTTATGTATAACTATGCTTTGTTGAAAAGTTCAAAAATAAAAAAAATCTATTTTTAAATTGCGACCCAGAGATGGGTCTTGACCCTGGATATCCAAATACGGCAAAACGCATCATTTCTCATCATAACTGACAACCCGTGCAGGATATGAGAAGGCAATGCAAATCTTGCCGTGCTTAAAAATGTCCAAACTTGATTCCTACTACCATAAGATGAAATGATGGGAATAGAAATAGACCAAGAAAAATGATTATGATCACATGGGAGAACTATTCCCTTCATTCCGATAGACGTCGACACTCAACCAGTATAATATTCATACGCCAGGTTGGTCTCCTGTAGTAGAATGTTAATACACGGGCCCCGGAGAGGCGCAAGATGTGGGTTCAAGTCCTACCGGGAGACAAGGCGAATTTTTTTCGCATGTTTTTCAACATCGATTTTCTCTTATCTAGTCCCTGAAATTTCATCTAAGTTGGATTCATTTCCCTACAAAAATAAAAAAAAAATCCTTATTGAGAATTTTCGTCGTTCTCATAAGTCATTTAAAATCCATTGCTACTCATTCGTTCAAGCTTGTTATGAAAGTGTTTCACTTTTTAAGCCTTCCCGTCTAAGTAGGGTGGGTGAAATAATAAAAGGCGGGAGTGTGCTCCCAGAAAATGATAGGCATATGAATGTGTCTGTGCCTGTGGCTGAATTGCATTGCACGTTTGATCTGTTGGTGACCCGACTCGACTTTAGAACCGCCATTCATTCAAATGGGTCGGCCGTTTCATAACGCTCTCGCATTATGCTCTTAGTGCCTACGAGGTTGTACCAATTTGAAAGTATATGTATGATTTATACTGCCCGGTGTTGTGTTTGCAGACCTGAAATTGAAATTTTAAGGGTCGTATTTTAAGATTTTGTAGGGAACGAAATTGGTGCTAGTAATTGAACACAACTTATTGGTATCGATATTTATGAAAAGCGTTCAAATTTTATTAATAATACATTTCAATATGAAGCTCATTTCAATTGAATAAAAAGGTCATGAAAGGACTCACCTCAGCTTATGGTAATTTGTTTCCCAGAAAAAGAGACTATCCGTTTTTAAGAATCTTCCATATAAGTTTCCCAAGTAGATACCCAAAAATTGAATAGACCAAACTTGAATTGCTGACAAAACATTCAAATTCAATCCCGGGAAAACAGATCCATTACTAATTTACATCACATCGAGACCCAATTGGCAAAAAGAAGCATAAAAGAGGGAAAACCTGGGCTAGGAGCAGCTAAATCAAATCCGGGTCCCGACACAAATTTTGCCCGTCCATTCAGCAATCAGCTTAGCACTTCCTAATCCAATATTTTTCTTTTCTCTTAACTTTTCGCATCTTTTCTTCTCTGTTCTTTCAGGTGAGTGATTTTCAAAAGTTGGTCCTGTGAGAGGGGAGCGCAAAAAAAATGGTAGGTACGGTGCAAATCGAAAAAAGTCTTAGAACCAACCTTTTCCGGGCAGCAGATAAGCAGCCAAGTGGAACCGGAAAAGGGAACCTTAGACTCGGAGGTGGAAGCCGGAAAAGGAACCACACCGCTGCTGTGAGGCTGTCTCTATCGTCCCTATCAATAAAGGTTTGGCTGGAAGAAACGAAAAAGAAAGAACGTAAAGAAAAAAGCAGTGAATAGAGAGTAGTCCCCCAAGACTCGCAGTGTGTCTTCATCTACAAGTGAATGGCGTTCGTTGGCAGCGAGCGGCAGGTGTATTCCAATTGAGTTAGGAAACTTTTGTCAATTTGTTTCTCTCCACAAATGTTTCTTTACTTCGAGGATCCTCTCGTTTTATAATTCAGGAACCATGACATCAGTGAGTAGGGTTTTCAGTTAAACGATGGATTAACAAGTTTGCTGGTGTTTATCTTCTGCCAAGAATGCAAATACGGTACCAGAAAAATAGCAACGAATATTGAAAATGATCAATGATTGTTTTTCATAGTTGAAAAATTTAGTAAAAGCAGAAGCAGAGCAAATACGTTGATTTTTCTAGATTGTTTCACATTATTTGAATACGACCGAACAAATTTACTGTTGATGGACTCTCACCGGTGGTTTATTTTCAGCTTAGAGTATGTTTGCTTTAAAACTGCTTAAAAAGAAAGACAATCTAGGAAATATTGAATGAAAGAAGGATAGGATGGATTAGGCGATAGAAAAAAAATTAAAACCACGTCCTAGCCTTTTCTCTTAAGATCCCAAATGATGAAACAATTTCAAAATGAAATAAAAAAAATGAATGGATTTGTCGCCTAAAAACTGTAGTTTCAAGAATTTTTATGTAATCGCGTTACCAAAAATGTGCGTAAACGTGCATTTTTGAAGGTTGTGAGTTTTTTCACGATTGGCATATTAAAACCTACGCAAAAAATATATTAACTAAAGGGTGATACGGTCAAAATTTGGTCAAGGGAAAACGCGTGTAAATCGGTGAAATCATTTATTTAAAATATCAAATTAAATTTCTTTTTCAAGTTAAATTAGTATAACAATCAGGAAAAATATTCAGTTAGGCTTCCGCTTTTCCAAATCCTAATTTCCGGGCCTTACGCTTAACCCCTGCCATCAGATTTTGTACAGCCACCTTGTCCACCTTCTTCGCCGCAGAAAGCCAGTTTGCCTTGAACTGCTGCTCGTCCTTAGCAGTTTTTTGGTCTTCTTTAGGTTCCGCTTGACAATAGTCCAGTATTTCTCAATTGGGCGGAGCTCTGGCGTGTTGGGAGGGTTCTTGTCCTTAGGAACCACCTGCACTTTATTGGCGGCGTACCACTCCATGGCCTTTTTACCGTAATGTCAAGATGCCAAATCTGGCCAAAATAGTACGGAACAACCGTGTTTCTTCAGGAAAGGCAGCAGACGTTTATTCAAACACTCTTTCACGTAAATTTCTTGGTTGACAGTCCCGGAAGCTATGAAAATGCTGCTTTTCAAGCCACAGGTACAGATGGCTTGCCAAAACCAGATATTTCTTCGCGAACTTTGACAGTTTCATGTGCTTGAAAATATCTGCTACCTTTCCACTTCCTTTTGCTGTATAAAACTCCTGTCCAGGAAGCTGCTTGTAGTCGGCTTTGACGTAGGTTTCGTCGTCCATTACCACGCAGTCAAACTTCGTCAGCATCGTTGTGTACAGCCTCCGGGATCGCGCTTTGGCCGGTATTTCGGTATTTTGTTTATTATCGCGTTTGAAGTCACTTCCTTCTTGTAAGTCGATAGTCCGGCTCGTTTTTTGGCTCGCTGCACGGTTGTAGACAAAACACCCAGCTTATTTGCGGCATCTCGGAGAGCGAGGTTAAAGTTTCGCTTGAAACTACCAGCAACTCTCTTTGTCGTCTCAGCGGCTTCCGGTTTTCGGTTTCCCTCCGATCCAGACTTCCTGGCTGTCGACAAACGTTCCCCAAACACTTTAATTACATTTGTAACGGTTGATTTGGAAACTATTAGCGATTTTGCCAGCTTTGCGTGCGAGTAGCTCGGATTTTCGCGATGCGTGAGCAAAATTTCGATACGCTGCTCTTCTTCCTTGAACGGCATTTTGACAACTGAAGAGTGAATTCCAAAATCAAAATAGGCGCAATGTTTTATACACACACCTTCAAAATGAGGGGTGTTTTTTAATTGCAATATTGAAAGAAATGCGTCAAGTTGATATTGACCAAATTTTGACCGTATCACCCTTTATCAACAAGTAAAAACATTCCAGCGAAGGAAAAATATCCTAATAATAATAAAAATATAAGAAATGCAATTAACAAAAAAATGTGATGTGCAACTAACATAAAAGCAAAGATGAACAGATGTACAATAAAAGCTAAGCTTTGTAAAATGTGTTAAGTCCCAACGACCGTTTTAAGTCAATGTTTTGTTTTTGGTTGAGCCACCAGATGTCTCCAAGGGCACCGGAGTGAACTTTCTAAAACAAGGGTGAGCAACGCGCGGCCCACGAGATGTGTTTGTGCGGCCCGCGAAGCTTATCTCAAATTAAATTTATTTCACGATTTTTTCTACGATAGATTGTTCATTATCATAAAATAGCATTCTCTACTAAACCAAAAAAATATATATATCAACAACTTAACTTGTTTACTGTTGCATTTGTTCTAAAATATAAAGATTATTGACTTTTTTTTGCCGGTTTTATGCTTTTAATTGAGTTCTTTTAAAGGCATGGATGCAATATTATTTATTGGAAAATCGTAATAAAGGAATAAGTTGAGTCATGTTTTTGTTGTTGTTTAAAGTAAAAATTGTAAGATGAAGTGAAATATTTTTGCTCTTAATTTGAAACGGGAAATAAGTTTCGTTTTTTAATAAAGACTGGGTGAATGATGATAGATTTCTTATCGACATGATTCAGCAAAATTCTGGTTTCTCGACAAAAACATTATCTGTAGTTCTGTGTTTGTAATGATTAGTTAGGGGAACAGCATTTTTGGTGCCTATGTTTCAATAACTCATTTTGAAAGATTTCGGCGTTCTGAATTCAAACATTTCACAGATTTTACCTTTCACTTCTAGTTTCGGTGATATGGAGTGTTGAAATTTTTAAATTGATCAATTTTTGGTAAAATCGATCTTTCATAACTGATGAGCCAACAAACCTGCATAAAGACAAAAAAAGGTTTTTCAAATTAATTTTTTACCATTCGTTCAATCAAGGACTCAGATATTGCCAAGATATTCTTGTATCAGAGATACAACGCTTTCAAAAAATTGAATTCTACAATTTATAGAAATTACATAAAATAAGATTATAACTTCTTAAAATTGAATTGAAATTATTGAATATTGAAAATTAACAATTTTAATTTATTCATCAGCTCTGTTCAAGAAAGCGAATTGAGTTGACTTATAGTCTTAAAAATATCAAATTACCGAGGAATAAAATTATACAACACTTTACCAATGGACATTAAGAGAGAAGAAAACTTGACTTGTTTTAAAAATAAATGATTGGCTTTCGTAAAAACTAATATAAGTTTATAGTTTAAGCTAGTAATTAAATAACTTGAAGATGATTGAAAAAACTGAAAAAACGTCTCTGGGCCACACATGACAAATTAGCAAAAGCGACGCGACCTGGAGCGCGGTAAAACCCTGAAAATGGACTCATGTGTGTGTGGGAAGGGGTTTTACCCTAAAATGTCCCTTTTCTCAGATGGTCCCTGTTCAAAAGTTGAATATAACCGGCAGCAAAATACAAGGAAAAAAAATAAAAAGGCAATGATGGATGTACATGGGAATAATATTCAGAGAAATCAAGCAAATCAACAGATCAAAAGGTCAAAAAGACATCATTAAAAATATCTTTTAAGATAATTCAGCCCAAGTTCCCATGTCCGGGGATAGTGGAGGGCCATCATCATCATCATCAAAGAATCAATTAAGTTAAACTTTTCTTTGAAATTTTGTCAAGACTTCCGGTTTTAGCAGGTTTGGAAAACAGAAAGAAAATGTCCATAACTGAAAAAATAAAAATTACTCGCGATCTTTGGGAAAGTTGATCATTGAGTCAACCAGTTTTTTTCACAGTTTTGTCAAAAAAGTACACAAATTAATTATTATTGTTTTACCTTTTTTTGAAAGTTATCTCGAGCTGACGAAAAAATAATTGAATATTTGGATTCAGCATCAGCGAATAATTCAAAATCACTTCTGAGATTCCTTGTACCTCAGAAAAATGTTAATTTTGATTTTTTTTTATATTATGTGTGATGCTATTTTCGGACATTTCATAGGCATATCATGCCAAACATTGATTAAATTGAGTCATTTCAATTCAAAACTAGCAAACCACATTACCAAAGCCATGAGATTTTCATAATTCAGCCTTAGAAAGCCTATCCCAGAGGTATCTAAATTAAACGAGAAAATGTATGAAATCTGTAAAAAAATTAAGATTCAAAAATGTTAACTGTATCACTAACAAACCTAGTTAAAAAATCTGTAAAATAATGAATTTATCATGATTTTGAAACTTTGTTTAACATCTCAATGCATTGATTTCAAACGAAACTTAAAAAAAAAATCATGAAAGCTTCACGATAAAATTTAAATAAATTGTGAAAAAAATGTGAAAATGGGCACACCACATCGCTGTGGTTAATCTCTATGGAAATTTTAAATGGAAGTGATGACGAAAAATACCATTTCATCGATTCGAACGAAAAAGGATTTTTCTCAGAAAAAGGTTCAAGTCTTTTTACAAACCATAGAAAGACTTTCAAAAATTTTCATTTTAAACTAATAGAAATAAAGCAAATAATATTTTTTTCTATGTAAAAATGTATTCGCTAAGAATTTCAATTCAATTAAAACATTATTGAAAAATGACCAAGATATAGTGATGAACAATTTTGGCTGATTTAATTACTTATGTTTATAAAAAATGTTTATGCAAGTGCATGAATTCGTTCTATTTATCCTTTTTTGTTTTGATTTTGTGAAAAATTTGTTGTTATAAAAAAATAATGTGAAGCTCTGCCAACCATTATAACCACAATTTTATTTTCAATGCGGTCCGCCGAAAGAATTTCAAATTAAAAGTGGTCCGTTACTTAAAGTTGTTCACCCCTGCTCTAAAACATTATTCAGTGCAGAGGTGCCAGGTATTCTGATTTTTCGGGATTTGTCCTGTTTTTTTTTTTCGAGAGACCGTCTTGATTTTTATAAACTCTCGAATTGTTTCGATTTTTAAAAATTGGTATTTAAAATTTTCATAAGGGTAACGATTTAAAAAAGACTCTCATATAACCGATGGTAATTTCAGATTCAGATGATATTCAAATGGTGTAATTCGAAACGAACTGCAGGCCTAGGGCAGAAAGACTGGATAATAGATTTATTTCATCAAACTACCGGCCAGTGTGAATGTTAAAATTTTACTTTCTTGTACAATTATTTTCTTTTGAAATTTTCAATGTTGAAAATCACCTGTTTTGCATTCAACAATTATTAAATTAGGATTTGTTTTGTTCTTGAACTTGTTGTTTGAAGCTGATAAATAATAATTGTTGAATAATGTTTGCTGAAAATATAGTCAAAATAACAAAATTTAATTTATGGTAGCTCCCATAGACCGAACGACATTACATATGGTTTAAAATTTTGTATTTTCGACATAGCTCGAAGACTTTTATTGGATAACTAGCTGGTGTATTCGATTTCGATGTTTACTTTTGAACTCAGAATTTAGAAGACTTAAATTTATCATTTGAGATTAATTCACCACCGAAAGTTTAAATTTGAACGATTACAAATCTTTTCGAAAATACCTGACTTTTTGCCAAACAGTAAAAATGCAAATGCAAATGCAGCAAATTGCAGTCTTGCTTCCCTGGCTGTTGCTCTTATCTGTTGAATAAATTAAGCCGTTCAATTCAACTGTATTTCACCAATTTTTTACGCAATTTAAGCATGTTTCCATAAAACGAGAGGTGTCCTGAAAAATCCTGAGTTTTTTCTTCGCAGTGTCCAGATTTTTGACAAAACCACCTGGCACCTTTGATTCAGAGTAAACAAAAACAAATACAAACATCTGTCAGTTATGAAAGGGTCGCATGAAGTAATTGTTTAAGTATTTTTATCACTTGACGAGTTTCGATGAAATTACTGATGAAGTTTTGGAACACATTCATGATTAGGCTTATGATAAATAAAAGTCCAAAACTTTTTCGTTATTTCGTTAAAACTTGCTTGAAGTACTAAATGCTGCAAAATAAGAAACACATAGATCACACGTAAAAGTACACGATGCATAGTTATAACTGCAACGTGCGACTAATCTTCGGTAATGTTTTTAATGAATTAGTCTTGGTTAGATTCTTCTGACACCAATGACCGTTCAAAAGGTACTAAAAGTTTTGATTTCGGCAGTCTCTATAGTAAAAAAAATGTGATGTAATTTTTTCAGCTGAAAATAATTCTTATTATAAAGAAAATTAAAAAAGAGTTGTGCAATCTGTTGAAGTTAATAAAAGCTTATTTATGTATAGTTTCTGAAGATTTTCTTATTGAGCTTGTACATCTATTCATTTGTGATAAAAGCGTGCATCCAATAAGTTGCAAATATATTGACGATTAAGACTATCATAAAAATCTAGCGTACCATTTCATAGGGGCGAAATTAGAAGTTAGCTCGAATCGAGTAAACACGTTTGAAATTCCGGAACATCTAATCAAATCCTAATTAAAAAATCGATTTTGAAATGTTACGCTAGAAATGAACTGAGTTTCGTGGAATGGATTACCCCTATAAGAGCAAGTTCACTGGTGTTGGTAGAAATTTTGTCACTTTTTGCACATTTTGGAAATTTCGCCATGCAAAATCATTTTCAAGATATGTGACCTTCTAGTTTTTTTACAACACGTGTTGTAGTTTCGCATGCTGTGATACAAAAATAGCAATATTTCTATCACATACGGCTGAAATAGAAACAGTGCTGTAAAAAAATACAACGCCCAAAGATCTTGAAAACATTTTTGCATGGTAAAATTTTCAAAATGTCAAAATTTCTACCACTTTTTCCCAATACCAGTGAACTTGCTCTAAACGAATTAAAACAGAAAAAAATCATGTGAGTTTTTACGTTTTCTCAAATTGAAGTGTTGGTCTTGTGTTAAGATGGCGGATAGCGATCTTAAGCCTAGTCCACACTAGGAGACGGTTCGTCTCGAGACGGTTGCTGAGACTTGTTTTTGTTTACATCTTGGTTGCTGAAGGTCTCCCATACTTTTCGGGAGATTTGAGACGTGCATCTCATCAAATGTAAACATAAACAAGTCTCAGCAACCGAAATCGCAGTCCAAGTTGCCTAGTGTGGACTAGGCTTTAGAGAATTCAAGGGCGTAACCCGGTGCGTGATTTTTGTTTCTTTTACTTTAAATATTTCAAAGTTGTATATTTTGGCTCTGATAAGGGTAATGAAAACGCAAATTCGTTGATTGAAATTTAGCTATAGAAAGTTTGTATAGAGTTGTTTTTGACATTTCTTACGCACAGTTGCTGAGCGTGTTCAGATGAGACGGGACAATTAACCTCAAAAACTCTCGGTACAAAAAACGGGCAGCCGGTCGACACACATGGTCGATTTTGAGGTTGATTGTCCCAAAACTGGAAAAGTGTTGGTGAAACAACCAGCATAATATCACGAACACTATCAGCGGCAAATAGGACTATATTGCCTGCTCCATTGTAGCAACATTTCTAGCGTAGCATTTCATAAGGGCAAAACTGCCAAATAAAATGTACGCGGTTGCACTTTACTTAATAAACGCGAATTCATCATCACTTCAAACTTTCAAATTATTGGTAAAATACAACTCGGCGGAAGTTCCTGTTGATGCATTTTAGTTGGAAAGTGAAGTTCCGCCTATTCAAAATGGAGTTAATTTTTCTATTCATGTAGGGCCAAATTATATAAAATTATATGAAATATATGAAATTAGGTGAAAAAAGTTAAAGTTCTTGACAACCAGCAATAAGTGAGTATTATGCACATTTCTTAAATTTCGTGAACAAAAAGTTATCAATTTTTAAAAAAGTATTTGATTAGATGTTCCAAAACTTAAAAAGCGTTTTTCTCATTTCGAGCTAACTGCTAGTTTCATTCTTTTGAAATGTCACGCAAGATTTATGCTATTTTGGTAAATTTAAAACGATTGATTCATCTGACATATTTATGTATCGCACAAAACTCTGAGCATAAAATAATCCATCAAATTGTTGTTGAAAAGTTGGTCGCAGTGGATCTTCTCATACAAAAAAAAAAAAAAAAAAAAAAAAAATCCATCAAATTGTATGTGTATCTACGCTACAATTTATTTTAACAATTTTAACCAAAAAAGAAAAGATATCTCATTATGCCCCTGTTTAAATTTGTAACAGTCCGGTCGCGCGAGCCGCTAATGAAGCGTTTTGTTTTAACATAACATTGTTGGTGTGGGTGTAGTTGCCTAAAGAAAAGGGATTTTCCCTTAAGCTCACTCCACTCAAAATTTTCCACTTGAGCGCTCCTCTCCAGTTCCGATCATAATTGATGGTTCAACAAAACAAAACCTTTAAGTGGGGATAAATGGTTAGCGGAAATGTGACCTTTTTTTTGTTGTTTTTCCTTAGTTTTACTGGAAATCGAAGGCGACGGAGTTTTGCAAAAGCCTTCGCCGCGTCTTCACGTCCTGTGGCTTAGCATCCACAGCATCGGTCTACTGTAAGCTAGAAAGGAGTTTTTGCTTCCTTCAAACACCAAACCCTGCCAACTGGTTAAAGTGCGAGGAACGCCAAAGAAAATCCTTTTTCCCCGAATTTAATTTGGCCGCCGCGCTTCACGGATTTTTTGGGACGGAGGTTGTCTTCTGAAGCCAAAGATTCGTCGGCTGCAACAGAAGAAAAAAAACTCTGAAGCGAGGCCGACGTCCTGTGGCGGTAATCAAACAAACTGAAAAATGGGTGAAAAGGTACAAGGAGTGCTTTTCGCAAAACCGCACAATTATGGCCGCCTTCTGGTGGATAATAAAGAGATTTACGGGAGTCGGTCGATAGGGAAGATAATTAAGGATCCGTTGGTGGGCGGATTTTTCGTGGGAAATCTTAAAATTTGATTACCTTGGCGGGTCTGGATTGCCGAATAGCCAAATTACCAAATCAGATTTCCATTTTGTTGGTGGTTAGTATAAAAAAAGAGGAATTAAAAGAGCTAAAGAAGACAATCCAATTATGCACAACGGTGTACACAATCTTGAAAAAGTAGGCTCTTAAATAAAAAAATATACTTTAAGCAAATCACAACCAAAAATCATTCTAAGTGTGCCGAGAGACATTTTTTCCGGAAATCCCACCAATCCTGTCTGCTTGGACGACCTTTCCGACTTTTGAGAGTCAGAAACCATTCATTAATCAAAAAGGTAGCTGCTGACGCTTTCATCCGGAAGACGGAATTGGCCTTTACTCAAATATTTTTGAATTTTTTTTCTTCTTAAGGCGGAAAGCGAAGAAATGTTTTCATTTGGAAATGCAAAGTTTGTTAACCTAATTAAAAGTAGTAGGGAAGATGGGGGTAACGTGGGCCATGGGGAAAACGTGGCCCACTCTAAATATCTCAGCTGTGTGTTGAGATAAAATTCTCAAGCCAACTGTCATCGTCGTTGCTTTGCGTAAGCATGTTTTTTATATGTTGTTGACTTTAATACGTACCATATGCTTCTTTTATTTATCAAGTTTTAATTTGTTTTTAAAAAATTACTAACATAAATAAAAAAGCTCCCGGTAATTGCATCGCTGGGGACCTAAAGTACATAACAAAAATATGCTCATACGCTTATGATCTTAGTTTTGTCATGATCTTTCACGTGGAAAAGGATTTTTTAAGAAACATCAATTAGTCTCACATCATAGCTTGTGGGGAATCGTGGGCCACACATCTTGAACCACCTATATTTTTATGTTTTTATACGCATTCAGTACTCAAAATACGTTTTCCCTATCAGTTAAGTTTTCTTATGCTAAATGAAGAGTTTTTAAAAATGTTTTGTCCATCCTATATAAGCCATTTTCCCAATTGTTCGCGAACCAGGATTTTGGACCTATTCGATCATACACAATTCCCTTTTTTATTGAATCATCTGAATTTGCTTTAAAATAACGAAATTAATTTTGAAATAACAGTTATGGGTCAACTGATAAATTTTGCATGTTATTTGTTCAATTTGGATTTAGTGGCTCATGATTTCCCACCAATTTTCAAAATTAAAAAAAAATGCCTTTTTTAAAACATTCAGAATTTGAGAAAAATAACATATTCAAAATCTAAAAAAATTGTTTAATGATACCTTAAAAATGTAGAAAACCATACCATTTTTTATTTTCATTTTATCTTTTATAGCAAAGATGTTATGGAACAAAGAAAAAAAAGTGGTCCATGATTCCCCACTCTCCCATACTGTTAGGGGTATTGGGGTGCAAAAACTCAACGAGTAGAAGATGCATGTTATTAAAAAACTAAATAAAAATAAAACCGGTCAAAAAGATGAAAAAATCTGAAACAAGATAGGAAAAGATGGAAAAAGATAAAACAATGAAAACATGATGAAGCAATGTAAATCAATATATAAAAAAAAATTATAAATGTGAAAAAACAATAGAAACATGTTAAATCAAGACAGAACAAAGTGGAACAAAAAAAACAAAAAAAAATTAGATTTAAAATCCTAGATTAGAGAGATTTTCGCACTGATTAGTGACCCAGCAATCATGAAATCAGATTGAAAAATGGTAATTTTATTAGATATAAAGATATTTTCAATCACCATCGTAAAACGTTTCTATTGAGTGATTTTCATGACTTATTTACGACACGCTATGCTCAAAAGCAAGTTTAATCGGGCGAATGATAAGTTTGTTCATTGTGTTGTCAAAAAGTAGCAATTATGTTGATTGGTTTGCACGATTTATTCTATCATGATTAACGATGATTGGGTGTGGCTTCGATTGACACTCAAACTGGTCTGATCCTTCCTTTCCTCGAACCGCTCGAAAACAATAGAGCAATAGCGTGCCCCGGATCAACTGAGAAGTTAGCCTTGTGGGAGGGTGATAGAATGTGAACTTGGAGAGCTCGAGGTCGATTCTTGATCCCTTTTTTTTTTCATTTTATTTAAATAACCCATGAAAACTTATTTGTCATCATGGGTACATCTCCTCCACTTTTTTAGTTATATTCTCATTTAATAATTAAATACGATTTTTTTGGTAAAAACTGTGGTTCCTATCATGGCCGTAGGAACGCAGAGGGTTATGGGAGGTCATGACGGTCCATAAAATGTAAAGCAACATGTTCTTCTGTAAACTCAAAATTATAAATTCTTAATCAAATTTTAATGAACGATAAAAGTAAATTCAGAATAACAATCTTGACTCAGAACTATAACCAAAACCTCAAAATCTTATCCCAAGTTCACAATTTTACTACAGATTTTCAAAAAATGGTCTCACTTATTAATAGACATTTAGGTAAGTCTCTACTCTAAAAACGCTTTTAATAGTTAATTTCAAAAGAAGTTGGTGCATACATTTTGGATACAGTTCTTAGTCTCTAATATCGAATACTAGCTGACCCGGTGTGCTTTGCTACACCTTCCAAAAATAAATGTTATTTGTAAAAATTTATTCAACTTTAGATTTTTGTAAGCTTTTTTTTTAATTAAACCTCATCATAGTTCAGAACCAACAACTTTGAAATGAGAGCGGCAGCTAGAGTTCTGAATTGCAATTCAAAGATGGTATACATTATATACTGGAAAGGGCTTGTGATATAGCTCAGTTGGCAAGTCTGTTGTCTCCCGAGCCGATGTCCGCGAGTTCGAGCCCAAGAATAAACATCGAACACAGTTGTACCGGATAAGTTTTTCAATAACGATCCGCCAACTGTAACGTTGATAAAGTCGCGAATGCCATAAAGATGGTAAAACGACTATAATCGAAACGAAAAAAAAAAAAAAATTATATACTGGAAAACTTGATCTCTAAATTTGTTTTTCAAGATCTGAAATTTGTACTCTGTTTTTAAAGCTTCATAATGACTTAAATAATGTCAAAATTTATGGATTTTCCACCTTTTTTCCCAAAGTGGGAAGTTAGGAACTTCCATAAAAACATTTGTCACATCAATTTTTGATTTGTGCGAAATATCCGTACGCAAAAAGCTCTTTATCTTAAACTTACATGGGAGCTCTCCCATCTTTTCCAATTTTGTCCCACACTGCACAGTGGTCCAAAAGGGTCTGAAATGGAACTTTTTTCCTAGTGCTTTTGTCTTTCATTTTAGCTATTAGATGTCTTCAGAACATTTACTAGTAAGATTGTTTCCCATAACGTGAAAGTATCAAAAATTAGTCACAGCCTACTACGATAAAAATAAAAACACTAACTTTTTTGTTTGAAGAGATAGAGACCAAATTTGTTCTACAAAGTTGTAGATATCATCAAAATATGAAACTTTGCTGGAATAACAAGAGCTCTATCTCTATTCAGTGCAGAGTTATAAAGCTTTTAGTTTAAAACATACTTAAAATTGTTTTTTTGTACTTAACTATTGTAAATTTTGAACTTACATAAATATGATGTTCACAACATTTATTGCGATACTCAATACGCACATTTTGCACTAGGTCTTAAGTCTTTACGACCTTGTCTTCCGAAGTTATCGCAATTTCAAGTTTTATTTTTCCTAAATTTCATCAATTTCTAGGGTAAAATGGGGCAAGTGGATCCATAAACTAAATACTACATCTTGAAGTATAATTCAAGTACTATAAACTAAGCTAGAAACTACTTGTCTCCACGCGCCCGTTTTTGAGTACGGTCGGTATAAATTTGTTGAATTCTTAGATTTTAACGAGAAAATAGAGATTGATTGTTAATAATTCTGTCATATCTTCTCAAGGAATGAACTATCTGTTTTGATGTCTTCAAATGAAAGTTGCAACAACAAACGAGCTATTGAATGGTATTTTTTAGAGAATTTTTGATGATACCGTTTGTAGACTTAAACAATTTTTAAAGCGTTTTTACGGTTTTAACTGGAAATGCTTTTTGTTAATTTTTTTTTAAATATTAAATTTGAAAAGGTGATAAAGTTTCAATGCGTTTTGATGTGCTATTTAATGATTTCAGTTGAAAACTGATAAAGTTATGTGAATTTTAAGCATGTTTTTATTTCAACGATGACAATAAAACTCTATTTTCTCGTTAAAATCTATGTTGACACGGCCTAGGTTTCGTCATTCAGGGAGATACACTATTGTAGTTCTAACAAATCACGGGGATGTCAAAAATTGATGATCAGGCAAAAATGAGAAGATAGGCAGATTTTCAGTAAACGTGGACGACACACAAGTTACTAAAAATTCTAAGCTTATAAATTTAACTATTTGATAGTGTTACTTTGTTCTAAAAAGATAGTCAAAGTTTCGTGAAAGAGTGAAATTCAAACCTACAAATATTTACGGAAAATTACATTGGTATGTAACTTTACAATTTAGAAAAAGAAAACACTTTAAGTAATTGAACGTTTTATAGGTTAGAAATACTCTACGAAAAAGGGCTCGTTAAACTTATCGGCTACCTACAAGGTTAATAGAAAATTAACGAGAAAATCGACAAATTTGTAAGTACGAGCAAATCATTATTCTAGACCTGAAAGTAACATCGGTATTAAAAATCATAGGTATCTAAATCCGAAGAAAGTTGTCGTTGAGATAGGAAGTCATCTGCGAATCATATATTGAATCCGCTTGTGACAATTTGTGAGTATTGATGAGAATTATATTGCCAGGAGCAAGTTGATTATTGTTACAATTATATTTAGATCCTATCAACGCCACCAATTACCGGAAAAGAGTCTATTTAAAACAAGCACTAGGTGTGGCGAATACTAAATAATTGTAAGTATCTCGTTACTCACGATAAAAAGTCTAGGGTTTGTTCAGAACTAATCATTCAAATAAAATTTCAGCTTGAGCTGTACAACTGCTACAAGACGTAGTATTCGTCACGCATAGATCCGAAATAAAACACCCAAATAATCTAAGAACTCATCAAATTTATGCCTACCGTTCTCAAAAACGGGCGCGTGGAGACAAGTAGTTTCTAGCTTAGTTTATAGTACTTGAATTATACTTCAAGATGTGGTATTTAGTTTATGGATCTACTTGCCCCATTTTACCCTAGAAATTCTTAAAATTAAGGAAAAATAAAACTTGAAATTGCGATAACTTCGGAAGACAAGGTCGTAAAGACTTAAGACCTAGTGCAAAATGTGCGTATTGAGTATCGCAATAAATGTTGTGAACATCATATTTATGTAAGTTCAAAATTTACAATAGTTAAGTACAAAAAACCAATTTTAAGTATGTTTTAAACTAAAAGCTTTATAACTCTGCACTGAATAGAGATAGAGCTCTTGTTATTCCAGCAAAGTTTCATATTTTGATGATATCTACAACTTTGTAGAACAAATTTGGTCTCTATCTCTTCAAACAAAAAAGTTAGTGCTGTGACTAATTTTTGATACTTTCACGTTATGGGAAACAATCTTACTAGTAAATGTTCTGAAGACACCTAATAGCTAAAATGAAAGACAAAAGCACCAGGAAAAAAGTTCCATTTCAGACCCTTTTGGACCACTGTGCACTGCTTGAAGAAAGTAGGCTGATTTACCCGGCTCGAGTTTACATAAATTTCAAATTGAAAAAAAAAGATTCGCGTGTTGGAATTTATTGCAAATTGTTTTTTATGGAGATAGAATTTTGAAAATTGATCAACAGCGTGAATCGGGACAGGTTTTTGAGTATATTCCTAATATCCTGTATTTTAATCACTTACAACTCCTGATTTGCTTTAGATGGTGCATTTTCTGTTGTTGAAAAAATAAGCTATAGAAATTTGAAATAAAACGATGAAATGGTTTTTAAATAACCACTTTCAAAAAGCGTTTTTCACCATCCTCACCCAGCAGTTTCAATATCCATCCTTTTTGCGCCAAAATTATGTTAAAAAAATGTTTCGCCATATGCCAAACTCGTGGACATGAGACATTACAACTTGAAGTTTTCCCAAACAGCTCTTGTCATGGTATGAAAATTATCGATTTTATACAGTGCAAATTTCCTTTTTTTTAAATAAATTTATTAAAGCAAAAAATATCAATATTTAAAAAAATATCAGTTATTTTTTTTTTTATTTACATAGTATTCCGTATAACGACATAACTTGACGAACATAATTCCTAAAATTCACTCGGTTCATAGCAACCGTTCTCCAATTTCTCGGGCACCCCACGTTCGCCAGATCACGCTTCACTTGGTCTAACCACCTCGCTCGTTGCGCCCCCGCTCGTCTTGTTCCTACCGGATTCGTAGCGAACACCTGTTTTGCAGGACAGTCGTCCGGCATTCTCGCAACATGTCCCGCCCAGCGTATCCGGCCAGCCTTCACCACCTTCTGGATACTGGGTTCGCCGTAGAGTCGCGCGAGCTCGTGGTTCATCCTTCGCCTCCACACTCCGTTCTCCTATACGCCGCCAAAGATGGTTCTTAACACTCGTCGCTCGAATACTCCGAGTGTACGCAGGTCCTCCTCGAGCAATATCCATGTCTCGTGCCCGTAGAGCACAACCGGTCTAATAAGCGTCATATACAGGTTACACTTCGTGCTAGGGCTAAGTCTTCTCGACCGCAAAATATCAGTTGGAACACGAAATAAATTTTCAGCGTTTTTTATTTTCTCTTTGAAAGTCAAATATTCAAAAATGTTGGCAAAAACAAACATTTTCCCCGTATATAGGGGAAAGTATATATGCAAAGCTTATTTTCAGATGCGTCAGAGTAATAACTTTAAAATGGATTTGATACGTATTTCTGTTTTTTTGTTTTGTCAAGTTTCATAAATTTTTTTATCTGCAGTATTGCTGCAGTACAAATTTATGTTTGTTACTTCACTTTTAACGAATGCTGTTCAAAGCAAATGACCCTCATTACCAAAGACATTTAAGAATTTTAATATCCGCTTCAGTTTCAACATTCGGAATACCCCTTCTGGTCTTTCCAACATGTTGAATCATAGGATGAATTTATTAAAAGTTCGACGTTTGCTCTTGCCAGGAGGGAATATTGTTTTCAAAACTGTAGAAGTTTACTAAAAATTTCTCATAAAAATTTTGCTTCCAGTTGAATATCAGGTCTAATGTCTCACTTTTCAAAAAAGAAGTGGATCAAAAGTTTTTTTATGCAGCCATGTAACACAAAAACACTTTTCATGTTAAGCACGTACTGGAATTGGTATGTTAACAAAAGTACGATGTTTTTTTAAAGAATTATTCAAAATGAAAAGCTCCCATTTTCATTTCTAAATTCGTTTCAGTTGTGTATTAAGGCCGAAGTGACAATTTCTAGATGAAAACATACTTTTTTATTTTTTAGTAACAGAGAAAAGATGAACGTTTGAACATGCCCTAGTGTTCCTTGAATGAAAATTGTTTCGGAAAATGAATTCCCTCACTTTTGTTCAATAAAAATCAGTTTATTTCACTGATACCTTTCACTTATGCACACGTCAGTTCTATTTTCTCTTATTTAAAGAAGAGGCTCTTGATCAGTTCATGTGTCGGATTGGTTTTTTTATCTTCTTTAAATTTGAATGGCGCTTGATAAAACTTCAGTTAAGAACATTTTTACATGTTCAACAAAATGTTTCCGATCTACCTCTGTAGAAAACATCTTATTCATATTTCTGTTATCAATATGATTGAAAAATAACTTTGTAGGCGAAATGGGTTAAAAGATTGTATCAATGTAAATTCTTTACTTTCTGTATTTTTTTTTCAATTGTCCCCAAAGTGTCCTACCATTATTTCATTAGAATCAGAACTAAATTTTTATTTTTAGACAACAAATGCTACCTACATTAACACGAACTAAATTAGCAAAAAAAAATTATATGTTTTATTCGATCATCAAAATGTCAATCTGGGTCACATCTAGGCGTTATTCATAACCATGTGCTGTACAAATGAGCTAGGAATGAAGTAGAAAAAAATTACATCAAGGCTTCATATCGCCACCCCTTGCATTGAAAATATGCTTGGTTGAGAAATACGCGCCAAAATATTCCCACTGATCAGTATGCTATGCCATGGTTACGATCCTCTTGAGACGTTGGCTCGCGACGCCTCGACCATGGAGACGAAAAACAAACCGCCCAAAGGAAAAAAATCTCGAGAAAATGGATGTCATGACTTTAATTTGGTTCGAAAAACTACACATTTTGTATGGAAGCCCCCCCCTCCCTTAAGTCGGATGGGGTTTTGACTATTACAGAAACCATCTCCGGCCTCAAAAACCCTTAGATGCCAATTTTGACGATGATCGGTTCAGTAGTTTCCGAGTCTATAGGGAGCAGACAGACAGACAAACATTCATTTTTATATTTATAGATTAAATAAGATAAGACTTACTGATGTTGCCAGATTGCCCGGATTTTGCCCGTATGTTTTTACTTTATTTGCAATATAAAAAAAATTAAATCGCGCGATAACAATTATATATATTTGCGTCCTAAATAAACTATTTTTTTAAACAAAGTGTATCATACAAATCAGTGTATCATCAAACAAAGTGAAATATAAAACAACTTCTCGAGTTTTATCTTCTCGTTGACATTAATTGAAGAAGTCCGAAATTTTTCCAGATTTTGGGGTGTAAACTTTGAAATCGGATGCAAGCATTTTGCAAGGTTGTAAGATAAAATATATGTCCTAAGCTTAGGTTTGAATCAATTCCAATGTTCTGGTTATAATTTTTTTTTCAAATGTAAATTTGTTTCCTGTGACCGAAGCGGAATTTTCATTCAGATTCAATAGAAATTATGAATAAGTAATTGCAGAAATAATTCACATAGAAAATCAAAGATAATAAATTTAAATAAGAGATTTCTGGTTAAGGGTTCTGTCTGATCTGTTCGTAATTATTGGGAATTTTTGGTTGGAATATAGATTCAGAAATTGATTTCAAATTAGGAATTCAAAATTTTGATTTATGTTTAAAATGCAGAACTCAGATTCGGAATTCTAATTCTAAATTGCCCTGAACAAAACATAAAACCGGTAAAAACCTCTATTAACAAACAAGATCTGAACTCATTTTCAAAATTACGTTCATAGAAAAATCTGAATCTTATTTTTTTAACTGGATTTTAAAGGAAATGAAATGAATTATTAATTATAATTTGTTGTTGATAAAATAACAAACACAAGTTATATCAGGTTCAGAAAAATTCAGCTGGAAATATATTTTATTGTTTTGTTGTTAAACATTATTCATATTAGAGTTGAAGAACCTCAGAAGAACAAATATTTAAACTAAAATCTGAATGTATAGAGTTTACGAAAGTTGAACATAAATCTGATTTGAACCCCAAACAAGTTTTTCTTTCATCCCTCATTTAATTTAAAAGCTTAAAAAAACTGAACACTTATAGGAATTATTTAAAATTACAAATAATATAATCGAACTTAATCCCGAATAGTGAGATACTTTTAGTATCGATTTTTTTACTATTCTTTATGTTTGAATTTTTTAAACAAAAATATTATAGCAAAAATTATGTCACCAAACCAAAACAGAATAAAACATAATACCTAGTACAATTCGAAATAAGTGCTGTGAACAGAAATAGTAAAAACAATCCATCGTTAAATAAAACGTACCGTAAACTGGGGGAACTTTGATCTCCGGGGTAACTTTGATCAGCATGAAATTTTTGCAGATAATCATGATTAACTAAGTAAAAAGTTAAAATATCTGAAAACTGTTTACTACGTTTGAAAGCCTGTAAATTGAGTAACAAATAAGCTTAATTAGGTTTATATTAGGAGATTTTTTATAATACTTACAATATAATTATATAATCTTAAAATATCTGGTTTTTTGAAGGCTCACAAACAAACATTTCTCCTGATCAAATTTAAGCATTTAGGAGCTAATGGGTTGTTTAACGTGAAAATTCAACTTTTTTTGGTTTAGGTTAAGTTTAAGTGTTATTTTTATAGTCATTTGGTGATAATTTTTGGATATAGAAAAAAAACGGTCATTTTCCACGAAAAAGCCTGTAAAGGAAAAATGACTAAAAACCCGATCAAATGGTAAAGTTTGAAGAAAAAAAAATACGTGGGAACAGTACGAGGATTTAGGGAATTGCATGAAGGTAAAATTTTATTTGTTTTCGAGGCCAAAAAATATTGAGAAATGTTTATAATTTTGGCCCCTAAATGTATGCAGCAACATTGTCCATCTCTCGAGTATATTTGTTTTTGAAAGAAAATGATGAAAAATTCAATTTAGTCCTAACAAAAAATTACTGTTATCGATGTTTTGAGCCTTCTGTGCTTAATGGCATCAAAACAATGAATTTGAAGATGTTGAGATACGTAAAATCCAAAGTGATCAAAGTTACCCCGAAACTCGAAATCTGGTTTTGTAACAAACATTTAATTATGACCACAAATGTCGTTTGAATTAACTGCAATCCATGATCCTGTTTAAAACTCCTCACCTCAGTAAGGGTTTTAAAGCTTTTAGGTATTACGAAAAAGCAACCCCTTCCAAAATATTCAAAAATAAATGAAAAAAGTGATCAAAGTTCCCCCAGTTTACGGTACATTAAAAGTAAAATATGCTGATTCTTTGGTACAGTACTAATCAATGGATTTATTTTAGATTTATATAATTCAGGTTTTACTAGATTTACTAGGTTTGCCATCACACAATCTGTGATTTTCACTAAATTGTACTAATTGTAACCAACCGTAACAGACTATTAACTTAAGGTTTTAATATGTTGTTAAAGCAATGTTTGTGTTGATAGAATTCAAACGCGTGCTGTTGCGAAACCATTTCGAATAGCCTACTTGGATAATAGTCCTATTTGCCGCTAGTAGTATTCGTCTCATAATTCAGGGCGTTTCACTTACACTTTTGGATTTTGGGAACATTCACCTTCACCTTCACCGTCGGCCGGCTGCGCGATTTTTGCACTGAAATGGAGGTTAATTTTCCCGGTCTCGTTCGTACACGGCAGTGGGACGCCAGTTAATGTGCGTGAGATTTGTCAAAAACAACTCTATGAAAGAGCTCGCTACTCGAACAGAAACGTCAGTTCATTAAAACAATTTCAAAGAGAGTCGTTAAAAACAGTAAACCCTTTTAAAGAGCGCTGTCTATTGTTTTCAGTATTGATAATGTTAACATTAGGTATAAATAAGCAAGATATATTTAGATATGCATATTTGCCTGTCTGTTTATCTGTTCACTACAAACTCAACAACTGCTCAACCGATGAATCTGAAATTTTGTATATGAGAGTTTTAAATAGCTCCGTCCTAAAAGAAGGGGGCTCTTCCTAATCAACCAAAAGTCCCATAAACAGGTACAAAAAGGCTTACTCAGTCTCATCATTGATCTGAAGTACGTTATTTGCAGCTCAAAATTTAAGTTCTTATTGATACTTTCAAGTTTTAAATTATGTCTAAATGACCTGCTAAAAAAAGTTGTAAAATTAGCAAAAATTCTCTCTCTATCTCCAATTTCACCCTAGGCATCAGATCACATAACTTTTTCTTAATTATTTACTATGTTCAGAACATGGTGTCGCCATGATGCCTAACATAAAATTCCTACCTCGACAAATTGCGATTTGTCCATATTTGTTCAATTTGCTGCTCGATTGCTTCTTTCTTTCAATTCCTACAAATATCGTATCACTGAATAAACTAAACTCGATGTGGTGATACGATTTTGAAACATACCTGCAGGCGTACTCGCCCAACCAGAATACCAGCAAACCAGAAAGCACTCCATTGCACTTTTTGTGATTAGGCAAATCCCGCTTAGAGTACTTTTGTGCCCTTTTAGTGACTTAAGTCTCTTACAACGTACACATAAAGCACTTTTGCAACTTTCAAGTTCATTGATGAGTACATATCGTTCGCTCATGGGGCTTGGTCAAAATAAGTCACATACAACGTACGTATCAATCTCTTTTGAAACTTTCTTCATTAATGGGTGCATACAGTTCACTCAAGAGAATTGGGCTATTGTTTCTCTTTGTCAGCCTATATGTAACTTTTAAAGACTTTTTTTAAGTAAATATGTGAATTTAGGTTGCTTTGGTTATTCAAAATTTATATAAAATATGGCAAAACCAATGTAATTTTAAAGTTATTTTCATCGATTTCTCTACTTAAACAATTTTTTTCTTCATGATATGATTAATTGTATTGTTGAACAAGTTGTCACACAATCAGATGATTTAATGTTTTCAAATCTCCTCATTTAAGTTTTTATGTTAGAAATATATTTAAAATTTTATTAGGTTCAATAACAAATGGAGATCCCAAAACATATGGCAAAACTCAAATAACATTCATTCAAAATCGACGCACGTAAAAGTTTTGATATGATTAGACCGATCCTTTCAGTTTCAGGCTTCTTATTGGCGGTGTTGCCATTCCTCGCGGGCCGTTCCTGGCTTAATTATGCCGGTCATTCAAATCCTTCAAAAACACATCAATACACATAATGATCTATCAAACACACAAAATACAACAAACATCAGTAGTGGCTAGGTGGAAAACGAAATCTTAAGTAGTGCAAATTATATTTTTATTTCCGTTTTAGCTTATCAAAACTTTAAAAAAGTGTTATATCCATTCCAACCAGATCAATATCATCTGGACTTACATTCCCCGTTTGGGCAGTTACGCAGCAAAAAACATTTTGGACAATTAAAACGAAAAACTACAATAAGTACACTAAATATTGTTACACCCTTTCTATACATATTTATTAACTTAGATCAGATTTATATACTCCTTGAAAAAGACAAAATAAATCCCGAAACGTCAGATGAAGAATAAAAATCGTTTTAAGATTTTTCTTGACTGAAATCGCCAAAAATCAATTTAGTCATTACCCAACCAGTTGATAGATTTTTACTCTACACTATAATCTTCACTAAGAGATCAGTAGGATAGCATTCACTAGCATAGAAAATGATCGCATTTCTATGGATGTTTTTATTGAAATAATATATTGATTTCTTTAGAAAAGCCTTTCTTTAACACTAAACATACCGACACTTTGTATATATGTACCTATTTATAAAGCGAGCGGTCAAATGACAGCAAACGGCATTTTCGCTTAAACTCTCTTGTTTCTCGATTTCTACAAAATTTATAGCTTTGGAAAGCTTATATTCTTGTCAAGCATCACACCCCAAACGCAGTTACATCACTACAATCGATATGAAATTTGCTTTCTTTTGAATATAGTTTTATTGCCTAAACCTTACGTTAACATACTCAAAATCCACTGCAAAGCTGAATTTAGGTGTTGGAGTTGTCTCAGAAAACCCAAATCGATAAAACGTTCGAAAAACAGCTACCTTTGAAAAGTCATCATTAACTTTGTATTGCATAATTCAAAATCTAAAGATCCCAAAATGTGACAAATAACGTCAACTTTCCAATTAACTTTTTAAAAATTTTCTACTGTCACAGAAACAGCTTTGGCGGTTGATTGATTGAAAAGTAGGGTAACACAACTTTTTTACATTTTTTGTGGCCATGATCTTAAAAAAAAATTAAAATAATGTTCCTTATGTGCAACATATAGCTTCTAACTTCAGCTTTCTCAGACACTAAGTGAAATTTTTTCGAGCTCTTTATAACTGACTAGCTGATCCCGTACGAACTTCGTTTCTCTTTAAATTTTCTTAATTTTCTAAACTCATTTTGACGTACCAATGATTTAAAGCGAAACGAAGTTCGTACGGGATCAGCTAGTAGTTTATAATCCTCATCTGAACATTTTCATCTCAATCCGATGCATGATCACGACAATATCACGAAAACAGTGAGCAACTAACATGGACGGCCTTTTCTTGACCACGATTCAAAACTTGACACCTGAAATCAATTATCTTTTCTGTTAACCTCCCATGTGTCAATTTTCATTACAATTCTATGCTCAATCAAGAAAATATCGTTAAATCAGTGAACAGATAATAACCCCTTTTGCCGACCCCTGAGTCAAGATTTGAAACCTGAAAGCAAAAGAACGTCCCTTATAACTCCTATGCGGAAATTTTCATCTTAATCCAATGTAGAATAACGTCAAAATCGCAAAAACATTAAAGTTGGGTATGGACGACTCCTTCAGCCAACTTCTGATCCGCAATTCGAAACTTGAAATCGATTGCTGGTCCCTCAAAACACTCATGTGCAAATGTTCATCACAATCCGGTGTATAATAACGCCAATATCGCCAAAACATTAATCAGTAAATATGGACGACCCCTAACCCTAAATTTGATAACTGTAATAGATTGCACGTCTCTCAAAACACTCATGTGCAAATTTTCATCACAATCCAATGTAAAATAAAGCCAATATCGCAAAAACATTAATCAGTGGATATGGACGACCCCTTTGGCCGACCCCTAACCCTAAATTTGATAACTGTAATCGATTGCTCGTCTCTCAAAACACTCATGTGCAAATTTTCATCACAATCCGGTGTATAATAACGCCAATATCGCAAAAACATTAATCAGTGAATATGGACGACCCCTTTGGCCGACCCCTGACCCTAAATTTGATAACTGTGATCGATTGCTCGTCTCTCAAAACACTCATGTGCAAATTTTCATCACAATCCGACGGAAAATAACGTCAATAACGTGAAAACAATATTTGTCTTGTATGGACGACCCCCTTCAGAAGGGGTCATCCAAAAATCTAAAAACATGTTTCATCATTCCTGGTCCTAATGAGCATCCATGCCAATTTTCAGATCTCTAGCTCTTAAGACGGCTGAGTCTATAGAGGACAAACAAACAAACAAACATACAGATAATTGCTTTTTATATATATAGACTAGCTGATCCCGTACGAACTTCGTTTCGCTTTAAATCATTGGTACGTCAAAATGAGTTTAGAAAATGAATTCGAAACATTCTTTCGACAATTTTGGGGAAAAAATTCAACAGTGTTTAAAGTCGCTACTATTACTTTTACTTGAAATTCAAATTAAACAGTTGATTAGCTTTTTATTAAAATTTATGTGAGAGTGTTTTCTCTCGATCGATTGCAAAATCTAGACATTATGGCAGAAACATGTACTATTTGTTTATGTGCACGTCTCTTTTGCTTGACCTTCACACTTAAATTGGTATCAATTAACTGCTTCCAACAAAATTATTGCACAAAACACTGAACATTCGATGAAACCCTCTTTTCCTGTCCCATGGCCCGAAATTCGATAATTGAAACCAATTTTACGTTCCTCAAAACTCCCTTGTGCCATTTTTTCTTTTCAAATTATATGTAAAATAACGTCAGGAACTTGAAAACAGTGAACAGTGAATATTGACGCCCCTTTCGCCGAGTCAATTGCTCATAGTTTATAACCCTCATCTGAAAATTTTCATCTCAATCCGATGCATGATCACGACAATATCGCGAAAACAGTGAGCAACTAACATGGACGGCCTTTTTTTTGACCACGATTCTTGACACCTGAAATCAATTATCTTTTCTGTTAAACTCCCATGTGTCAATATCGCAAAAACATTAAAGTTGGGTATGGACGACTCCTTCAGCCGACTTCTGATCCGCAATTCGAAACTTGAAATCGATTGCTCGTCTCTCAAAACACTCATGTGCAAATTTTCATCACAATCCGATGTATAATAACGCCAATATCGCAAAAACATAAATCAGTGGATATGGACGACCCCTTTAGCCGACCTCAAACCCTAAGTTTGATAACTGTAATCGATTGCTCGTCTCTTAAAACACTCATGTGCAAATTTTCATCACATTCCGATGTTTAATAACGCCAATATCGCAAAAACATAAATCAGTGGATATGGACGACCCCTTTTGCCGACCCCTATCCCTAAATTTGATAACTGTAATCGATTGCTCGTCTCTCAAAACACTCATGTGAAAATTTTCATCACAATCCGGTGTATAATAACGCCAATAACGTGAAAACAATATTTGTCTTGTATGGACGACCCCCTTCAGAAGGGGTCGTCCAAAAATCTAAAAACATTTTTCATCATTCCTGGTCCTAATAAGCATCCATGCCAAATTTCAGATCTCTAGCTCTTAAGACGGCTGAGTCTATAGAGGACAAACAAACAAACAAACAAACAAACATACAGATAATTGCTTTTTATATATATAGACTAGCTGATTTTACCCGGCCTTGCTCGGGTTCACATAAAATATAAATCAAAATGAATCGTTTGACTTTTCGAAATGGAAGTTGGAAGTTATATATTCATCATTATAAAAAATTTGGCCCAAGTTTGGTCATGTTAGTTTTGTTAGTCTTTTAAAAGTTTTTTATTGAGAATATTCACTGTTCATCGTTTTCGTATTATCGAAAAATTTATAGTTTTAAGATTTTAATTAATGGAAATTCAAAAAAAAAATCTGGTATGCTAATTCATCTTTTCATAAGAAATTTTTTCACAACCATCATTTTCTTAGTAAGATTGAATAGATTTGGCCTAATAGTTTTATCTTCAAAAGATTAAACTGCTTTTTTATCTTTTCCATCCCCTATCTAATGAAAATATCTGTTGAAGATTATCTCACTTTTCAATATGGATGATCTCCCTGTAAAATGGTATATTTAAGTTTCATTTGCTTAGAAATTTCTTAAAAATCCTTCGAACTTTGTTGAAGCATGTTGAAAACTCACTTTGTATGTTTTCAATTGCATGTGTGAATATTTTCGCTTTTCAATTTCGCACTGTTTCATTATTAGTTTACCTTAAATGTTGAAAGTTCTACTAATAGCTTTTTGAAGTTATCGAAAACAAATCATCTTGAAAATACCATTTTTTTTATTATGAAAAAGGTTTTTTTTTTAGTTCTGTTTTTTTCATGGGCACAAACATCCCATTAATGAATGGTAGAATCGACCTCATTGGTCATCAAGGATAACTCAAAAGTTAGAAATTGGTCAGTGAAATCAAATTGTATAAAACTCAAAACCTCAAATTTTATTATCTAATCAATTTTCTAATCCCTTATTAAAATCCCAATTGAAGCGTTAAAATCGCAGCCTTGAGCTTATAGCTTTGAATCTAAAAATTTCTCTTTCTATATAAGGAATTCCAAAAATATAAAAATGGTTGACCCTCAAAGCCCCCCAGCGGCGGTAAAGAGCATTTTGAAAGCCACTACTATTCTAGTCAATATATTCCTAACAGGCTAGTAGTATTTTTCAATCAAAATGTAGGCTTATAATTGTATCCTAATTGTATTCCGGTAGCACGTGCTTTGAACAGTAGAAGGTACAAAACACCCGCCTAAATTTTCACTTCCAAATTTTTAATGCTCAGCAAGCTTTGCTATCTAGTACATGTGAGCTCGGGATGGTCGTTGTTTCTTATACCCGGCCCATGCCATGGTGATGGTGAAAATAATCCCGCCAACGAAACGAACGGAAACGAAAATCGGTTCGCAAAATGGGTGCCTTGACTTTTAATTCGTGGGAATAAAACCATTGTTGTTCGGACGAACCCCTTCAAAAGGGGTCATCCGAAGATTTAAAAACATTTTTCATCATTCCTGGTCCTAATAAGCACACATGCCAAATTTCAGCTCTCTAGCTCTTAAGGGGGCTGAGCCTATTGAAGACAAACATACAAACGAACAAACAAACGGAAATTACTTTTTATATATATAGACTAGCTGATCCCATACGAACTCCGTTTCGCTTTCAACTTGTTGTATGAATACGCCAATTGTCAAGCATTTTCCAGATGCACTTCCAAAATCATTGTTAAGTTATTATTGCAAAAATATTGGACGTTCACTTTTCTGGCGTCTGCTACTAAATTTGAAATCAGAAATCAATTGAACGTGCCAAAAAATCTCCGTGTATGAATTTCGACTCGACAGTTTCATAACAACGCAATTATTGCCAAAAAGTTAAACTCCTTTTGATGGCCTTCTATACAATCTTTGATATCTGGAATCAATTTCCTTCCCTCAAAACTCCCGTGTGCAAATTTTCAAAGCAATCTATTGCATAGTAACGTCAATATTGCTGAAAGCAGTGAAAAATTAATGGACTACTCCTGTCGTAGACTCATGGCAAAACATTTGACATCAATAGTCGATTGTCCGTCCCTGAAAACTACCGTGTGCCAATTTTCATCCCAATCCGATGCATGGTAACGACGATATTGCAAAAATATTGAACCGTAATATGGACGCCCACCTTTTGCCGGCCCCTTACACTGAATTCAATACCTGAAATCGATTGCCCGTCCCTCAAAACTCTCGTGTACAAATTTTCATCCCAATCCTTCATCCTTTCATGAAAAACATTTTTTACAACCATAATTTTTCAGGAAGCTTGAATAGATTTGGCTTAATAGTTTTATCTTCGAAAGATTAAACTGCTTTTTTTATCTTTTCCATCCCCTATCTAATGAAAATATCTGTTGAAGATTTTCCCACTTTACAATATGGATGATCTCCCTGTAAAATTGTATATTTAAGTTTCATTTGATTAGAAATTTCTTAAAAACCTCCGAACTTTGTTGTACCATGTTGAAAACCCACTTTGCATGTTTTCATTTGCTTGTTTGTATTTTTTCGCTTTTCAATTTCGCACTGTTTTATTATTAGTTTATCTTAAATGTTGAAAGTTCCACTAATATTTTTTTGAAGTTATCAACAACAAATCATCTCGAACACACCATTTTTATATTATGAAAAAGGTTTTTTTTAGTTCTGTTATTTTTTCATAGGTACAAACATCCCATTAAGAGATGGTAGAATCGACCACATTGTTCATCAACGATAACTCAAAAGTTAGAAATTGGCCAGTAAAATAGAATTGTATAAAACTCAAAACCTCAAATTTGATTATATTATCAATTTTCCCCATTAAAATTCCAATTGAGGCGTTAAAATCGCAGCCTTGAACTTATAAACTCTGAATCTAAAAAATATAAAAATGGTTAACCTTCAAAGCCCCCCAGCAGCGGTAAAGAGCACTTTGAAAGCCACTACTATTGTAGTCAATATATTCCTAACAGCCTAGTTGTATTTTTCAATCAAGATGTAGGCTTATAATTGTATCCAAATATCTCGTACCGGTAGCATGTGCCTTGAACAGTAGAAGGTACAAAAAACACCCGCCAAAATTTTCACTTTCAAATTTTTAATGCTCAGCAAGCTTTGATTTGCTATCCAGTACATGTGAGCTCTGGATGGTCGTTTCTAATAGCCTGCCCTTGGTGATGGTGAAAATAATCCCGCCAACGAAACGAACGGAAACGAAAGTCGGTTCAAAAAATGGGTGCCATGACTTTCGGTTCGGGGGAATAAAACCGTTGTTGTATGGCCGACCGCCTTCAAAAGGGATCATCCGAAAATCTAAAAACATTTTTCATCATTCCTGGTTCTAATGAGCACCCATGCCAAATTTCAGCTCTCTAGCTCTTAAGGCAGCTGAGCCTATTGAGGACAAACATACAAACAAACAAACGGAAATTACTTTTTATATATATAGATAGATAGAAGATAGATTTACGGCCTTTTCCTGAAGCATGTTTTTTCATAAAAAAGTTTCTTGGACTTCAAATAACTTTGAAATAATTGATTGTAGCTGAAAAGTGTCTGAAAAGCATACTTGAGTCACATTATTAACTTTCCAAAACTATAAATTTTGTAGAAATCTGTTGAGAAACAATGTGTAGTGTAAGTGTAAGCCGTCATTTGACCGCACGCGGTAAGAATAGGTATAGCACATGCGTTATTCGAAAACCACCATATGTAGGGTAAGTGAGCCTAATTTTGCTATATTTTGTCAGAGGTTTTTAGATTTGATATTATAACGCCGAATGTTTAATACTTAGATATACATTTTTTTGTAACTAAGTTCTAAATTTTTTGCTGAACTCTGTTTTGGTTTGAAATAATCATTTCAAGCCTAAATTTACGAAAAATATCATGTTTTATAAAATGTGTCGATGTTCCTAATTTGGCACTAATTGTTTCCAATGTTAACAAATGGGTGTTCCTAATGTTAACATATGAGGAAAAATGTATCAGCGTACCCAATATTACACTATTTGTTCCTGATTTTGCATATGGGTATGTTTTTTTAATACTTTAATAAGAAAAATCTCAAAACTCACCTTTTTTTTATAAATTTTTCAACGGTTTTAGAATATGAATAGAGAAATAAGGACTATTTAAATCCTACACAATATTCCTTTACGCTAGTTTTGAAGAAAGTGGATGTTGAGCTTATTAAAATTCAAACTTTTACTTTTCCAATGGATACATTTATTATATTTCAAAAAGTAGAAAATTCATTGTAATGGTTACAAATAAGTACAGTCAAACAGAGCGTCATGCAACAGCATGGTTCGATGCAACATTTGCGTACCACAACACTTAGTTAACATTTATTTTAATATTATGTAATAACATTATCATTTAATGATACAAAACGATGCCGTAAAAAACTTTACACAATGTGACGGATTGGCGCTTAATGATATAACCTACAAACTTTATATTGATTTTACTATCCTATATCAACACTGTTGGTGTATGAATATTTTTCGGGCAATCATTTAATTTTTTAATAAATATTCTTAAAATTCCGTTACCAGTCTGGGCTAAAATGCATCGACATGCAAATCAATGATTCACAGTTTAAATCTTGTTTCCATATGCTAGAATATGATGTAAATTTTTTTTATAGTATTTTTTATCCCTAAATGTATACAGCACCCTTATGCTTTCCCGATCAGGAGAGCATTTCAAAAAAATAACTCAAACGTATCTCACCAAGATATTTACATCTGATTCAGTTATAATTAGGTACTCTAAATTTTCGATTTTAAGTTTCTCCAATCTGAACTATATCTTATTCTGATGGACAAACTTGAATGGGGTTGAGCTCATATTCAATGATCAAAATTTGTTTTCAGATTGTCCTAAAATAAAATGATTATATCTTATTTTGATATAGGTACAACTTTTTCTGAAACACGGACATCGAAGTCAACGGCTCAAACCTTACATCAACGAGTTTCGCTCAACAGGTTCATAAAATTGAATCAAATTTTTGGGAAACCAAAAATGGGGCATGGTTTTATCAAATAATGTGGTTTATTGACCTTCCACTAGAAAATTTTCTCGAAACACTCATATCGTAATAAGTTATAATTTTGATATAATTTGTTCTGTCCAATATCAAACTATGCTATCTGAACGAGATATAATCTTGATAGAAGCATATCGAAAACTGATATAATTTAGCTATGATCTTATAGATTTTTTGATATAATTTGAGATATTTTAACATCCTACGAGTACTGAATTATAACCCATTTAGATAGAAAAAAATAAGTATCAAAATATCTCATTTTGATATAATTTTGTTTTTCCCTCCTGATCGGGTTCATTTTAAAAAAATCTTTGAAAGAAAGAATATAAACTTTAATTCTAACAAAATCAAAAATAACTGCAGATTGTGCTTTATGCGTAACGACATCAAAAATATCTCAAACAATATAACTATTCAAACTTTTTTTTTATAAAAAACAAAGGTTTTTGCAACTTACCCCTTTTTCTTAGTAGGGTGACAATCGCATGTTTTGTAAATTTAAAAATAACTGGTGGAACCAATTTTTTTTCTGAATACGTTAATTCGATGTCCCATGAACCTTAAAACTTTTGATGAACAAATGGTTAGATTATCTGTGGACATTAGGTTTTAATAAGCCATTGATGTTGTTGCATGATGCCCCAGATGACGGTATTCAACGTTTTTTATTGAGAGTTTTTTTTTTCAATTTTTCCTTTCTATTCTGTTCTTGTTGAGAAGCTCTCTGTAACTTGATGGTTTCCTTCTCTGTCGCGAAGGGTGCGTTCTTTACAACCTGGCGAAAATATTTTTTCTACATTTTTAGCTTTGAGATACACTGAAGTAAAAAAAAAAGATGTTTTATTAGCTTGAAACAGTTTATTCTAACAGATCGTTGAAACTAAAGTTAAAACACAATGCAATCAATTAAATTTATTTCAAATACATTCTATGACTTTGATATAGTTCGGAAAACTTTGACTACGTCCATAATTAGGAACACATTGAAAATAGTGTTCCTTATTGTGGACATACGCTTTTTTTAGTTTTTACACGAAAAAAACATGGTTCCAATATATTTATTACTTAAATCATGATAAAAACAATCCGACGAAAAATTTCAAAAAATTCGGTTGAAAAATTCAGCTTTAATATTCCATTTCTTAATTGTTGTTTTTTAAGAAATTTGCTAACAATTCCATTCAATTTAGACATACTTTGAAACAATCCGGATTTAACGAAAAATCCTTTAAGGTAGAAAACTAATTTTGATTGTAAAATGAAAGTTTACATAATTCGTAACATTATCATTTTTTTTATAATTCTGATAAGTGAAAAATAACGTCAAAAACATTCAAAATCGAACGGTATGTTAACAATAGGTGCACATGCCAAATTAGGAACACCTACCCTACTTAGAAAAAATTTATAAATGAAAAAAACACTTGCATTTTATAAATTAAAATAGTTCTGTTGTTAAATTAGCGAAAAAAATACTATTCAAAGCGTAATCATCATTTAAAGTTCAAAAACAGTCATTTAACCGGCTCAGGTACGTTTAGAGTTAAACAAGGTTTTTAATTAGTTAATTTGTTCGACTCTTGCTTGATTTGATTTGTATTTAATATAATTCTTAATGAGGTTTTTAAAATGCAGTATTGAAGCTCATTTAGGAAGAAGCAGCAACAACAAAAAGAGACTCAATTCAATGTTTGTCGTTGTCATGTTTTCTGACTTATGATCAAGACAAAATAATCTACCTATATTGTCAAAAATAGAATTGAATCTTCCCATTTTGTGTGTGATGATTCTCCACTGCAAAAAAAATCATTAACCGATTCAGTGACATACACCTATCCTTGTCAAGTAGTATTTTTTTGTTATCGTTGCTGTCGCTATAATAGTTGACTATTTTTTATTCATCTAAAAGTCGCAACCAAACCAAGAAACGATGCCAACAGTGTGGAAAGAATGTGCTGAACGAAATGTGCTCAACCAATTCTCAAGATGCAACGTGATCGATAGGTGTTCTCTGTTATGAGAAAAGCTTTTCAATACCAGGAATGTAAAATGCACAATTTCCTCCCGAGGACACGGAAGCTTTTCTTTGGCACAAATATATACGGGAAGGAGGTACACAAACACACCGAAAACCCACAACCCGGGCCATTCTTTTCGCAATCTTGCAGGAGTCTAATTTTCTTCCTTCTGCTTTGGTGGCCGCCTAGAATTTTTCCCATCGGCATTATCCACCGATGTTGATGCTGGATGCTGGAAAGCTGTCTTAAATGAAACCCCACACCCTGGACTGGAGCGCTCTCGGGAAAAGACATCCAATACATCCTTTCGACATTGCTTTCGATGGTATTAAAAAATTCCTTTCACTCGTTATCAAGCTCAAACAGCGTCGTAAAATAAAATTTTACTACATTGTCAAATTCCTGGCCACTCCAAGTCTCTCTCTCTCTCTGTCTGTCATCCTGGCAGTTTTGAAGCAGCCAACGAACGTCGGTCTTCGGTGAAAATCCGGTTACTCCTCTAGGCGGATGTACTCGTGTATGTATATGGGAAATTCGAGACACCAACATTTAACGGCAAAAAAATGAAGCAGCAAAGCGGGTGATTGGAAGTAATGGGAGAAAAATCATGTTCTGCAAAATGAGGAAAAGAAAAAAAACGTGAAATCCAAAGGCGACCAACAACTTGCTAGCCACGACCAGGGCAGGAGGAAGAATTCGATGGCATGGACCCGCTCAATCAATGGAAAGATAGTGGATTGGGAGGAGAGCACTAGTAAACCAACATTCAAGTTGCATCTAGCTGCATCAGATCAGCATTTTCATACTGTTGGAAGTCTGGCGGATTGAGTAATCAAATCGAGCAAAAATCTGTCGGAACAAAAGCACTTCATCGATTTATTACATTGCTGTACATCTTTGCATCATTTTATAATATTTTATTGTAAATATTCATAAAATTATCAAAAAAAAAGTAATGATCCGTTTGGATATATGTATTTTAATACCAAATTTTTTATTTCAAAATAAATAAAAAACCAAATTTTCGATAAATTTGGATTATTATCAATTTATCATTTTTTTCAATAAAATACCTTGAACATTATTTATTCTCCCCCTTCGGGATTTTCGGAATAATCGAAGAGGAGAGAGGATGACTTAAGAAGAATTTGATATTTGTTCCGGCCTTAAAAAATTAGAATAATTTTGAAGGCTAAGCTTCAGCAAACGGAAAACGTAAATGTAAACAAAACACCCTTGATTCGGAAAAAGGAAGGTTCAAGATATCCATTTTAAATGGCACTCAAAAATTAAAGGCGATGAACTTCTTCATTGGACCCTTTATTTTATTTACACAGTATTCCGTCTCACGACATAACTTGACGAACATAATTTTTAAAATTCACTCGGTCCATGGCAACCGTTCTCCAATTTCTCGGGCACCCCACGTTCGCCAGATCACGCTCCACTTGGTCTAACCACCTCGCTCGTTGCGCCCCCGCTCGTCTTGTTCCTACCGGATTCGTAGCGAACACCTGTTTTGCAGCAAGGTGTGTATATATAGGAGGTGTTACCGAATATCACTGGGGAACGCATGGAATTTGTTTACAAACAAACCACAAAAAAGCTGAGAAATTAATCTTATGTTTGTAAACAAACTTATTGAGAGCCCCGCTCACTCCTCGCCTACTTACTGTGAAAGTCGGAGAACCTCGTGTATCAAAAAACCTTGTTTTGCAGGACAGTCGTCCGGCTTTCTCGCAACATGTCCCGCCCAGCGTATCCGGCCAGCCTTTACCACCTTCTGGATACTGGGTTCGCCGTAGAGTCGCGCGAGTTCGTGGTTCATTGAACCCTATCATAAAAATCACTTGTCAGAACGTCACAATACTAAGCACATGTACACATTTTATTACAAGACAGCTTCACTGAAAATTTCATCAATTTACAATAATGCTTTCAAAGTTTATTCACAAAACAAAGTGTTGCATTTTTTCGAATAAAGTCCTTAGTTTGAATCGCTAAATTGATTTTTAACAATGATCAAAGTTTCTTTTCAATTTAGTTGTGATTTAGGTCGTTGATAGATTTTGGATCATCTGAAATACCTTGGTTTATGTTTTCAAAGTGAAACTTCTTTATCAAAACCTACTGTTAAAGTCTGCTCAAAATCAAGGTATGTAGATAAACATTTAGCAGAATGTTGAAAACTTTACCAATTTGAACAGATAACTTTCTAGAAATCAAAGTATTTCGAATTCAAAATTCAACACAAGAATCACAATTTAATAAATGGTAAAATCCTGCTGTATTCACTTGTTGACGACGATTTTTATATGTCACAAAAAAAAACTTCAAAAAGAAATTTGAAGATGAACAGCAAGGAAAAAACATGAAAAATTTAAAAACGCAGCTTAGGATAACCGATAAAAATATCATTTACGGAAGAACAATCGTGAACAAAAGCAAGAAAAAAAGAAAACGCAAGTAAAATCGAGAAAAACGATATTTGAAAACTGGTAAACAAATGTACCTACATGAAAATTGGGAAAGAATTGAATTTATTTTAAGTTAATTTCGTGAATAAATTACAAATCTCAAAAAAATATGTTTATTATATCCCTCATTCATTCAAGGATGTGGATCTTGTCTAGATATTTTACAAAGCAAAAAATCTGAATCCTTAACAACACTGAAAGTGAAAACCTTCAATACAACGATGCCACATTTTGATCGGTATTATCAGTGTATCTCTTTCTGTTATATTGAGACTTTTATGGGTGAGAATAAGATACACTGATAATACCGATCAAAATGTGGCATCGCTGCTTCAATATTACATGACAAAGAACGCAATTATTAATGCATATTTACAAATTAAAAATGTTATATCCTTAAAACCAATAATCTCTAATGACACAAATATTACTTGACACGGAACGCGATAATGTGATTTTAATTTATATCACATGTGATGTAAATTTAAAGAAATGTCACATATCACCAAATTTCCAGTAATTTACTGGAAATATCATGAAACCTTCACAATATTATTAGGTTATTAGGTGAAACTAATAAACGAGTAGAGGTCGAATTTCGTTGTCTTGGAATATAAGATGGCGGCTACCACTCAACTTGAAAATATTGAAAATGACTGAAAATCGCGTAAAACCCTTGCAATACGAATATAAGTTGAAAGAGATCAACCGGTAGAAGTTGAATTTCGTTATCTAAGGCTCTCTTAAAATCCAAGATGACGGCTTCCGCTGAACTTTAACACGTTCGTCGGCACGTCACCCATATTCAGACTTGTAAACCATCGACATTTTCTCTGACAGTCGCACAGCCTGCTTTTATCAGTATCATTGTTCGTGCCATCAAACGAATGCGACCGAAAATTTGCTGAACAGTCGACTACCATCAAACGAAACGACATTCATTCTTCTTTGTTTGATTGTCGAACGAAATTTCGTGTCTTGGTACACGAGAGCGATAATTTGATGGTCAAACGACCAGAATTCCCGACAGTTTACGACATCGCCTATCTCTATCACGCATCAGAACTTACAGAATCAATAAGCAAATGCTATCTTTTCTATTCACTCCCTCCAGTTGAAAAAAAAATCGCCACTCTGCAGCGCCGGGTGATGTTTGGATGTGTTGGTCGAGCAATGTGGAATGATTATTTACGCAAGAGCGATGAAAGTCAAACGACTAACCACAAAAAAAGATCAAAATTTCATTCGACCTTTTTTTGCTCTCCGATCAAACGATTGCGCTCTCCATGATTGTCACGAACGATGTGTTGTGGATGTCTCCGAAAAAAATCAAACGATGGTGACCACTTACAAGCCTGCCCATATTCGGCAGACGGGTGTATTTTCTGGGGGGCCCCGTCACATCAAAAAGCAGGTGACGCTCTCTTACTTGAGTTTACCGCTCAGCTTCGCCACACGTTTCAAATATGGGAGTTCTCCCTCTTTGCTTTCTCTCTCTGAAAATTTCTTTGGGCCCGGCTAGCAAAACTACCAAAATGAGCGTGGCGACGAACGTGTTAAAACGTTGTAATTGACTTAAAATTGGATGTTATTGACTTAAACCCATATTGTGGGAGTTTCATGCGATTTTCAGTTATAAACCGCATTTTAAAATTCAGTGGAAACCATCATCTTGGATTGCACCTGATAACGAAATTAGATTTCTGGGACCATTCAAATATTACGTAACGCGTTTAGGAAGGGGGGGGGGGGTATAGCAGTTTGTTACGGTTTGTGAATTTTTGATAGAAAATCTGCACCGAAAAAACTTTTTACATGAACGCTACGTGAAAATGTACATGGATTTTTGCCACCATGAAAATCGCGTGGAACCTACGTGAATTTCAGGTAGCAATCAGAGCTCGCACAGCAAGCAAAATTCACGTAATTTTCATATGTGTTGTAGGTGAGTTCTATTTGAAGGGTATGTGGAAATAACGCAGATCGAATGTGAATAGCGATTCGTTCTGCTACATGCCTTTCACATAAATTTTGTTGAAGATGAACTACGTTAACGAAGTTAGTCTTTTCTTAACAAATAAAAATAAAAATGTTTTGATTTGGCAGAACCAATTTTATTTTTTTGGATAATTTGTATAACATTAAGCACGCACATATTTATAATCACACTATACACTTCACTTCACTATTTTTTATTTAAAAATATTTCGCCGCGACGGGAGTTCACTCTCTGCCTTCGAGCCGACCAGTCGCATTTTAAGAGTGTGCTTATTTCGGATCTAAAAGGCAACTGATTTTTTTTTGTTGGATGCGTGAGTCAGTGAAGCGGTGATGAGTCCTTCACCAGGAGACCATCCTGGGCGGACTGTCCCAGAATGGATGGACACGGAAAACCTGCGAGGGAGACTTTATTATATGTTTTTACGTGCTAAACCTGGTTATACGCTTCCCAAAAACCCGTTCGTGATTGGGAAATCAGTAGAGGAACACGCAGGAAAGGTGGAAGGAGGCTACTATGAAAAACGCAAATCATGGTATGTCATCAAAATTCGTAGCAAGGACCAAGGTAGGAAGTTATTCACTCTAACTGCGTTGAAAGATGGTACGCCTATCGAAATTGGTCGCCATCCAGAGCTGAATTCGCGAAAGTTTGTGGTTTTGTGTAACGAAGTGGATGATATGACTGAAAAAGAAATAGAGGTTGAGCTTGCTCCCCAGAAAATAACAAATGTTCGTCGTATCACTAAGAAGACTGCTAGTGGCATCGTTAACACACCAACTCTGGTGTTGACGATTAATTGTACTGCTGTACCGGAATTCATAAATTTTGGATTACTAAGAGTTCGAACAAGGCCCTATTATCCGCAACCGATGTTGTGCCGGCAGTGCCTTACTTACGGTCACACAAAAGCAAGATGTAATTATCAGATGGCGTGTACAATTTGCTCTTCTAACCACGAAAGCGCAAATTGTACTTCAAAAGTGAAGTTTTGCCGAAATTGCAAGCAAAACCATTCCCCTACCGATAGGTCCTGCCCAATATGGGTTTTTGAAACTGCTGCTTTAAAACTCCAAACCGAAAAGGGAATGACGCTAACAGCCGCACGCAAAATAGTTGACAATAATAATTCCAACTCATCGTATGCCGACATCGTAAAGAGACAAATTGAAGCACACAATCTGCACCGAACAAAACAACCAGACCAGCAAGCGCCACAACGAGAAGTTCCGATCCATCAAGAAGACAATCAACAACAGCAGCAAACAAGCAAGGAGATAGCGAAGAGAGATCGCTTCACTGCAGCCACCGCAAACCCAATTCCCGAGTTGGATGCTGATTCCCCCCCTAGGAAAAGAATCACATCACAGCCGCCCCCTCCCGTGCCGACAGAAAATGTGGAAGACAATCGTCTACCCACAGTTGGAGACAACTGTCCAATTCTGACCCGTTCACGGAGTGCAAATCGCATCAAAACTTACCCTCATTCCTCATCCCTTCCTAAATCCTGACCTTCCGTCGATCCCCCCCCCCCCCCCCGAAATTTTGCTTTGTATAATTGACCCCCGGTCCTAAGAAACTTGTAAAAGTAAATGGCCTTAATAAAGAACTATTTGAATTAAAAAAAAAAATTTCGCCGCGACAATTCCACTGATGTCCCTTGTAAGCCGTTGCCTGTTAGTCCCAGCTGTCAAATTCCAAATTCTGTTGAAAAAGGAAAAGATGTTAACAAAAATCACACAACCGAATTTTTAGCTATATACTTACGAAAATTCAGTTCCATCACCCGTAATATCTTTAACTGCCTGCACCAACTGTTGGATGGAAGCCATATTGAGAATTGTGTTCTTTCACATAGATTTTACGTGAGTAAGTTACGGCGTGTTCGTAAATTGATTTGATCGAAGTGATTTTTTCTATCGATGCTGGCGTTCGTAAATTAAACAAACTGTATGCAAAAGCATTGAAATGTGATTTGACATCTACCAAACAAATCGATGCATCACCCAAACAAATCAGTTTACAAACACGCCGTTATTTAGAGCTACTTGAAAATCACATAAAATGCACCAAATCCGTTTGTACTTGGCGGATCACTGAATTTTCACGTAAATCGAATGTGTCTTTGCGTTGACAGCAAACGGCTATGTGAATTTTACGTACAGATCAAGTGAATTTGTATTAACTTCCAAGGGATTCACGTAACTCAAGCAAAAATTCAAGTAATCAGCAGCTACGTAAAAATCCAGGTGAATTTAACGTTTGCTTTTTGGATGAGTGTGATTAAAAAGTGTTATGTAGGGGTAGGGTGGTTGAAAATGATCGAAAATTGCGTTACGTAATATTTGAACGGCCCTTCTTCTAGCTTAGCCCTTTGGCCAATTCCCATATCGTGGGGATTTCATGCGATGTTCAGTTATTTACAGCATTTTAAGGTTCAGCGAAAGTCGCCATCTAGGATTTCAAGATGGCATCTGATAGAAAAATTCGACTTAAACTAACGAAGCCATTTTACCCAATGACCATATTGCGGGAATTTCAAGTGATTTTCAAATTATTTTAATGTTCAACGAAAGCCGCCATCTTGGATTTCTTCTTCTACTCGTTGATTCTTTTAAACTTATACCCATATTGTGGAAGTTTTTGCGATTTTCAGTAATTAACGCATTTTAAAATTCAGTGGAAGCCGCCATCATGGATTTCAAGATTGCGTCAGACAACGGGTTCCACGGGTCATTCACACCCAATCCCTTTTCATTCAAAAAGTCTGTCCTCATGTACTGTACTAATGATTAACATTTCAGATATGAGGAATTCAACCTAAGCGTGTAATTGATTGGCTTGCGAGAGAAACGTCAGATTTTAGCTTTTTATGTGGCTATTATAAAGCCATTTGTCTGACCATTTAAAAGCTAGTAATCAATTAATTGACTAACGCCATGTTGGTTGCAAAAATCGAAGGGCACAAAATGACAAAATGTTGATGGATTCAAAATGCAAGTATTTGAAAAAATTTTTCAAGGCCTATTTTTAATCAATTCCATCATAATTTATCATCGTATTTGACGAGGCGCATTTATTTCAAGATACTATTTCATACACATTTTGCCTAAATCCTTGACTTGCAGTTGAAAAGATGCTCATAATATGGTTAAAACATCGGTGTTTTGACTATCAATTTTACCAGATCATATCTCAATTATGCAATTATCATTCATCAACCATCATGGTACACACAAAAAAAATCTGAGTTTTACATTTGATGTAAAATTTGATTTCATGTAAATTTTGGTCAGATGTGTTGTATATTATAACGCAGCCCTAAAAAAACCATGCGTTTCCTCATTTGGGTCATTTTGTTGTAATTTTACATGACTTTTGCTTGAAACGATGTTTGGAATCTGACACGTTGCTGTCGCACACAGGGTGTGTCTTATTGTTTGCCAATTTCAATAAATATAAAAAAGTGAAATTCTTATAACAATTTGCACCAAAAACAAGTTATGATTTATTTCTTATTGTAAAAAAAAACACATTTTAAAAATAGTATATTACTCGATAGAATTTTGTAGACCTTATTGGAGAAAAGATATTTTGTTCTAAGCAACAGTTCACCTCTTATCTTTGATTCTTAATATTAAAAAAAATAGAAATAACTCTAACCGATAACATTGATACGAAATCTAAAAATTAAAAATGAATAGCACAAAAAATAGTCAAGCTTTCGATTCTAATAAATATTGCATGAAAAGGTCAAAAATATTCTCAATTTGTTGTTACAAAAGATTCAGCACAATAAAGCTTTTTTTCTCTTTATTCTTCGATTTAAGTATAAACTTACGAATTAAAAAAAATCAAGTTCTTGGATTTATATACAAGTGAATCGTTTTGAATTGTTTAATATTCATACAAACAAATTACAAGCTTCATTACCCTTTCCTCACATTCCATCATTTTGCAAAGGACATTTCAAAGTACAACGAACAAATAACAAGCATTATTAATCAAAAAACATTCTAGATTAACTTAGTGCTACCTATTTTGAAAAGTAATGAAAAACTTTTTTCAAAATCATCCATCCAAAAAGTATTAACGAAACTAAAAGAAAATTCAGATACACCCTGTAGCAGGATCGTTTCACAAACAAACACCGAACGGCCGACCGGTAAGCATCAAGTTCGATTTGATGCGCGAAGAAAATGCTGTTTCAAAGCTGGAGCTCATGGATTTCAAGTATTCATAAACATTATGAACATCTTTTAAACCATTGTCATGCTTTGATATTAATCTGATGGCAAGAATTTGATAAAATAATTATTCAAAAACTAAAAAAACTAAAACTAAAACTAAAACTAAAAAAACAAAAACTAAAAAGGAAGCCATTCGCCAGCTGAATAGAAACAAGTCGGCTGGGAAGGATGGCATCGCAGCTGAACTCATCAAAATGGGCCCGGACAGGTTGGCCGATTGCCTACACCGGTTGATAGTCCGGATCTGGGACATAGAACAGCTACCGGAGGAGTGGAAGGAGGGGGTAATATGCCCCATCTACAAGAAGGGCGACAAATTGGACTGTGAGAACTACCGAGCGATCACTGTCCTCAATGCCGCCTACAAAGTGTTGTCCCGAATCCTACTCCGCCGCCTCACGCCACAAGCAAACAGATTCGTGGGAAGTCATCAGGCCGGCTTCATGGAGGGACGGTCAACGACGGACCAGATATTCACATTACGGCAAATCCTCCAAAAATGCCGGGAACACCAAGTCGCTACGCACCATCTATGCATCGACTTCAAAGCCGCATACGACACGATCGACCGTAACGAGCTATGGAAAATCATGGACGAGAACGGCTTTTCCGGGAAGCTAATCAGACTGATCAAGGCGACGATGGATGGAACGCAGTGCTGTGTGCGGATTTCGGGTGAATTGTCGAGTTCATTCGAATCGCGCAGGGGGCTTCGACAAGGTGATGGTCTATCCTGCATGATGTTCAACGTGGCGCTAGAAGGTGTTATTCGACGAGCGGTGGGCGAAATGCGGGGCACGATTTTCAACAGATCCAGTCAACTTATCTGCTTTGCCGATGACATTGATATAGTCGGCAGATCATCTGCGGCGGTGGAGGAGATCTACCGCAAACTGAAACGCGAAGCAGGAAGGATTGGGTTGATGATTAATACGTCCAAGACGAAGTACAGGCTGGCCTGCGGATCCGAGACCGACCGAACCCGCTTGTCCAGTAATAACAAGGTCATGATCGACGGCGACGAGCTGGAGATAGTCGAAGACTTTGTCTATCTCGGCTCACTGGTGACCGCAGACAATGACACCAGCCGTGAGATCCGGAGGCGAATTATCAGCGGAAGTCGTGCCTACTATGGACTCCACAAGCAACTGCGGTCGAGAAGACTTTGCCCTCGTACGAAGTGTAACCTGTATATGACGCTTATTAGACCGGTTGTTCTCTACGGGCACGAGACATGGATATTGCTCGAGGAGGACCTGCGTACACTCGGAGTATTCGAGCGACGAGTGTTAAGAACCATCTTTGGCGGCGTACAGGAGAACGGAGTGTGGAGGCGAAGGATGAACCACGAGCTCGCGCGACTCTACGGCGAACCCAGTATCCAGAAGGTGGTGAAAGCTGGCCGGATACGCTGGGCTGGACATGTTGCGAGAATGCCGGACGACTGTCCTGCAAAACAGGTGTTCGCTACGAATCCGGTAGGAACAAGACGAGCGGGGGCGCAACGAGCGAGGTGGTTAGACCAAGTGGAGCGTGATCTGGCGAACGTGGGGTGCCCGAGAAATTGGAGAACGGTTGCTATGAACCGAGTGAATTTTAGGAATTATGTTCGTCAAGTTATGTCGTGAGACGGAATACTATGTAAATAAATAAATAAAAAGGAATAATGAGCCGGTACGGTTTCATTGTTATGGTCATGTAAATTCACGATAGCATTTTTTTCTTTTCGGGAATTTACATTACATCATAAATCATGTAAATTTAGTAGAAATAACTTGTTTCAATTATTTGCAGGTTAAAACATGTAAAAATTTAATACTGTGTAGGAGTTACATTCTTTCTTTTATTTTCTTCCCCGAAGTGCCGGATCCAAAATTGATCCAAAATACATCATATGTGATGTAAATTTACATCAAATAATCGCGTTGCTTGTCAAGTAATGCTTATGTCATTAGAATTAAGTGCTGTTAAGGATTCAACTTTTTTTATTTTGTAAATTTACATTAATAAATCGCGTTCCACGTTATGTAATGATAAAGTTTTCTATTTCAGTGTTGTTAAGGATTCAGATTTTTTTCTGTGTGGAATGAGAACCATGTGATTCCCATCAACCTTCAAGCCTCTAAGAGGGTCTTCCTCAAGGACACCGGTACGGTTGTGAACCGACCCGTGCCAAAAACTATCGGTGTGGTAGCCTCGACAGTTGACTGGAAGAGTTGTACCGATGGAGCAGGAGTTTGAGGTCAACGGTTTAAGTTTTTTGGCAGATCCACAAATTCACGGAACTGCATCCCCGTGGGCCAGGTCTTTGTGTTCAGCGCGGCATCTTTTAGCGAAGGATCCAATCCGATTTTAAAAGAAACAAATCTTCTAGTGGAACCATCTACACCTTTCAGGAGCAATCGTTTCACTTCCACTGGTGAGGTTATATCCAAGCAACGAGAAACTATTTTGTTGACATCTTCATCGGTTATTTGCTGTTAAAGTCCAGCTAGATACAGCCAGAACTTAGGTGCCGGAGGTGGAGGAACAACAACGGGACTGAAAGATCACTATGATCGATAGACTTAGTCCCAGTCATTGTTGTAGAGACAAGCGATAGTCCATCCTTACCACGGCGACGCTTGATATTTGGTGACGGATATGCTTGTGGAGTCGCTTTCAGTGGTGGAGACAAAGAAGCTGTCATTGGTGGGTACAGCTTCGAAGCCATATCATTTTTAGACAAAAGGTCAAGCTGATGCGTTAGCTTGTCCAAAGCAATACCGAGGTAATCGGTTTTTGGAGCGGTGCGGTCGATCAAATCGCAGCGAATACTTCGGCCGTTTAACTCCGTACGACAGGGGGTACAGATAAACATAATCTTACCCGGTGTAAACATCTCTTTGTCAAGTCGAATGTTGAATACGCAACATTGCTTGCTGATGTGAGAGAAATTTTCACAGAATCCGCAACCTAGTGGCTCGAGGTCATTGATCGCTAATTGGCACCCTTCACAATGCTTTTTATCCTTCATGTTGGCCATCATGTCGAAAAGACATAGCTTCGAACAAATTCCAATAAGCACCGCTAATATTTATTATATCCAGTACTGTTTCTACGTTAGACAACAGCGCATAGATTAACCTGATTCAATGTTCACCGCTTCTGAGAACCGTGCGAAGCAAAACACAACAGAAACACAACAAAAACAATGCGGTCGGTGCACGGAAACTTTAGCGGGTGTTACCGGGACGGAAAACGTTTTCCGGGAGATCCTCCACTATTCAAGACTCCGCGGACTGATAAACGTTGGTTAGGATAGCACCAGGTCAAATTTCGGGACGATATACAACGCAAATCCCGAAAGCAAACTAGCATACAGTAAGTAACCAAATCAACGTGTGATACTCTTTTCACATCATCATATTGGTAATAAAGTGGTATGCCGCTAACAACATTCAGGTTATGACCAAGTATAAGATATCTTCAAACACACCAGAACTTCACCCAATCGAAATATATTGGGCGATAGTTAAGCAGAACCTTAACACTAAACATACCGACACTTTGTATATAACTATTCATACCGCGAGCGGTCAAATGACGGTTTTTGAACTTTAAACGATGATTACGCCTTATATAATTGTTTTTTCGCAAATTTAACGACAGGACTATTTTTATTTTTGAAATGCAAGTATTTTTGCGTTTTTAAATTTTTTTTTAAGTGTTACGGTTTTCGAATAACGTATGTGGTATACCTATTCATACCGCGAGCGGTCAAATGACGGCAAACACCGTTTTCGCTAAAACTCCCTTGTTTCTCAACCGATTTCTACCAAATTCATAGTTTTGAAAAGCTTATAACTCGACTCAAATATGTTTCTCAGACAATTTTCAGCTACAATCAATAACTTTAAAGTTATTTACAGTACAAGAAAAATTTTATGAAAAAACATGCTTCAGGACAAAGGTTGTAAATCAGTTATTAAGGGCTCGAAAAAAATTTCACTTAGTGCCTGAGAAAGCTGAAGTTAGAAGCTTTATGTTGCACATATGGAAATTTTTTTTAAAAAATTTCTAAGATCATGGCCACAAAAAATGTAAAAAAGTTGTGTAAAACCCGCACTTTTCAATCAATCAACTGCCAAAGCTGTTCCTGTTACAGTAGAAAATTTTGAAAAAGTGAATTGAAAAGTAGACGTAATTTGTCACATTTTGGCATCTTTAGATTTTTAAAATACTAAATACATAATTTTTGACGGCTTTTCAAAGGTAGTTATTTTGCGAACTTTTTATGAATCTGGATTTTCTGAGACAATCCCTACACCCAAATTCAGCTTTGCACTGGATTTTGAGTACGTTAACGTATAGTTTAGGCAATAAAACTATATGCAAAAGAAAGCAAATTTCATGCCGGTTCAAGTGATGTAACTGCATTGGCGGTGCAATGCTTTACAAAAATATGATAAATATATTTCTGAAAGTAAAACTAGAAAATTTGAGCTAATGCTTGTTTGTTTTTTCGTTTCTTTTCATCCGTCTTCGTGTGCAAAAAAGCTTTGAGATATTACCACCCACTGCGCCCGTCTGCCAAGCAAGAATTTGTGCTGTCTTCTCAAAATTCAGAAACTAGTTCACTATTTTATTTATCATATTTTTGCCAAGCATTGCACCGCCAATGCAGTTACACCACTAGAACCGGTATGAAATAAGCTTTCTTTTGCATATAGTTTTATTGCCTAAACCTTACGTTAACGTACTCAAAATCCAGTGCAAAGCTGAGCTTCGGTGTAGGAATTGTCTTAGAAAATCCAAATTGATAAAAAGTTCGAAAAACAGCTACCTTTGAAAAGTCGTCATAAATTATGTACTTCGTATTTCAAAAAATCTAAAGATGCCAAAATGTGACAAATTACGTCTACTTTTCAATTCACTTTTTCAAAATTTTCTACTGTAACAGGAACAGCTTTGGCGGTTGATTGATTGAAAAGTACGGGTTTTACACAACTTTTTTACATTTTTTGTAGCCATGACCTTAGAAATTTTTTTAAAAAAAATTCCATATGTGTAACATATAGCTTCTAACTTCAGCTTTCTCAGGCACTAAGTGAAATTTTTTTCGAGCACTAAATAACTGATTTACAACCTTTTTCCTGAAGCATGTTTTTTCATAAAATTTTTCTTGTACTGTAAATAACTTTAAAGTTATTGATTGTAGCTGAAAATTGTCTGAGAAACATATTTGAGTCGAGTTATAAACTTTTCAAAACTATGAATTTAGTAGAAATCGGTTGAGAAACAAGGGAGTTTTAGCGAAAACGGTGTTTGCCGTCATTTGACCGCTCGCGGTATGAATAGGTATACCACATACGTTATTCGAAAACCGTAACACTTAAAAAAAATTTAAAAACGCAAAAATACTTGCATTTCAAAAATAAAAATAGTCCTGTCGTTAAATTTGCGAAAAAACAATTATATAAGGCGTAATCATCGTTTAAAGTTCAAAAACCGTCATTTGACCGCCTCCGGTACGTTTAGTGTTAAGAAGACCCAAAAAGCTGCCAGCAGCAACATTGTTAAAAACAACAATGGAACAATTTACAGCTTTTCATTTTATGTCTCATGAGAGTTGAAAGAGAAAATAGAAAAATTCTTTAAATCCTTAATTGCAGCAACTGTTGTTCTTGATACAGAGAGAGGACACACAAAATTGTAAAACAATTCGTTTCAATTTCAAGCCAGAAAAAACATCATAAATTGACAAAATAAAAGACTTTAAAAAATAATCCGGAAACAGGTGAAGCCATCATTTACCAGACACAAATCGACACATACGAAAGAAAAGTGACAAAGATCAATGCTAAGCCAATTTTAAAAGTGAATTCATCCCCACCAGCAGCGTTGCATTGTGTATCTGTAGTTGGGTACATTTGAACGTATCGGATGAAAAAAAAAACCCGAAAACCGAAAGACGAAGTTTAGTCTTTCCGGTAGATGCCAAGTCCCTCTTTCTGGTGGTTCCAAACTGCTATAGTCTACTCGACACCGGATGAGTTGGTTAGGTTAGGTTAGGATGCTAAGCTTAAGCTTTGCAAAATGAATCCAGTTTTATGCTGACGAAGAGCTCTGTTGCCGTTAGCTTGCATCGTTGTATTTGTGTGTATGTGTTAGGTTTGTGTGTCCCAATGAAGCGAGTTTGTGTTGATCAGGTTTTTAAAATTGTTTGTCAGGTACCTTGCAAAAAAAGCTTCTCCATTTTAGTGTGACGATGCATATCACACGTCTTCGATGAAAGGATTTGGTGCTGTTTCGCTTCCTTGCCTCGGAGATGGAGAAGGATATGTTGTTTTGGTTTATTTTCTTCTCTATTTTTTCTACAGCGCTTCATCTTGCGGTGTGTGGCAAGATTAGATATTTTACCCTTTCATTTGATATCAAAATAGCATACAAATTTGTGGCGAGGATATTCTATGCTGCATCGCCACGATTAGAGGGCAACCGGAAGCCCGTTGTATGTTTATTCGATATGAGCATAACACAGTCTGTTTCCGCTATAAGCTCAATTTTCTTAAAATCACAACAGAAATATGGCCCTGAAGCATGAATACAAATAAGTTTGACATAGCCACTAGAAGTAATTTGACAGTTTAGCGATACTATTTGCCACAGATTATTTTCGTATATGCTGAAATTATGAGTATTTTTTTAGAGGAATAAATCTCACGGAGAATTATTCAAATTCAACTGTTTGGAAAATGTCATTACTGTTCGAATTTGATTAACCGAACAACAACTTGAGAACATGTGGAAATTTCTGTCACTTAATTTTAATGAAACTTTTGGAAGCCTTTAATTACTATTTAATTTATTAACAACGATTATCACTATCTCTCAGTGAAAGACATTAATTTCAAATAACAATTGTTAACCAGCTGATTAATTTCAAATTCAAAATAAGTTGCATGCAAGTTAATCAACGGAGCTCGAATCATAATACAAAGATCACTACCCAGCATCCATCTCAGGTATTGAGAAGGAAAATTGCTTCTCTAGCATCGCACGAACGATGGATAATATTTCAATTCTTGTGCCAAGGAAAGACACTTTTCTACGGTTTCTTCTTGCTTACAGGTTTTGTTGTTATTTTTTGTTGATGCTGGCGAAGGTATTGTTTGGTAGTCAGTTTTCGACCTGGCGGAAAGTCGGGTTTGTTTTATTATGCACTCAAGATTCATATGTATGCAAATCCGGACCCCTCGTTCGGTTCGTCTTTCGGATGTTGGCTTGGCTGACCTCCGTTTTCCTACTTGGGATACCATATGTATATTGTTGGTTACGGATCGATAGATTCCTTATAAAGAGAATAAACTCATAAGTTAGAGCGGGCGTATACAGCTGATGAACACACGAAAAAGAGTTTCCGAATTTGGGGATTGTCCATCAAGAAATTATTCATCAAATAAATACAAAATGGCTTTGGAAATGAACTTAAGGCTCAATATATTGAATTACACTACATCATGTAGAATTCACAACATTTCATTGCTATTCATTAATTTGCAGTACATTCCATTACGTTCCATTTAATTCAATTTCATTTCATTTCATTTCATTTCATTTCATTACATTTCATTACATTTCATTACATTTCATTACATTTCATTACATTTCATTACATTTCATTACATTTCATTACATTTCATTACATTTCATTACATTTCATTACATTTCATTACATTTCATTACATTTCATTACATTTCATTACATTTCATTACATTTCATTACATTTCATTACATTTCATTACATTTCATTACATTTCATTACATTTCATTACATTTCATTACATTTCATTACATTTCATGACATTTCATTACTTTTCATTACATTTGATTAAATTTCTTTACATTTCATTGCATTTTGTTACATTTCATTACTTTTCTTCACATTTAATCATATTTCATTACATTTCATTGCATTTTATAACATTTCATTATATTTTATTACTTTTCATTACATTTTGTTATATTTAATGACATTACATAACATTCCAATTTTATTACATGTCAATACATTTCATAACATTTCAGTACATTTCAGTACATTTCATTGCATTTTATAACAATTTATTACTTTTCATAACATTTTTACATTTTTATTAGAGTTCATTACTTTGTACCGAACGCATACGGACCGAACAAATTCAATACCAGGTCAAGAAGAAAACACTTAAAATATCTATATATTTCCATCAAACCACATCAGCAGATTTTAAATCGTATTTTAGGCTTCCAAAACACAAGCTATGATTATTTTGATAAAAATTGCCATAAATACCTTTTTGAACGTAAAAATGAAATTTTTTTATAACTCAATTTGAGTTTTTGTGTTATGTTAAGTAAATAACTGGACTTCTTCCAATGAAATCCGGGCAACAAGGACGAACCGGACTTTTCTCAAATTTTGTATCAATCATCCAGGCAAGTCCGTTTAAATCCGGACAGTCTGGCAATCTTATGTACATATAAACCCATTAGCAACGACACATTTTTGCGGTCAAAATTTACTGCATGCCAGAGGTTTCGTTGTAGTTCATCGGTGTCTTCAACAAAGTTACTCGACTATATTTGCGCTATCTTTTGATGGATTTGGATTAGTAGGGGAGAGTGGGGTATCGTGGGCCATGGGGAAACGTGGGCCACTTTTAATATCTCAGATGTGTGTTGAGATAAAAATCTCAAACCAACTGTCATCGTCGCCGCTTTGCGTGGGCATATATTCCTATATGTTGTTGACTGAAATACGCATCATATGCTTCTTTTATTTATCAAGCTAAAAAAAATTGGAAAAATTTACTTACATAATTAAAAAAACACCCGCTAATTTCATCGATGGGGAACCTAAAGTGCATAACAAAAATATGCTCATACGCTTATGATCTTAGTTTTGTCATGATCTTTCACATGGAAAAGGAATTTTTGATGAAACATCAATAAGTCACACAAACGCGACCAATTTACAAATCATAGCTTGTGGGGAATCGTGGGCCACACATCTTAAATCACCTATATTTTTATGTTTTTCTACACATTCAGAACTTAAATTACGTTTTCCCTATCTGTAAAGTTTTCTTATCTCAAATGAAGAGTTATGGAAAATATTTTGTTCATCCTATTTAAGAAATTTTGCCAAAACGTTCGCGAGCCAGGTTTTGGAATCTATGCGATCATACACAGCTCTCTTTTTTATTTCATCATCTGCAATTGCTTTAAAATAACGAAATGAATTAGGAAATCACAGTTTTGGGTCAACTCATAAACTTTGCATGTTATTTGGTCAATTTGGATTTAGTGGCCCACGATTCCCCACCATTTTTCAAAATCCAAAAAATATTGCTTTTTTTCAAACAGTCAGAATTTGGGGAAAATAACTTTTTAAAATTTAAAAAAATATGCCTAATGATACCTTGAAAATGTAGAAAACCATACCATTTTTTATTTTCATTTTATCTTTTATAATAAAGAAGTTATGGAACAACGAAAAAAAGGGGCCCATGATTCCCCACTCTCCCATACTATTATTTTCCACAAGGTTGCGCCAAAATCAAACTTTTTACAGAAGCAAGATACAGGCATGGTTTCTTCTACAAGATGTTCATTATATTTTTCGCATTAACATTGTACAATATTATCAAGCTTTAGGTTGTGTACTTACCTGCAAATATAATAGTTTCAAAAAACTTGGAAAAATGTTTGTTTCTCCTATTTTTGTGTTCCTTGCCAAATGGAGCTCAAATGACGTTTTCCACTTTTCCGCCAAAACTTTCTTGATCTTCAACCGATTTTTACAAAAGTAACAGTTTTGGAAGGTTGACGTGGTGTGACTCAAATATAGTTTTCATACAGTATTCAGCTCAAATAATTTATTTTAATTTCAAAGTCGAAATTAGTATCGAACTCGTTGGGCATATGGCTTAGTTATTATTAAAGGATTTATTATGCTTTTACATTAAGGTTGCCCGGTTTTATCCAGGTTTGCCGGATATTTAAAACAACAAATTTTTTAAACAGTCCGGTTCTGCTCGGTTGCCCAGATTTCATTGAAAAATGCTTAAATTTTACCCGGATTTATTCACTTCATTTGGCAAATCAAACAAAATAACAACGAACGCCTCCAAAAAACGAATTTTTCGAGCAAGTTTTATACAAATTAACGAGAAAGGTTTTTTGAAAGCCTAAAATACGATTCAAAATCTGTCGATGAGTTTTGATGAAAAATTTTTTATTTTTATTTTTGATGAGTAATTTCTGGGTTTCGACAAAATTTGCCTGGTTATTGCCCAGATTTTTGGTCATCAACTTTGGAATCAAATACCCGGATTTTTCCAGGTTTTTATACAATATTGCCTGGTTTGTCCGGCCCGGATACGTGCTGAAAAAATCTGGCAACCTTATTTTTCATACATACACAGGAAAAAATTGTGTCGCTATTTCAAAGACGTGGTCGTGATAATTTTACCATTTCTGCCTTATAGTATTTTCAACCACGCAAAGTTTAATATCAATTTTGAAAAAATTCGCATGAATAATTCTTTGATTTTTACTTTGAAATTAAATTGACATTTTTAAATTACTAGATTTTCATAAGTGTGAAGGTTTGCGATGTGGGTTTTTGAAATATTTTAAAATCGTAAGTATGAAAATATAATTTGCATTTTATATTTTTGATTTCTAATCTGAACTTCAAATCCGTATGATGAATAAAATTTTAGAATAAATGATTCAATGTTCACGATTTATAATTCTTCGTTCACAATTTTTTTTTTTTTCAATGCAAAACTCTTATATCGAAATTGTGAGCTTCTTATTCACTTTCAAAAATTCATGATGAATTTTGAACTAAAAGTCCACAATTTCCCATTATTTTTAAACCCTGGCTTAAAAAAAATAAATTCACGATCGAGAATTCGTGCTCAAAAATTGTTAATTTCATAATCATGATACTTAATTCGATACCTACTATCAATTTTTAATTTAAATTCTGATTTTTGTTGAGTTGTGGATTTATTATTTAGGATAACTATTAGAAAAAATATTAATTTGAATTGCAAGATTCATATACGCAAATTAAAAAATTAAAATAATGAAATCTGCAAAAAATTAGTTAAGAACTCACAATTCGAAACACAGCATTTTGAATCCATTATATCTGAAGTTTGTGCTTATATTATGTTTTACATCAATTTTGGTTAATTTGGAATTAAAATAAAAAATAAAAAAAGTGACAAAAAACCGTTCGATTATGGCAACATTCGATTTTGCCAACATAAAATTTACGGGCGTGTTGCCAAAAACGAACGGGGCCTGTATTATAAACTTTAAGATTTAAATCGTTTAAATATTGGTTGTGATTGTAGTGAATATAACAATATCCACGTGTTTCTGAAATTATTTAAATTAAGTGTCGTGTTGAAACCACAGAATGCATTAAGAATAAAATTATTCCTAAACTAGGGCTCTGTAACTTTGAATATCTTTTAAATTTCGAAAAAGTAAAAAAAAGTAATATACTCATAAAGTGTGTGTTCCAGATTTGCGTATAAGACTTGCGTCGAAGCAACTGCGTGTTTTATCATGGTGGTGCGCTTCAATAGGGAATTATTCAAAGTGATAAATAAACTGTCACAGAGCAATAAAAAAAATCCCTACAGTGTGTTTGAAAAACATATGGGGTGTGCAGTTTTTGATTTCGACGGCTTGCTTCGACTGACTTCGACTTACTTAAACTGACTGACTGACTTCGAAAGATTTGACTAACTTCGAAAGACTTGACTGATTTAGAAAGTCTTGACTGACTCCGAAAGACTAGACTGACTTGACTGACTTCGAAAGACTTGACTGTCTTCGAAAGACTTGATTTTTTTTTTTTTTTTTTTTTTTAAAGCTTAGTTCTTTTAGAAATGGGACAGTTACGAATGCCTGTATCTAAAAAACCATTCGGTTGAACGAAATACTTTCTATGAAGAAAAATAAGGTAATGTTATGATCTTTCATGAAAAAATTTGAAAAAAAATATTTACCGTTTTTTGTTAAAGAAATTTCTACTTTATTCTTGCTTTCTCCCATTGGCCGGCGCACACTTTTTTCAGTCATGGTATTGATCAGTTTCTCCAACTTACACTTCGAAAAATCTATATTTTAGGTGGCTTCACCCTCCTTCTTCAATTTCTGATACTTTTTGGTCCAATACTTCTCTGGAAACTGGAAACTGGAAGCATTTTAGTAAATACAGTTGTTTCGAAATGAACAAATTTGATTATTTTTGACCACATTTTTGAACGTTTTTTTTTCGGTACCGGTTTTACAGCTTAAGAGCTTTGGAACTATCAAAAAATGGTTGTTTGAGGCTGGATTTCAATGAGTCATCACTAGGCAACACTTTCAGCTTATCGGAGAAAATTGTTTTGGACATTTCAGCGATCTACCCTTAATTTTTCGTTTATTGAAAATTAAAAATGCTGGTATGAGACTTGACTTCCTTTATGATCCTTAACCGTTGTTGCCGATCATGTGCTTCTCTCCAATGCTTGATTTGAACTTTGTGGACATTATTGACAGTGTTTGCATACTTATCCACCACAAGAACTCAGTAATTCTTTGAATAATCAACGGTTTTGTCAGCTATCAATTTGATAATGACGTATTTTCAAGGAAACTGTGCAAAATTATTTTTTTCTTTTTTTCTTGCATCTTACATATCTCAAAAACGCGTAAATTTTAAATTTTGAAAAAAATAGGTCGGATAGTACTTTTTACAGGCAACAAAATGCTGTCAAAATTTTCAATATCAAATAACTAGTTAACGAGCTATTAGCAAATGAAAGTGTCCCATTTCTAAAAGAACTAAGCTTTAGTTATTCGTTTATTTCAATCGGCTCAAACCTTTTAGTATTACGGAGCCAAAGTTCCTTTTTTTACATCAATTGCTTAAATCTATGTTACAGATTTGTTTTCCACACTATTTTTCGTTTGCCGGTCAATTATTGGTTTTATGAATTCTGGTTTAAGTATTTACAGTTCATTATTTAAAAACTAATATAGCCAAAAAGAAGGAAGAAAAAGATGAAGAAGATACTTAAACGTGGAGATCGATAGATTTAAGATAAAGATATATTTCGAACATGTAGTCAAGGTCTACCGCAGCCAGCACATCCCTCACCGGAACGCTAGGTGGTTTCCCTCGGGCCCGAAGGGAGTCTATCAAATTCGCTCTGGCGATAAGATGGTCCTCACAAGACCAAACAAGATGCTCGATGTCATGGTAACCTTGACCACAGCGACACAAATTGCTGCCAGCGAGATTCACACGAAAGAGTAGCGCGTCTAAGGAACCATGATTGGACATGAGGCGGGAAAATGTTTTAATAAAATCCCGACTCAGGTCCAATCTATTGAACCAAGGTTTAAGGCTTACCTTTGGGATAATCGAATGAAGCCACCGACCCCACTCATCCTCATCCCATTTGCGCTGCCAGTTGACAAGAGAGTTACTTCGAACTAGAAAGTAAAATTCGTTGAAGGCGGTTTGACGCTGATAAATGTCGCCTTCAACCGCGCCCACCTTTGCCAGCGAGTCTGCCTTCTCATTGCCCATTATTGAGCAATGTGAAGGCACCCAAACAAAGGTGATGATGAAGCAGCGTCTAGATAAAGCACTCAACGTTACCCGTATCTTCTCAAGAAAGTACGGCGAGTGCTTTGCAGGCCTTATTGAACGAATAGCCTCAACAGAGCTAAGGCTATCCGTTACAATGATGTAGTGTCCAACGGGTCGTGTGGCTATATTTTCCACTGCCCAATGTATAGCTGCTAATTCGGCTATATACACTGAGCATGGAGATTGAAGACTATAAGACGCACTTGAAATTTGGTTGAACACTCCAAACCCGGTACATTCGTCTATCAGGGAACCATCTGTAAAGTACAATTTTTCAGCATTGACGTGTCCATATTTTGCATCAAAAAGCCTAGGAACAATAAGAGCACGATGTTGTTCCGGGATCCCACGGATTTCATGCAGCATGGACAAATCAAACTGGACAGAGGCAGAGTCGTATTCCGGGTGAAAAACACGAATGTGAGAGAACGATGAAGGATTAACCTGCATAGACATGAATTCATGATATATAGTCATATATTTTGTATGAGGATTTTGCTCTAGTAGCTTCTCAAAATTTGCAATCACCAATGGGTTCATGACCTCACACCTGATGAGGAACCGGAGAGACAATGAGTAAAACCGATCTCTCAGAGGGAGTACGCCTGCCAAAACCTCGAGGCTCATAGTGTGAGTTGAAGGCATACAACCCAGCGCTATTCGGAGGCAACGATATTGAATACGCTCGAGTTTAATGAGGTGTGTTTTGGCAGCAGATTGGAAACAGAAACTACCGTACTCCATTACTGAGAGAATAGTTGTTCGATACAACTTGATCAGGTCTTCCGGATGGGCTCCCCACCAGGTGCCGGTAATTGAACGGAGAAAATTTATTCTTTGTTGGCATTTTCCTTTCAGATACTCAATATGGGCCCTCCAGGTACACTTGGAATCAAACCAAACCCCAAGATACTTGAAACACCTCGATTGAGTGATCGTTCTGCCTAGGAATTGGAGCTTTGGTTGAGCTGGTCTATGTTTTTTAGAGAAAACAACCAATTCTGTTTTCTCTGGGGAGAACTCGATCCCAAGCCCCAAGGCCCAGAAGGACAATCTGTCTAAAGTATCTTGTAAAGGCCTGTGCAGATGAGACTCGGTAGATCCTGTTACAGATACGACGCCATCATCCGCAAGTTGTCTCAAAGTGCAGCCTTCAGAAAGGCAATTGTCGATGTCGCTAACATAAAAGTTATACAAAAGGGGACTCAAACATGAGCCCTGTGGTAAGCCCATGTATGAAGTTCTTCTTGTTGCAATATCTCCATGAGCAAAGTTCAGGTGTTTCTCACAAAGCAAGTTGTATAAGATGTTATTCAATAGAGGAGGTAGACCTCGGGAGTGCAATTTGTCCGACAACACCTCAATCGAAACTGCATCAAAAGCCCCCTTTATGTCCAGAAACACTGATGCCATTTGCTCACGTTTTGCATATGCCATTTGTATTTCTGAAGACAGCAAACCAAGACAATCGTTTGTCCCTTTGCCCCTTCGAAACCCATATTGAGTATCTGAAAGGAGGCCATTTGTTTCTACCCACTTGTCCAAACGAAACAAAATCATTTTCTCCATCAACTTCCGTATACAAGACAACATCGCTATAGGACGATAGGAATTGAAGTCGGATGCAGGTTTTCCGGGCTTTTGGATAGCTATAACTCTTACTTGTCTCCAATCTTCGGGAACAATGTTATGGTCCAAGAGTTGATTAAATAAATTTAACAAGCGAAACTTTGCAGCATCCGGAAGATTTTTCAACAAGTTAAATTTGATTTGATCAACTCCCGGAGCTGAGTTGTTGCAAGAGAGAAGAGCAAGTGAGAATTCAACCATCGAAAATTTAGAATCCAGTTCACTCCTAGCTGGTGGTACATCACGAATAATCTTTTGCACAGGTGTTGAATCAGGACAGACTTTTCGTGCAAAGTTGAAGATCCAACTATGGCTATATTCATCGCTTTCATTAGTTGAAGTACGATTACGCATGCGTCGGGCCACTTTCCATAATGTACTTAAGGACGTTTCGCGTGACAAACCTCCCACAAAATTGCGCCAATACGCCAGTTTTTTTCCTTTTATCAACTTTTTGAATTGATTTTCAAGGGAATAATATAATTGGAAGTTGTCAAGTGTACCATGCTTTCGGAAGGCTTTCAATGCCTTTGATTTTTCGGTATGCAATTTGGAACACTGGCTGTCCCACCATGCATTGGGAGGTGTTCGACGAACTGATGGGTCTGGGATGGGTTTCATTTGAGATTGAACCGCACTTTCATGAATCAAGCGAGCAAGGAATTCGTATTCCTCTATGGGTGATAAGCCATTCACTGAACCTAGGGCTGTAGTAATCGCATCCGCATATTTCTTCCAGTCGATATGTCTTGTAAGGTCATATGTCGTATTTATTGTGGTTGAAGAATTGACCCCATTGGTGATTGTAATTTCGATAGGCAAGTGATCACTACCATTGGGATCATGAACCACCTTCCACTGGCAGTCCAATGATAGTGAATTTGAACAGAGTGACAGGTCAATTGCACTTGGTCTTGCAGGAGGTTTAGGTACCCGTGTTTTTTCACCCGTGTTCAAAATTGTTAAATTGAAACTGTCGCAAATGCCATAGATAAGAGTAGAACGACTATCGTCAATTTGTTCTCCCCAGACAGTTCCATGCGAATTGAAATCACCCAGGATCAACCTTGGCTCAGGCAAAACTGAACACAGGTCCTCTAGGTGACTTCGATCCACTGCAACTCTCTGAGGCCAGTACAAACTGACAACACATAAGTCCTTACCTCTTATAGTTGTATGACAAGCAACAGCTTCAATTCCGCCTGATAATGGAAGGTGAATTCTATAAAAGGGGTGGCGCTTATTGATCCCCAAAAGCACCCCTCCATAAGAATCGTCACGATCCAGACGGATAACATTAAAATCGTGGAATAAGATGTTAGATTGAGAAGAAAGCCATGTTTCAGACAATGCAAAAATATCGCAATTTGTTTTGTGAAGTAAATAATTGAACGCATCCTTTTTAGGAATAATACTACGACAATTCCACTGCAATACAGTGATATCTCTGACCTCTCTTGCTAAATTAGCCATCAAGAGAGATGAACACTGAAAGAAGGGGCCAAGTTTGCATCAATTGCTGGAAAAGTGTCTTTACGATAGGGAGCATAGAGGTTACAATACTTCTGACAGAGTCAGAAACATTGAAGCACGAAAATAATCCATTTATTATGTCTGATAACTTAAACAGACCTGGTTTGTGTGTTGGAGCTGACAAAAATTCTGTAGATGTTGGAGCTTTCGATGTTCCCGGAACTGCTGTATTATTCAGTGGTGATGTTTTCCCTCGAAAACCTGGAGGGATTTCTCCTTTATCCGTTGAGGTTGGTTTATGACCAAAGCTAAATGCGGGGGGGATCGGGGGGGTTTTCCTGGGTATTTTCGCTGAGGATGCTTTGTTTCGCTTCCTGGAGTTCCCAATCAAGACGAATGGACGCCCTTCATCGGCCGAATCTGTAGCCCCATCGTCAACTGGCAGAGACGCAAAAATGTTGTTTGATGTAGATTGAGTTGGGGGACAAGCGCTCTTTAGGATGGCTGCGTAAGAACGATTGGATCGCTCTTTCAAAGAGCGCCTGTCCTTATCCCAGCGACTCTTAAAAGCCTCGCACACAGAGATATCATGAGGTGAGCCCCCGCAATAAACACATTTCTGGTCTATTGCTGAGCATGCTCTTTCCTCATGATTCTCTCCGCAACGAGAGCAGCGTGCTTTGTTGCAACAATGGGACTCCGTGTGTCCCATTTTTATGCACTTTTTGCAACTCATTGGGCGAGGCACAAAGAGTCGCACAGGAAGCCTTAAAATCCCATCTATCAAAATGTAGTGAGGGAGGGCGGTACCCTCGAATGTCACTCGGAATGAGGCTGACGGAGAATATTTTTTGTCTCCGTTTTCTGTGGTGGCAATTGAAAGTTGGCGGCAATCCAGAATTTTGACCGAGGTCAAATCATGGTTCTTAAATTTGCCCACCCCTTTAGACTTTATATATTCTTCCGACAGACTTATTTCAGTTACTACACCCTCAATCTCTACATTTCGAGAGGGAATAAAGACGCGATACTCTAACTTGAAAAAATCGCTGTCAACAATTTCGTTGGCGGCTTTAAGGTTAGCCACAACAACTCGCAACTTGTTTGGTCTCACCCGAGTAACATCGGTTACGGAGGACCATCTTGCCAGATCCTTTGTGATCTGAATCACATTCAGTGGTTTACCATCGGTTTTAGGCCGGAAGTAAACCACCCACGGACCGGAAAAAGTAGTACTTTCTGGGTAAACCCTGAGTCGGGAGGGCTTCCCAGCAGTTTTGACAGAGTTTTGAGAAACATCCATCGAAACCGCCGGGGTAGAACCCCCGCCTTCGAGCATATTTTATTACGAAGACCGAATAGTCTGCCGTAATAAAATATGCACGAATCTACGAAAATTCAAATCAAAGATGAAAATATAGAATGAGAAAAAAGGAAAAATGAAACAGTAGGAAATAATGAACTTATAAATAAATAAAAAAAAAACTACTTATTTTGAACCAGTCTTATTCTTTGGGGCTCCGACTATTCCTCCGATGACGCCAGGCAGTGTGACCGATCACAATGATGATGACGATGATTAGCCTTTGTATTGTTGCAGCTGTTCGATATGCAAACAATGGCGGCTGTCCAGGAGATGTTGATCGTGGCCAAAATCGATGCACTCACTTGCTACGAGGCAGAATACGTAAGCACCACTAGATTTCCACGCGGTTCTGGCACCATGTACCGGATTATTCGACCCGACGGTGTTCACACCCGAATGTAACGGCCGAAAGGTTGATTTTTTTTTTTTTTCCACTGGCCACTATTTTGCGAAGCGGTTAGAAAAAAACTCAACTGTCTTGCACGAACGATGCTAGACGAATGAAAAAAAGACTTGATTGACTTCGAAAGTCTTGACTAACTTCGAAAGACTTGACTGACTTCAAAACACTTGATTGACTTCGAAAGACTTGACTGACTCCGAAAGACTTGACTGACTCCGAAAGATTTGACTGTCTTTGACAGACTTGACTTATTTCGAAAGATTTGATTGACTTCGAAAGACTTGACTGACTTCGAAAGACTTGACTGACTTCGAAAGACTTGATTGACTTGACTGACTTTACTGAATTGACTGCTTCAAGAATGCCTTTACAAAAATATCGACTTTTTTCTTTGATTACACTAAACATTTAGATTCTTTATTATTTGGCACCGATCTTAAAACACAATTTAATACGTGAGCGGCTTCTAGCTTTTGAATCAGAATGATGATGAAATTATGCATTTTTCATTTATTTATCTTTTTGAAAGACGTACGTTAACTTCAATAAGCGGAACTTAAAATTAAGTGACAATATTTTTATTTTTTTTAAAATTGAGCGGACTTATTTTATAGCATCTTTAGCTAATGGGTACTTTTAACAGTCTACTGAGATTTTTAGTGTCTGTTAAACCGCACAGCCATGTGCGGAGGAAATAAATAAATAAAATCAAATTTTTAATAAACTGAAATCCAATGTCTTATTTTATGGCATTAGAAGAATATTTTGGGAAGTGGTACTTACTCCGTTAATATTTTATGCATTCAACCTTTTATCTGAATATTGAATTTCCTCTCCCTTATGCGGCAGATAAATTTCCTTCTCTCCACCGAAGGGGCCGTTTAAGAACCCTATGCAAAAGAATCGCTTAAAAATCTGATTATTCATCGAATGTTTAAGGAAGCAATGATGGCTCTATACTCATGTTTATTTCATTTATCAAGAATTACAATAGCTCATTCAACCCTCCCTGCTTAAAGCATTCTCAAAAAGATCCACTGAATGCTGATAGCACTACTTTTGCATTTCATTCATTCTAATTCAGGTGCCAAATTATCGGAATCGCAAATCTCTCCCATTCATTCATTGCCACCCGATTTGAGCTGCTGAATGAATTTCCCCGGCCGGACCGTTCCGGTTTTTTTTCGGGTGCTAGCAAAATCTAACCCTGGGATCAGCTTTGATCTGGCTTTGGGGGATAGGAGGCGAAAAATGTGCCTGAAATGAAAAATCAGCCCCAGTGTGAACTGTTGTCTGCTCTGAACGAAAAATTCACACAAGAGGACCACATTTTGGAAGTCAACATCAGTTAGGGGGCAAAGCTACGAAAATTTGAAAATCCGATGGTATTTGGACTATTTGTCCCTTGGAAGGATTGGCCTTTGACTTCCACGGGGAAATTCAAGCCGTTTGGAAAGATTGTTCAAGGGAATGGAAAATAATACGCTTTTTATAAACCAAAGGCATGATAGAAAAACGTGTTAACATTAATGTGCGAAGCTTTTGTAATTTCCAGTAGATTCGATTGGAAAGAACGATGAACAATGTTAATATTTTGTTTCTTATAAAGGAATATTTAGAAATTTAGATTGGTACCGTCAACTGGGGCAACATGCAACAATTTTCAACTTCAATGGCTTCTAAAAAACTTATGTTCACAGTAAATCGTATCCTTTATGCATCAAAAGTTGTAAGGATGCTGGGGCATCAAATTGGCGTAGTTAAAAAAATTATTGGTTTCTTCAGTTATTTTTAATTTTCTAAAAACATGCGATTTTCACACTCCTTACGAAATGGGGTAACTTGCAACAAACTTTGTTTTAAATGAAAAATCTTATGAAAACGTACGAAAATTCATAGTTTTTAATATATTTGCGATGCCTTAAAGACCATTACGCATGACAACACCAATTGCAGTAGTTTTTGGGTCTGTAAAAACAAATTTTCACATTTTTTCTGAAAATAAGGATGCTGCATACATTTAGGGGTTAAATAATACTACGAAAAAATCTACAAGCTGAAATCATAAAAATAAATGTTTGGATGAATGAAATTTAAATGTTTACAAACGCGTGATGCAAAACATTCATATTCCAGCACATGGAAACGAGATTTACAAGGTATTTCTTTGATTTGCATTTTGTTGCATTTAACCCCAGACACCTAACTGAATTTTAAAAATATTCATTTAAAAAAATTGGGTGATTGTTCGAAAAATATTTTTACACCAACAATGTTGGTATAACATGAGGAAACCTGTAAAAAGTTTGTAGGTAATTTTAACAAGCCGATCCGTCATACTGGGTAAAGTTTTTTTCGGCATCAAAAAATGTTAAAATTTGTACATTTATTGCTCGATTTTTCAAATTTTACATAAAAATAAAAAACTTAAGACAACTAGCTTAAAATGCGAGAAATTATGTCATCATCATTTTGTTATCATTAAAAGATAACTTCATTGCAATATATTAAATTAAAAATTGATTCAATGTAGTGTTATATAAATGTTGCATCGAACCCCGCTGTTGCATGATGCCCCGTTTGACGGTATATTTTTCTAGCATTTTCATTATTGCATTTTTTTTAATGGAAAAAATAATCTTAAATCCCATACAATGTGCCTCGTCTCATATTACTTTCGAGCAATCAAGTAAAATCATCAACCGGGGCTCCATCTAAGAGTCGGAAGCCTTCTATCTATTATTCTATGCGATAGAAACTTTGTCTTCTACACAGATGCAAACTTACGTTTGTGCTCGATTTCAGACAAACCCAAGCCTATAATGCGATTAGTTATTCCTCTGCTGGCTTGCAAACAAACTCGATCCGAAAAACTGACATTGGATCTGGTTTTTCCGATTGTTATCACCACACCGCATGTGTTTGCCTTCTTTCAGCAGTTGAGTTTGCACAGATTGCCATTTCCCTCGTTTCAAAATTTACAAATAGATTTTCATTTCCGGAGGCTTATTTGTGCCTTCAATTTTCCGAAACCGAATGGAAACATCCGGGCATTGTGGAATTTAGGCAATGGGAGGTCACAGGGTCACTTTACAGATGTTTCCAAATCGGATAATACTTTTCGGAGCCTTCGGGATCACCTTCTTAAATTTGTGAAAATTTGATAATCCCTAAATTGTGTAAACACTTAAGAAATTCTTTCACTTTTTCCCCTACGTGCATTCGAGAAGGATCCAGGACCTGTCTCAATCCTGATTCGACCGAAGGGTCACTATTCAAATCATTCGACAAAGTTATTTTCTTTATCGTAACTATTCCAATGCCAGTATAACACCTCTTTCGTCGCAGGAAATTTTACACCGAAATTCAGGAAAACCAATTTCGCCATCATCCCCGGTTCCTGCAAAGTTCATACTTACATTCGAAAACCCCTCCCACATACACATATTCGACACAAAATTAAATTTCCCGGCAAATAAAACGAGACAAATCCAATTTGAATGTGACTCCATTGGCTCACACGAATGTGTGTGTATATATTTTCGGTGTTGGTGATAGAAGGGGCTTCCCAACTATGAATTTAAGGAAGGAAGGTTTACGTATCGTCACATGCAAACAGACATTACGTTGTTCAGACGCACGAGCCAGATTCAAATTCAGGTCGGACTTTAATGCTATTTTTTTTCGAAAGGTATACCTGTAAATCCAGCTTTATATTATCAAGATAGCGGAAATGACGAAGGAAGAAACAAACGGTGCCGGAAGAATTTTCTCCCACGTTAAACGTCCGTTTGCCCTCAGTTTTTCTATTTTTCTCAGATGGAATAGCTGCAAGTTGTTTTTGTCACCCTTCGTTCCATACGAATTGAAATAGATTTTAAATTAATATTGAAAATTAGAAATCATAGATTTGTAGTTTTATTTTGTAAGTCATTGAACGATTGATACCTAGTACAGGGTCCGGCAATTGAAATAAACATATAAATTGATCAAAACAACAACTTCTTATTCCAATTCCATTTAATTTCTCTTGAAAACAAATAACTTTTTCAAAATTCACTGGTAAAGTTCGACTTGTTCGCCGTTGAGTTTAACCACTCGCTGCAGATGGTCGAGGAACGCATCGTATGAGGCCCACAGGTGTTCTTGTGGTATTTTATCCCAGGTTGCCACGAGATGTCGCTTCAAACCTCAAAACCTTCATGTTTATTAGAGCAGACTTCGGCCTCCAACATACTCCAAACAGCGAAGTCCATAGGGTTCAGGTCTGGCGAACTCGCCGGCCACTCGGAGCTCGAAATGAACCCTTGAAAATGTTGCGTAATCCAAAGTTGGATTTTCTTCGCTTTGTGAGCCGGCGCCGAGTCCTGTTAGAAAACCCAATACCTGAAACCAAAATGTCGACGTGCCCACGGTTCGACGACATTCTGTAGAACTTGTTCCCGATATGTATTTTGGTTGATTTTCACTCCTTCAGGGACAAAAACCAGCGGAGTTCGACCATCACGGGTGATTCCGGCCCAAACCATCACCGATGCTGGTTTCTGTCGCCGGGTGGCCGTCAGCAAGTCGGCATGGCTTCGTGATCTGTCTGGCAACCAAACTCTATCGTTCTGCTTATTTACGAACTGCTGTACGGTGAAGAGTTTCTTGTCGGTAAACACGATATTCAGCAACGCCTTCGCTCTTTTTACCCGTTCTTGTTTCTGCTTCACCGTAAGGTCTTCAACCTTTTGTATCTTGTAGGACTTGGTCTGAAGTTTATCTTTCAGGATCCGGCGGAGACTTCGATCCGATATGTTGAGATCCTCTGCCAATTTAGTGGCACTACGACGAGGATTTCTCTTAAGGCGCTTCTTGACGATCTTCGCCATGGCAGGTGTCACTACAGTAGGTCGGCGTCTCCCACCATACCGTTTTTTTGCACTTCCGGTCTCCGGATATCTTTTAACTGTACGGTATACAAAACTTCTGCACACACTTATATCGGACAGCTCCTGAACTATGTCCTTGTGCCGTTTGCCAGCTAGGAACAAGGGATCCACAGCGCTACGTTTCTCTTCGAGGTCAATTTTTCCGGACAAAAGTAACACTTACATCCAATGCAATGATAGTTAAGACTTAATGTAAACAAAGCGACGAGGGGTCGTTCAAACTGTTTCGTGTGCAACGAAATAATTACTGTTGAAGTAATGTAGCAGTTCAATTGCCGGACCCTGTTTAACTAATTAAAGAAATTAAGGACTCATTCAATTCAATTTTTTATTCAAAAACAGCACATCTACTCAATTTATAACTTTTCGGTCATGATCATGCAATCTCAGGGAAAGTTTATACTTAATCATAATCGGATGAATAATATTTGAATAGACCGAGAAATGGGAACCTCCTAAAAGAGACTACATTCAACATTTGCAGATCCAGTTTCAGCTCTCCAGTATTTGCAAAGATACCAACCAACACGATATGATACAATTATGCTTCCATATGAGAAGTAATAATATTTTTTTTCCAAATTTCAAAATATCAGTCAAACAAAAGGAACGTAAATATCTATTGGAAAAAAACCGCATATTGAAAGAGCGAATAGTGAGAAAGGGGGTGGGGGTACAGTTACATATGAGTATAAAATAATTGACTGAATACTGTTCCTCCCTCTCCCCTTGAATTTCATTAAACTTAATCACAAGTTGTTTGAAAAATAAGAAATGTTGTAAGAACAGTGAAATTTTTTAACGAATTTCTCGCAATATACTTATTTTTATACCCTTTTATAAAACTCACACATATAATATTCACTGCGAGGAAATATCGATAAAAAGAAAATTTCCATAATCTGCTCAGCAAGAAAAATTCGTGTAATTTTAGATTGAAAACGATGCACAATAACGGAACTTCGATTTTGATCTAAGATTCTACCACTGTGCATTTTTTTCAATGATGTAATTTTGAGAGCGTGTAAATTTAGATCGAAATCGATGCACGAAAACAGACGAAGAAAGCTGCGTGTAAAAATACACAGGCATGTAAATTTCAAGCCTTTCCATCGTTAATATTAAAAAATAATCATCAAAAATATCAGGTTTTCTTTGTTGCGATTCTAATTAATTAAAAAATTATGGGATCTTATTTTTATGTGCTATATATTGACAAAATAATACTTAACAAAAAACGGTCACTCACTAACACGAGAATAATTATTGTATTCTTCTTCACAACACAGGGCTAGGCTGGAGATGTTGTATCTGATGAATTTAAAGTAATTTTACGGGTCAACCATTGTATACCGGACTATTATGATTATTACATGAAACTCTTGATCACACCAATCTCCTGGTCGATTCTCGATGATTGGTTGTTTCTGTAATTCAAAAAGAATTTTTATAATTTCTCATTAAAATACTTACAATGTTTTTATTTCATTTCACTTACCACTTCATAATGCACATATCCGACAAAATTTTGCCTGGGCGGAATGCAACCGAGACTTCCGAGCGACTTTGGCTAATCGTAAAAGAACCACCATCTCGAGTCAAAAGTAAACAAACGTACGCCGCGAAAAAAACATGGCATCTGTTATGTTTCACATAGTTTTCGATGTAATTTTAGATCTTACGTGTAATATCTTATTCAACAGATATAAATTTACACTATTTGTGATATAAATTTCATCGATCGTTTGAACTTTGCATTACAGAATGTAGTTATAAACCAAAAAAAAAAAAAATATTTCTATTCACTTTTTGAAAAATGACTAAAATTACATCAAAAGGAGTTGAAAATTGCATCTTTTTTTAATTACACTTGTGAAAAAATAGATCGCTCGTATTAAGATTGCGTATACTTTTAGAAAATTTTTGCTGTGTGTACCCTTATCTGGTAGTTGAAAAACTATAGCTTCTAAAACTGCTTAATAGAGATGTACCGAATAGTGGTATTCGGCAAACGGCCGAATACCGAATATTGACCTTTTCAACTATTCGGCCAAACGAATATTCGGCCGATTCGGTCGAATATTCGGTCGAATATTCTATTGAGATTGTTATGAAAAAAAACCTAAGCGATTATTTCAATGCTTTCAATTTCTTCCATATTCATGCCCCTCATGTTTTTTAGTCGATTATTCTCAACCAGATGATATTATCGGATGATACATACATTTTTTTTTAAATTGGGGTCTTTGTTGTTGTTGTACGTTTATTTAAATAATAGGGTTTTTAGCCTTAAACTTTTACCTTCAGAAGGGGTTTTCCTGTTTTTTTAAATATCATCAACAACTGAAAAGACATCAGATGGCTAGTCGCTTCTAGGGCGATTATCACCAAAGAGATTGCGTTCCTATGAAATCGGGGATAAAATATGTCAAAACAGGTGCCAATTTATTTGAAATTGCTTCTCTGATATTGCACTAGATGAAGGTTGAATTTTTGCAAGGTATCTTCAAAATAGTTGTTGAAAAGATAAATGATCTTTAACCTTAAGCATACCATACTTTCAACCAAACATATCCACATGATCAGGCATTCAGGACAATTTTTGCAAAGGAAATTTAAAAGAGTTCAAAATTAAAGTTTATTTTGAATTTTTTGAAAAGTCGTCATTGAACACAAAATCTAAAAATTTTTAAAGAGGAATTTTAGTTTCTTATTTGATTTAGCAAATAATCTGAATAAACTCGAGCAAAACTCGGAAAGTTGTTAACAATATCTGAACATCCCGGCCAGATTTGACTTATCTGGATTTTTACTGGATTTATGGGCAAGCCTGAATATATCAGAAAATCTGGAATAAAATATAATCAAAGTATGAAACGATACCGTTCAGCATTCTCCTGAACGATCTACAGTGAAAGATACGCGTATACACCATAGATGGTTTGATGAAACCATAAGTTTTTAATGATTGTGTAGCTTTTACAACATTACTTTTGGATATTTGATGAATTATCCAAAATTATTTGAAAAATTTACAAGTCTGTAGTAGATATTCGGCCTATTCGGCCGAATACTAAGCTCAACTATTCGGTGAGCCGAATATTCAGCTTAACGGTTTTTCGGCGGCATTTGGCGCCGAATATTCGGTCAACCGAATATTCGGTACATCTCTACTGCTTAATAATTCATTTGTTTTGATTTGTTGTTTTTTTGAAATAAAATAACTATGAATAGCTAGAAAACTATTAAAATGAATATTAATTAAATTAAAATTAAATTCCGACAATTAATTACATTCTTTAATAAGGAGTCTTTATTAATTAATGATGGAAAACCGAGTTTCAAATTCAGGGTGGATTTTTCGACTCAACATTTCAATTACAGATTTATTTTTGCACGCAGCGAAAAGATTTTTTTATTTCAAAGGAAAGTGCCTCAAAATCAAAGGACTTTTTTCTTTGATTTTGGGATTAATAAAAATTTCTTTGATTCAAAGGCATTTTCGTTTATTTCAAAAAATTTTTCTTTTGAAAAATCTTTGAATCAAAATCTTAATGCTTTGAAAGAATAACAGTTTCATTTGATGCAAAGTTTTTTTCGTTTGCTACATGTAATTTAGATCTAGATTTAAAAACATTTTTGTTTATTGAACCATTTTTTTTTTATTCCAATTGGAAGAAATATTTTCTGTTGTTCCGAATTAGGAATTTTGAATAATAAAAAGGTAGATTTTTTTTTTATTTTTGTTTTGAATCAAAGTCAGATTTGTATCATTTCAAAATCCAAGTTTTCTCTGCGTGTGTTTATCGCCGCGTTAGATTATGAATTAAATAATCGATTTTTTTTTCGAGTTATCGAATGATTGAAAACTTTTATATCAGTTGTCCATACGTTTCGAGCTACTATGTTATTCGCTCCTCTTCAGTGGACACTAAAATTATATTTCAAACGATTAATTTTAACTTAATTAACAACTTTATTCTTTTTAACGAATAGTCACCGTTGATTATTATTAAATGATAGTTTAATGGCTTTGTGGAGAATTTTTTACTACGAAAATTCTTGATAGAAGAATTAAAGATTGAAATTAAATGACGGATAGACAAAGCAAATGCTTAATAGAAGAAAATTGAAAGATGTTGAAAATGAGCCAAGAGCATATTTTATGGGAAGCTTTAAAGGTGCGTTCTAGACCCTTTGTCCCGCAAAGGGTCTCTTTTAATTTTAATGAAAAAAGTCTCAGCAGTAATTTAAGCATTGTAGCCTGCTACTATTTCTAATATTTTTGTTTTTTCAAAATCAAATAGGTGACCAGTTTCTATACTGTGTTGTAAGGAATATTTAAAGAAGGTAGTGCCGAGGCAGCCCTGCTTTAGTTTTGGTACAGACTGTGTCGTCACAATCACGAAAAATCTGTTCATTTACTAGGAAGTTTGCCTTTTTCGTTAATAATTTGAAGAATTTGCTGAAAACTTTCCACTCTTAAAAAAATGTAATTCTAGAAGAATTCTTGCTCTTCCAGATCGGTTAAAAAAAAGTTGCGATTTCGAGGAATTTTTATGTAAAAAAGACCATCGAAGTTCGAAAAAAATGGTGGATTTTTCTACTCAAATATGCAAAATTTTAAAATTAGTTCAAAGTCTTCCATGAAATTGTTCAAGTCGGTGCAGTTTAAGATCCTTATTACAATAAAGTAATCTATACACAAACTTTTATACAAAACCACTATTTATTATAGGCATTTTAGTAAATCGAGTTAACAATCGTAAATTGAAATTAATTGTTCTACATAGGAATTTAATATGGTAAACCGATTGGATAAAAATCATGAAAATCGGTTGAACACTCATAAACTTCCAGCTAGACCTTTTTAAAGCTGAATTTTTATTCATTGTTGCACGTTTTAGCTTCAAGATGACATTGCATTCATTAATAAAATAAGAATAAAAGCATAATGCAATCTTCAAAGGACCAAAAAAACTCATAAAGTAGTGAAATAGAGGCCCTACAACACTATCAAAATGAAATTGGAATTCATTATCGTTTTAAAACGTGTTCTTTAAAATTTCTGCCATTCGCATATCAATTTTCGATACATTCGTTTTTGTGACGTAACAAAAAAATCCAATATGGCTCCGACACTACCTTATTTAAATATTTCTTGACTGTGTTGTGCTAGTCCTGTACTCATATGTTTTGTTGATACATTTGTATTGTGTTGTTTTATTTGTTTTTCTAAAAATTGACTAGTTTCACCTATGTATGACTTTTCACATTTTTCACATTTAATTTCGTATACAACATTGATATTTTTGTTTTTGGGGGTTTTATCTCAGTTTAAGGATATCTCTTACCGTATTGAGCGTTTTTTCTCTGTATTTTGTATGTGTAAGCCCCATTTACTAAAACGACAACAGTGTTCTTTTTATGGGAAAATGGACTTAAAGAATTGAAGTCCAGATATCGTCGATACAAATTTGGAGTCTGTGAAATGGCATAATAAAACCATTTGAAAATAAATAAAAAAATAGGAATCAGCACTGATATTAGTGTTTTATATCAATTTGATGTTTATTAACTATTATGCAAATTCCTGAATCGAAAATTTGTTACACTGTTTTAATTTTGATTCTGAATTCATTATTTTCCATCCATTTTGAAAATATCTAAAAGTATAGAAAAAATCCTAATAGCCAAATTTCCGTTCCACAAAACTTTTTTTTAAAGACATACACCGTCTTAGACGATTTAGGCTCGACAGACTGAATAAATGACGTGGACAACTTAAGATTAACATTTAACACCCAATACCGAGATGGGAATCGAACCCATGCCATCAGTGGACCAGCGACTACCGTCTTACCACGCTAACCACTCGACCACCGAGACGTACTTCAATGCAACATCAGTATTTTTGTAAATAACTAAAGGCTTTACTGTGAAATATTGCAAAAAGATTTTTTTTTTTTCATACTTCCATTTGCAATTTGGTCTCAGAACATCTTTCGCGTTAGAGTTTTGATAAGTTTTTCCGAAGTTCAAAGAATTTAGGATAATATTTTGATCAATATGAGTGCCTTGTATCCGAATATGCAATAAGGTTGTTTTTCGAATCGCATTTTAATCTGAACTTACTTTTGAAAATGGTACAAAATCATTTCAGGATGTTCTAATCATTGATAAACTTTTTCCTGAATTTCAAATAATTTTAATTTTTGTGAAAAGCTAAAAAAGTTTTCTTTTCGTTAACATTTTTTCCCATCCTGGAAAATTCGAGAGACAAAAGAAATAAACTTTTTTATAGTATATCAGAATAACTATTAAATATTGATCTTTGAAATATTTCCATAAATTGAAGAACTTTTTGAGCATTTCTTTTCCGAAGCATCTTTTTCGATCTTTTTCTATGACTTCGAATAACGTAAAAATGAATTTGTGTAGCTGAATATGAGCATCATATTTGACTTACCGTACGAGGTTTTAACAAATATAAATTTTGAACAAATCGATCAAGAAAAAAGAGAGATACAGTCATTTTAAGCGAGCAGTGTCAAATTGAAACTCAAGATCCCAAACAGGAGTTATCCTGAGCTTTCAGGGAGCGTCCATAAAAATATTGAGGAAAAATTTAAAATTTCAATGGAGTTGCCAGAGGATTTTTTGTAACTTGGATGCGTCTGAATTAAGTTACATGTTACCAAACTTTCAATATTTTTAAATTGACACTCACGAGCGGATGAGGGTTACACCTACATTATCTTTTCGAAATAGCGAAATGATTTTGAAAAATCTTGTTCAAACAGTAACAGTTCAAAACTACATTAATCAAATATTTCACTCAAGCTTGTTGTTCAAGGATTTTTCCTTCAGTTTTTTACATAGTTGCAGTATTTTTAGAAAATTTTGCAAACTGGAACTTTGAAAGAGTGTAACTTCTACAGAATTCCTCATCTAAACTGTAATCCTTTCCACTGAAAAGAAGGCTTACTCGACATCGGAAGTCTATTCGCCAACACGACACCAACGCCAACACCATTAGAAACGGATCCATTAGTCGTCGTTCCAGAAAACGAATCGACATCCTGGCTTCGTTTGCCAAAGCGTTTATGTCCAACGATCACGAAACATATCAACTCGACAGGAAAGGAAAAAAAATAGTTACAAAATTCCCCATCATCTAATCACTAGACAGTCGTCATATGAAGGTAGATATTAGCCAGAGTTGCAATCATCAAAAGATCCGGAAATAGCACAGCATGGGGCACGTTAATGCTACCGGCTCAAAATTGTAATTTCCGGTAAACGTTCGTCACGGAATCACTCTTCGTGTTGGTTGGTGTCAGTTAAATCCGTTTGCCCTGCCACCATCAACCATTTTGTGTCTCCCATCGTTGGTTGTAACAATTTGTCTAATTTGTAATTTTATTCATTTGATGCCCTCCTTTTTCTCACATTTTCTTTTTCTTTTCTGTTCCCGTTGCAGTTTGTGCGGCAGTGAAAATAACGAGTCTGAAAGTGCCATCCACCTACCTGTTAGATAAGACTTCCAAGAATCCGGATCCGCTGATACTGGACTGCGAGTACGATGTGGACGAGAGCGAAAAAGGATTTGTGCTGAAATGGTTCCTCGATGGACAACCCGTTTACCAGTGGATTCCGACAAAGAATCCCTTTCCATTCGTAAGTAATTTTTAATTTGTGAATGCTCACCAGATTAGGTTCGGAGCTCTAGGGGCTAGGTGCTGAATTCGGCACTGATACATGTTTTGAGGGGTGGCAGCGAAAATAACTATGCTGAACTCAAACAATCGACCTTGTATGTACATTAGACCGCTGCCAAAAAAATGACTTTTTGCTCCCATATGTTTTTTCGATACCTTTTGGGTCACCAAGCATCAGTGTAAAATTTGAGAAGATTTGGTTGATTCTTGAGTTAGCGCAACGCGTTCAATTTTGTATGGAAATTTGTATGGAAGAAGTAATTTTTGCACATTAAATTATCCAGAAAATTCAAATAAGCTTGAAATGAACTCGGTCTTTGATTTTTAGTTTTGACTATTCTTAAGCTTCATTTTTGGTTAACATGACAAGCAGCAAAGAATTTCATGAAAAAAGTAATTACCATTTCAAAATAAAAACTGAATCCTTTGAAAAGTATTTAAAAATTGCAGACTTTTCTTGCTAGAGCGTTTAATAATTTCATGAAATGTTTTTGCAAATGTTATGCAAATCAATAAATTTCCTGGCTATGCAAAGCAGTTTTTAGAGATTTTTTATTCTCATCCTAAGGTGTCAAAGCTTTCAAACAAGCTGTTAAAAACGCTAAAATTAAAAAAGTATAAGATTTTCGATCGACTGGTAATTGGATGTAATAGTTTTTATTTACGGCACTTCAGTCTATTATTTTTAAGATGATATTATATTTACTCCAAGCAATATCAAACTTATAGAACAATATGCATCCAAGCTCACGAAGAAGAAGAGGATCAACGAAATCACCGATGGAGAAAAACCAGAGCAAAACACAACACAAGTAACAGCCAAGCAGAAAGACACCACAGCCTTGATCGATCACTGTTTAGAAATGGGACATAGGTTCGACTTAACAAATACTAAAATTATAGACACAAGTTTCAACACACACACACACTAAAATTCTTGGAGATGTGTCACATTTTTAACAATCCAAACACAGTAAATCTCAAAACAGATACAAATAATCTAAACGCAATGTACTCACAAATACTTCATTGTCTCAAACAACAAAAATACAAAACTCAACATCTCTCCGAAATAGTTCCTACCACAAAAGACACTCACTCTCAACATAACCAATAGCCGTCCATTAAACGCCAAAACCAAAATTTAGTACCACAAATCAGACTCCATTTTCAAAATAGCCGTTTACCCATAGTTTTTCAAATTCACTGTGTAGATTTTAATCATATTTATTTGGTAAGACTTTGTATAACAAATTCAAAATCAAAAATCATTATTCAACCATAATTTTACCTTTCATAGAAACAACAAAAATAGTGAACAATCCTGACATTAAACTTAACAAAAGTGACAGAAAAGATGACAATATTGTAAGTAGGACAAAGATTATGCTAAGATCAATGTAGTGTTTTTAAATTTAAGTATTCACAACTTTTGTAGTTTCCCTGAAGATGAGACTAATCAGTCTTGAAACGTTGGAGTAAATATAATATCATCTTAAAAATAATAGACTGAAGTGCCGTAAATAAAAAATATTACATTAAAAAAGTAATTTTGAAAACAAAAAATTTGTGTAACATCGAATATCTTTTCTGGAACAAAATTTAGGTTTGTGGTTTGTTCACATGAATTGTACTGCAAAAATTTAAAAATATTTTTCATTCAAAGTTATATTTTTTGGAACTTTCAGTACAGTTCTGGCGATTTTTGAATGAAAAATTTTGACTCCCCATACAAATTTCCATACAAAATTGAAAATCGTTGCGCTAATTCGCTAAAGTCGCGAATGCCATAAAGATGGTAAAACGACTATAATCGAAACAAAAACAAAAAAGTTGCGCTAATTCAGGACTGGATGGTTTGCTTCCAAAATTTTTATTGCTATTTCTGGCAGCAAAAAATAACCATAAAAAGTTATGGGAAGTGTAAAAATTAAAAAAATTGAAATTTTCCTACAAAGCTTGCAGCGGTCTAATGTACATTTTCATGATTGCTCCAAAAAGCTGGGCACCTCAAAACGCAGAAAGTTTCGATACATTTAACCTTAAAAATCACCCTACGAAATGAGGGAAGGATACAGAACTTGTTAATGCCAAATGATGTAAGATTGCACAAATCTTCGAGATCTGTTGTTACTTCGAATTTTCGATAAATCGACTTTTAGGAAGTGCAAAATAAATCACATTACACTCCAAATCAAAATTTTATAAGACATCCTAAAATATGTTTTTCATCAGTATTGCTCATCAAGACCGTGCGAACGGGGGAGTGGAGAGGGCGGTTCAAGGTCTAACGACACTTTATGCCGTTCAGGAATGGAAACTTATTTTTGATAGAACATAGTTTGAAAAGAAAAAGTATTTAGAAGTGTAACTAAGAAATCATACTTAGCGTTTGAAACCAACAAACCATTATAACTTCAAAATTGATTGATCGAATACTAAGTTTATACATCAACATGTTGGAAGCCAAACAGGTGTGTTTCAGTGATTGAGGTCATCAAAATTTTCAAAAAATCTAGTTACTTTACGTTTTTACTAAAAAATTTGCTTTACAAAAAAATCATTATAAAATTAATGCTGATATGAAATATTTTTCAAGAAACCAATTTCAGTTTCAATTTTATGTTGTGTTTCTTTATTCTTCCGAATGCTCACCATCACATTCGAAAAGGTTTTGATAAATTACACAAGGCCACAAAATTTATATTCTCCGGGATGCAAGGAATTTAACAGTTAATTTTGACCAATTTGGGTGTCCTGATTCTAAGTATGCAATTTTTCCAACAGCTTTTGATTTGAATAACTTTTGAAAACATTTCAATATAGTTCAAGAAATTTTTATTTTATTTACAAATCTTTAAAACTAAAATTAAAGTTTAAATCAATTATCAACTTTACCCAAAACTTTAGATGTTATTTGTTCTGCAAAAAAAAGTTAAAGAATTTTTGTTTACTTTTTCACATTTCTAAAGAGGTTGTAAACCAAATTGAATTTTAAGTATTTTAAAAGCAAAAATATCATCGTTTTGAAGGGTTTCAACAAATTTTTTTGAATAAAATTTTTTTTAAATTTTATTCAGAAATGTCATAAATACTTGTTATGAAATCTTTCAAAATTTTTAAAGAACTGTGTTATTTAACTTTTACAAATATTTACAAATATTACAAATCTTACAAATATTATTCCTAAATTGAATAAAATAGTCATAATAATCAAATTTAGAATAAGGTGTTTTCTTTAATGTTAGTTCGTAGTATTTGTAAGTTCATTAGTTTTCAATGAGTGATTTCACTTAAATATTCAAGCTCAAAATTCTAATAAAAACCCAATGATTTCATGTGCTTTTCAGAATAAATATTTCACATTTTCGAACCATTACAACAAACAAGAAACAAAATTATCAAAATCTGAATAGCTACATATTTGATTATTATGAATATTAACACATTGAGTACCACAAAAACAACTAAGCTGAAAAACATCAAAATTCATCATTGTAATCTCCATGATCCACTGGGACTTATTTTACAAATTTAGTATCATTGAATCACCGAAAATGTTTTGTCAATATTGTAGAATAATGTTTTTTGATTTATAGTTTCTTAATCTTCCAAACAAATTGTTATGTTAGGAAACAGATTTATTGCATTGGAAAGTTAAAAAAAAAATATATAATCAACGAAAATTTCGTTTATTGATTTCAAACAACCAGGAAATCCTTTTTTAAATATTGCATCTTATCCCATGTTATGTTTTTGCTTTTAATCTTTTAAAACAATCATAGCGCTAACGGCAAAATATTATATTTTTTCCATTTAAGTTGCCTTGACTTCTAAAATTATGTTTCAAATTGTTTTGTACCAAAGCGCCGTATTTGCAAATAGCATTGTAAATCTAAAGGTTGTTCACAACATTTTTTACATAGTGTGTTGTGATCATAGAAATACTTTTTTGTAGCTATAACACGAGCTTTAATGCTTTCGGTATTAAAAAGTTTCAATAAATTTCGATCATTAAAGGGATTTCGTACATAAATTATATTTATCGAAGCGTTTGGAGTCGTTCAACTTGGTGGCCGCTAGTGTGGAAAGCTAATTACATTAACATACAGTAAAATGTTCAAAGAATTCGTTGCTAATGATGTTAAAAAATAGGGTAAAAAGTGGGGAATATATCTGAAGATTTCTCTTATGAACTAACCAAAACAAATCTGAATTTGTGATTTTATTCTCTATGTTCAGCAAATTTCATTTGCCATCGAAAGCTTTGAGCATCACAATGACATTCATTGTGCTTCTGAATTGACACTCATTACGGTGAATATCAATTTGAAATGATTTTCTGAAAACTTGTAACTCTGCTTAAAACTGATATATTTTTAAATTAACAAACCCCATTTCATATATGATATATCTAAAGATGAAAGACTAAATTTGACAAAAGATTAGAGCTCATGACGCTTTATCTACTAAATCAATCATTAAATCATAGGCATCAAAAGGCTGTTACCTTGAGTTTTCAATTAAATTCTGTAAATAAGTTTTCATGATGGTTAGACGAGTTTATAGAAAAACATTTTTTTTTCTAAAAAGTTTAAAAACTTAGATTATTCATCTTCATATTTTGTATAAATTTTCACAAAATTTACCGTATTTTAAAGTAAAACTGTTTTAGTTTTTGAAATATTATTAAAAAGTAGTTTTTTTTTTAATTCTAAATTTTATGTTCGAAGTTGGAAAAATCAGGTGTTTTTGGTTGCAGTAGTGATTTGGCTACCAAACCGTGTCGCTTTTTAGTGTTTTTTACTATTAAGTATGGCCAGAAGGTGCCCCCCGAAATTTTTCTTGTGATGCCGTGTGTGGGTTATGAATTAGAAACAAGAAGAGAAATGGTGAAATCGTAGAAGAAAGTATGGTTGCTGTGATGTGTTTCTGGTTTGATTCCGTTTTAATAGAATGGTTCACTTCCATCAATCGGACAACTGCATGGACGACACACGGATGTTCACATTTAGGCTGATACTTCCAAATTAAAGCTAAGTAGAACCATTTTCATTAGTTCACTTGTAAGATTGAATTATGTGATTTTAATGTGGTTTAGAGGAGAGTGTTGTTCAAGAATTTTTAAGCCATTTCGTTAGCGATCCAATAATATTTTTTTAAAGTTTTCCGGAGCTCCGTACAATGAACGCCCTCAACACTTGCCTTATTGTGTGACTATCCATCTTTTTGCTATTTTTGAGACGTTCTACTTTTATTTTTCGTATAGCAAACGGATCGTGTGTGCGTTTCATCCCGCTTTCTGCTTTATTTTATACTCACAACACTTTTCATCATTATGTGAAACGTGGGTGGGTGTTAAAGGAATCTGGTTGTATTGGTTTAGAATGATTTGAGAATCGGAAGTGTTTGAGTGAAGATGAATGAGATACCTAAGGGGAGCGATTTTTTTCTGATTCTCAATTTTAATGTAATTCATACCGATGAAAAAATTGAATGTTGACTGTATACATAAATTTTTCATTGACATTTTCATAGGTTTTCTTTTTTAACACCACTTTTATCTTACTGCCGAACAACGTGACACTTATTTTTCCAGAATTTTGCTACCTTTTATTGATCTGATAATTCTAGCAGATGCCAACCGAATTGTATAAATATCAATACTGGAAACATAACGCAGAACTAATAATTGTTGTTGTTTTAATCATTGTTATTGAATCTAATCATAAATAATAGTTTTAAGTATGTCATCATGTGTATATATTTCTTTTGGTGCTGAAATCTTTTGGAATGGGAAAATTCTAAGGATTTCGGTGCTCTATTAATAATTTCTCTGCTTTTTCAAATCATTTCAAAAGCGAGCAATGGCGCTATAACCATGGTCGATGACCTGAGATGAAGGTACAGGGATCTAGAATAAAACAGTGTATAATAGTCAAAGAAATTTCTTTAACTATTGCATTGTTAAATTTGGGACTCTCTGTAGAAAAACCTCATTTCCATCCCCTGAAGGAAGAACCGCAAGGCCCAACACCAGGAGCATAGAAATATCTTAGCATCTATGCCCCCAACGAATTAATATCAAATAAACATGGGAACGTATGGTACTGTTGTCCACGTTCCTTCCTTCCCTGGTTCCAGCCGTCTCTGCGTCCAATACTGCACAGTGGGCCCGGCCTTGAAAAGATGAATAGTAAATGTATTTTTACTATTCACCGGGATGCTGACAAGATCTGGCTGTGTACGTATCATAAGCATAAGCATAAGCATAAGCAATTCTAAATTTTATGTTCGAAAAACATAATCTTCTTGGAAGCCATTAAATGTAAATTTTTACTAAGAAAAACAAACTTTCCATCTTTTGTCCTTTCTAGGACCCAATATTTTGATTGAAAGCGACAAAATATTCAGAAGTTTAAATTATTAAACTTTTTAAAAACTGTGATTGATCTTTATAAACGTTTTATTTATTTTTATTATTTAGAATCAAGTTTTATGAAACGATCGTGATTTTTTTAAAAATCTTCAATAATTTTGAAAAATAATTTGATAAAACAACTTTAAAGCTTCATTTCAATGCGAAATTTTAACAAAATTTTTGTGAATATTTACAACAAAACTTGGAATTCTTTTTTTCAATATAAAATGTTTTATCTTTGCCTTTGATCACTTTCACTCTTGAAATACAGTTAAATGTTTTCTTCTTTTTATAAAATTGAATTCAATAATAAATTTCTGTTGAATGAATTCTCCAAGTTCAAAATGTGTTTTTCGCTAATCAATATTCAAATTTCAATTCGTGATAATTTTTCTGTTTTTTCAAATTCAAGATGCTACAGTATAGTGGAATTTTTTTCTCAATCCTTCAATCGAATATGAAGAAAAGAAATGTTAATAAAGATGTATAAAATATAACAAATACTATCATTCTCCTAAAAAATATAAATCATGGATTATTGTTCACCCAATCTGACATTTATTTTAGAATTCTTTTTTTTAATGTGTTGTAATGATTTTGTGCATTCTTATAATTTTCATTATTTCTTTTGAAGCATTATTCGAAATTTTTATTCGATTCGTTTCTCTGTCGTTTCGGAAATACTGATTTCAAATTTGAATACTAGACTACTTTTAATTTATTTTCAAGCTTATTTCTAGTTCAGAATAAGGAACATCATTCAAAAAGCATTGATTTGAAACTTTCATTTTGATATGTTTTGAAATTTTTTATTTATTTTATCAGTAATATTTTTTGAAGAAAATTTTGTTAGAAATAAATTTTATGTACTGTGTATTTTTGTGCAGTGATTTATCGATTTAATTACGGCAAAAAAAATTTCACCATAAATTTGGCAAAACTAAAAATTAAAATGGAAAAATGGAATTGTACTGTCTTTAATCAATAATCAACAATGTTTCCAATGGTGAAAACGTTTTGTATCAATAAATTTAGATCATGAGGTGTAATTATGAAAGTTTAATAAACAAAAAGGAAATTTAACAGTCGTTATCTCTTATGTTCATTTTGAAAAAGAATTTAAAGAAAACTGCACCAAAAAATATCTTTTGCAAATTTCTTATTTCAATATTTGAATCTTCACACCTTAGATTAACTGAAAAGTTTACTTTTTCGATTTTTTTTTAATTTGCTCAACTCAGACTTTTAATCTCTTTTCAAAAACGCTAAAGTTCACCCACAACGCAAACCTTAATGGAAAACGTAATCTTATAAGAAAACATGATCAGGCGATGTTTAAGTTTATAAATATATTTAACTTGATTCAATGAATGCATATGACAAAAATAATGTTCCATCAAGTTGGCTAAAAAATAAGTAATAAATAAACTATGACAAATATGACAGAAACGACGATAAATGATAAACATTTTAATCATACTTTTTTGTTATTTTTTAATTCTTTCCTTTTTTCAATTAGTTTTGTGATGTTTTCTTCATTGTCGGTGATAACTTGGCGAAATTCAAATTTAGATATGAATATCAACAATACCAGAAACTTGTTCACTAAAACCATTTTATCCACTCTATCATCACTGACAAAGTTTAAGTTGGAAGATGGGTGATTTTTTGAATGATTAAATTTGGAACTGATAAAAATAAAATTAATAAATTCCAAGTTTTGATTTCAATATTGAAAGCACAAAGGAAGTTTTTATTTAGTTTATATTGCGCATTAAAGTTAAGCTATAAAAATGGTATTTCGAATGATTTTTCAAAGATTTCATTGATTGACTATAAGATCATGATCAAATAAAAACAAAGATTAATTAAGATAAAATAAAGAAAATAAAAACAAGTGAAACAATAAAAATTTTCAAGCGCAGTTAGAGTTTGAAATTACAAAATCTGAATATTTTGTCGCCGCCAGTTGAAATATTGAGTCCTGGAAAGGACAAAAGCAAGAAACGAGTATTTTTTATAAAAAAAAATTAGATTTATATTCTTCCAAGAGAATCATGTTTTCAAAATACAAAAATTCAGAGTTAAGAAGACAAAGCCAAACTTATTAAAGATATTTCAAAAACCTTCATTAGTTTGGCTTTAAAATTTGGTTAATTTATTTGAAAGATTAATTAAAAAGCTTTTGAAATTCGTTTATCAGTAATTTTTTTCCAATGAAAAAGTCTAATCATTTCAAATACAAATTCAAAGAATTTTATTGATCAGTCAAGGGAATACACTTTGGTGCCTAATTTCATGATTGATTAAGTACATTTTGGTGTCCTGAACTCGAGTCGTTTGTCTGATTTTGTCAATCAGCTCTCGATTAGGTAAAATGGAGTTTATAAAATTAAAAATATATATTAGTTTTGAGTGAAATCAATCATTGACGGATTTTTAAAGCAATAATAAAAAAAAGATTTCCTGTAATAGAAAAATGATTAAAAATATGCTCATGCGTTTGGATGAAAACCATGTTTAAAGTGTTTTTTCTTCTTGATTTTTGTTGAATAATTCCTGAGTTTTTGCAGAATTTGCCCAGATATTGTTTGGATTCAGGGTCAAAAATTTTGAAATCAAATGCCCGGTTTTTGTAAGGTTTTTTTGTTTGCTAAAATAGCTAGGATTTGCCCGGCCCCGAGACGCATGGGCAAAATTCCGGTAACTTTATCCAATGGTTTCAAGTATAAATTCAGTTAATCCTAAATTTTGAAATTCAAACCATATCCGTTTAAAAAATAGTTATAAAATGTTATCTACCAAATCCCTATTTTATCATTCAACCCACACTATCGAAGACCCGCATATCGTCCGCTAAATTTTCATTCACGCTCTGTGTTCTCCTGTTCCTTGTTGTTTTGCAGCAATCGTTCAAAAACCGAGTTGATACCAGCTACGTGGTGTCCCAGGAGCGGTTACACAAGCACCGGGCAATGGCAATCATCAAACCGTTGGCCAACTTCACCGGGGAATATGCCTGCATGGTGCAGACATTTGCATCCATCGACCGGAAGTCGGCCAAGCTGAAAATCATCGGTAAGCATCATCATATCAACGAAGCGGGCGCGGTGTCCTACTTTGGGTGGCTATTTCTCTCCCATTCATGGTGGTTCACAGCAGCGGCTGGCTGATCAATCAGTTATGTCATTTGGTTGGTTTTCGGAATCCAAAATCCGATATTTTTGTTTTGATGTCCGTTCCTAGTTTTGCTGCTGTGGGTATAATGGAAAAATGCCCTTTATGTAAGCACGATTTTTTTTGTAATGTTGCCATATGGCGTTAACGCCCTCCAGCAATGTAGCAGCTTGTCATTAGATTTAGAACGAAAGCGCGCGCCATATTTTTACCTTCATAGCATATCACACATGGGAAACCTATTCTCTGTCAGTTTTCTCTGTCGTAGAGCAGTTTTGGGTACCAAGCAGGATTTAGGGAATCCGCTTTTCAGATTACTTTTTCGCGGGTTCATGGGATTAGGTCGAAATTTGCACAAGGATTCGGCTGAAAATGTTCACAACTTGTTTTTCTAACAAGTGCCCTTGTTAAGCCCACGCGCCAAAATTCAGAGAATGCCAATAGCATTTTTTTCAATTAGGTTACCAGGATTCAATCTGTTATCTATGCATAGCTACATTAAACGTGATCTGATTTCCATTTATAACTTATGTAACGTTAATTAAAAGGAAAATGTTTTTGATTCACAACAAATGAGAGCCACTCAATGTTTTATGCAAGATTTGCGCTGTAAAAAATCAAATTATGAGGTAAAGAACTCACATGTATAGGTCTGGGGGAGGAAGACTGAAATTTGCTGTATCGTTTTTTTACTGTTCGGCAAAAAGCCAGCAATTATTGAAAAGATTTGTAATCGTTCAAATTTTAACTTTAGATGATCAGTTTCGTGTAGCGAGTCATGTAACTCAGTTGTTTAGGTGCTAAATTTAGATTTAGCTTTTTTTAGAAAAAACTATTAATCAAACCATTTTTTTTTCATCAGCTTCAAAACTTTAACGAAATTTGAGCGACTCAATACTCCTGATCATGCAAGAATTTGCCAGAGCAAAACAAAACCTAATTAAATCATTGTTTTATGCAAAACAAGTGCTTTTCAGCATCAAACAAGTTTTATTCATAATCACTAAATAAGAAAGTAAAATTTTGAACCTTCGCACTGGTCGGTAGATTGATGAGAAAAATTTGACGTTTGAAGGATTTTTTTGTTTTTTTATTCAGTCTTCCTCCCCCAGGTATAGGTGATGCCTTTTATAACACCTTGCATTATACCACCTATACTTAGTTCAACATGTCTCCTCTCTCTTTTTCTTCTAATAACAACATGGCTAAAACATGGAGGCATACTTAGTTAGACATGTGTTCCAGTCAAATATCACATGCTGCTGTAACTTTTAAAGTACATGAAGATCTGTTAAAATATTTTTTTCAATGCAGAAATACATTTCTATAAGTCTACTTATTTATTATTTTTGGTATTTTTTCATATTTTTATTTATTGGAAATGAATCCGTCACGAAAGGTGAGATTGGGAGATAAGTAAGAATAAGTAAGAATAAAAAATATTTGGAAAATTTCGGAAAAATACTGACTGCACTGTGCTGTATTTGAAAACGCAATCTCAAGCTTTTTAGGCCAACGGTTTACTATAGGAGTCTGTAGTATATCCAAAAATTTCGGGGCAGAGCGTCAATCTTGTCCAGGCAGAGAGAATTATTTCGTCTCCGTCTAAGTTATTTTCATTTCTTTAGTCTCTTTTCTGCCGATCTTGCTTCCCAGAAAGAACTCATGCTTGAATTTTCTGGTGCGCGAAAAATTAACACGATAGATTAACGCGTCTCAGGATCAATTATTGGACATGAGCCTGGAAAACGTTCGAATAAAATTTCGTCTTAGGTCCAACCTATTGAACCAGGATTTGAGACTTACCTTTGGGATAATCGACCCCACTCATCCTCGTTCATTTGCGCTGCCAGTTGACAAGGGCGTTTTTACGAACCAAAGGCCTGATATTAAGCAATGAGAAGAAACTCAAACAAAGGTGATTAAAAATCACCTTTACTGTTGAATATCCTAATGGGCATACTTGTTTTTCTTCAATTAGAAATCCCTCCACAATTGATTTGGTTCTAACTGATTTAGGCGAGCATTGTAGTCAATTAGTTACTCATGCGGACCTCGATTCAGACCACCTTCCAGTAACATTTTCTTTATCCCAAAGTCCCATTGAAAACCCTTTAAAATCAACTTTTAATTTTCAAAAGGCTAACTGGGAGCGATACATGAATTTTATTGAACGTAATTTAGATGTAAACGTTCCATAGAATTCAATAGAAGATATTGATTTGGCTGTAGAAAATTTGACAACTTCAATAGTCAATGCTAGAGCCGCTTCAATACCTAAAGTTAAACATAAATTTAATCAACCTTTAATTGATGATAATCTTCAGTTTTTGATACGACTGAAAAACATTCGTCGACGCCAATTTCAACGAACTAGGGATCCTTATTTGAAATTAATTTATTGCGACCTCAAAAAAGAGATCAAACGTCGTTTAAATTTCATTCGTAATGAAAATTTTGCTAAAGCAGTAGAGGACATAAAACCCTACTCAAAGCCATTTTGGAAATTAACTAAAATTCTAAAAAAGCCCCAGAAGCCAATTCCTACTTTGAAAGATGGGGATAAACTTCTTTTAACTAATTCAGAAAAAGCTCAAAAATTAGCCCAACAATTTGAGTCTGCTCATGATTTTAATTTAAACGTTGTAAGTCCAATTGATGCTCAAATTTTCCTAGAATTTGATGATATTCTTTCTAAGCAAATTGTGTTTGAAAGTTCTTGTGAGACAAATATTGATGAACTTAAATTGATTTTCAAAAAATTTAAAAATATGAAAGCCCCGGGGGAAGATGGGATTTTCTATATTTTTATTAAAAAGTTGCCTGAAAGCACTTTAATTTTTTTAGTTAAAATCTTCAATAAATGTTTTCACTTGGCTTATTTTCCCAATAAATGGAAAAATGCCAAAGTAACTCCAATTTTGAAACCTGGAAAAAGTGCTTCAGAGCCTTCAAGTTATCGACCAATTAGTTTGCTTCCTTCTTTAAGTAAACTATTTGAGAGAGTTATTTTGAATAGAATGATGATTCACATTAATCAGAATTCTATTTTCCCTGATGAACAATTTGGTTTTCGTCATGGACATTCTACTACACATCAACTTTTGAGTGTAACTAATATGATTAACGCTAGCAAATCTGAGGGTTATTCAACTGGTGTTGCTCTTCTTGATATTGAAAAAGCTTTTGACAGTGTTTGGCACAAAGGTTTAGTAGCTAAATTAGCTCGATTTGATTTTCCTGTATATCTCACCAAAATTATTCAAAATTATTTGACTAGCCGAACTTTGCAAGTAAGCTAACAAAATTCATGCTCTGAAAGGATACCCATTAGAGCTGGTGTCCCTCAGGGTAGTATACTTGGGCCTATTTTATACAATATTTTTACTTCTGATCTTCCTGATGTCCCAGAAGGAAAAGGTAGAAGATTATTTGCTGACGATACTTTGCTTTCAGCCAAAGGTCGAAATTTACGGGTGGTACGCAGTAGATTGCAACAAAATTTAAATTACTTTTTGAATTACTTGAAAATGTGGAAAATTTCTCCTAACGCTTCCAAAACTCAACTTATTTTATTTCCCCATAAGCCAAGAGCAAATTTTTTAAAACCTAATGAAAATCATTCCATAACTTTTAATGGGGTTTCTTTAGAATGGTCTAATCACGTGAAGTACTTGGGACTCACACTTGATCGGAATCTTTCTTTTAAGAATCACATTGAAGATATTCAATCTAAATGTAATAAATACACTAAATCTCTTTATTCTCTCATCAACAGGAAATCCCGACTTTGCCCGAAGAATAAGATGCTTATTTACAAGCAAGTCTTCCGACCAGCGATAATGTATGCAGTTCCGATTTGGTCTAGCTGCTGCGCGACGAGGAAGAAAGCCATCCAGAGGATTCAGAACAAGGTTCTGAAAATTATTTTGCGGCTTCCACCTTGGCACAGCACCGAAGATCTTCATCGGATTGCAGGCATTGAATCTATCGAAGAGATGGCCAACAAAATCATCTCCAACTTCAGAGGCAAATCGATGCAGTCTTCCATCGCAGAGATTCGCTCTCTCTACAATTAGTTTAATTTTAGGATAGCTTTAGTTTTTAGTAGTTTAAGGTGATTAAAAAACTGCGTCTATTTAAAGTACTCAATGTAACCCGTATCTTCTCAAGGAAGTGCTCTCCTATTGAACGAAAAGCGTTAGAGCTGAGATTATACGTAACAATATAGTAGTGTTCAACGAGGCTACGTTGACTAGTGCCCAATGAATTTCTGATAACTTCGCTGTATACACTGAGCAAGGGGTGTGTGCCTGAGGCACTATAAATTTGTTTAAACACTCCAAACCCAAATTACTTGTCCAAAAGGTATCTATAGGTAGGTATAGTGATGTACGTTTTGTCAGCATCGATGTGCCCATATTTTACATCAAAAAGCCTAGGAATAATAAGAGAAGGAGGATGTTCGGAATACCACAGATTTCATGCTTCAACACACACGAATAGGAAAATATGACGAAAGATTATGTAGCGGTCGCACCTTTGGTTAAGCAAAAATTCTTCATTTAGCTGAACATTGTTTCGGGTCGCCTTTTAGTATGCAAGCAGCTTTGGTCGATTCGATGGCTTTGTCGATTTCGATCGAAGAATGAATCCCATGCTTACTTTCTTCAAAGTTTTTTCATCTAGTTTGGCGACATGATGTGGAAAGGGAAAGCAAAACCCGAATCACAGTCAATAGCTTAGCTTAGCTTAGCTTGTTTGACTACTCATATCCACCTTAAATCATTAAATCCGAAATGCTTCAATTACAGTTTTCAAAATACGATAATTTTTCATGATTTCTATAAAAATAAAACATTATATTTTATTCATTCATCCAAACGCATTTCGAATTTCATGATCGCTGGCGTGGCTAAGCGGAACAAGTTCCACATCGCCAATGGTTGCTACTCCGTGATTGATCGAGGCCATCAATTTTGTGCAAAGTCCAACAGAATGGTGTTTAGGATTAACAGTACATTCTCAGTGCACAAAACTTATGCTCTCCCTTTAAAAAAGATCAATAACGGCGCCGGCCACGTCCTAGTAGTCAATGAAGGACAGAGGAAGGAATGTTAGAAAGATACTCTTTTGGTTCAACTTACAACCCCTTATCTTCGTGTATCTTAAAAATTTGTTTTAAAGTAATCAAAAACAGAGGTACGCATGTATCACCATCTATGGAAACCGTCTGTACGTCTGCGAATCTATATTCAAGTATCAAAGGAAAGGGTTATGTTAGTAACGGGAGGGTATAGATCAGGATCCATTTTGGAAAATGGTACGACCTTGGGTTTCCCTACACCTTCTGTGCTCCTAGTCGTTTCCTATTGAAACTCCTGATTCTGTCAATGAGGCCTATTGACAAGAAGAATCAATGATGATAGTTCTTTTTCAATAGCACTTGAACAGTGCAAGAGTTCAACCAAAAAGAACTTAGCGATAATAAGGCCTGGTTAAAACTAGCTCATTTTCCTCAAACTGGTTCCTATAACATCAACGAACTTGCAAAACGGCTAAATTATTCTTATTAAGTTTTTAACATTACATATCAATTAAATTGGTGTCAATCAATCAAATACAACAATTGTTTATAGCGACCTTTGATATTATTTTCATTTTGCTCTATCGCTTGATAATTCAAAACAGCCGTTTTGTAGATTCCTTAATGCTTTTCTAAACTCGGCCTCATTATTTTGATATATGTACTTGTTTGAAAAAAAAAAAAAAACAGATATAGCGCAGTTTTAAATATGTAAAATAAATTATTCATTTTGTTGAAATTTCCAAGTTCTTGAGTTTTACAAATACCGTAGTTTGTTTCATGGTTTTTAATGCTTGAGTACTTTAGATAACTTAATCTCTTTTAGACATATTTGAACTTGGAACAAACATTTGTTTTTCTTTTGACGGTAAAACATTGAATCGTGATAATTTTCAAAAATGTTATGAAATTATTAATCAAATTTTAAAGTATTATTCATGAATAATATTGTAGGTTAACATTTGTTGAACCTTATTCTGTTAAATCACCACGGTTTGTTGTACAAAATAGATCGTGAATAGTAAAGCAACGTTATTCGATTTTGAAGTTGTTACGATGATATAATATAAAAATTAAATATGTTGATATAAAGTGTCGAATCAATACTGAGTATCGGATTCATTTCTCTGTTTATTTTCCCGCTTCGAGGTGTCAATGCTTTATATATTATTTATTTAAAATTTGTACTGTTTTGCAATAACAACTGGTTGACTTCATATTATTGTAGTAAACAAGCGAAACTTTAAGAAAGGTGCTGTGAGTTGATTGTAAAAAAAAACGCAATTTTGATTTATGAATTAATCTTCCGTAAGTAATTTTAAAGTTTACTTATTGTGTTCTTATTCTTTATATTTTCATTTCGTTTTACATCCTTATGTAAACAATTACTTTCCCCTAATTTTTTTTGGAATTAATAGCGATGCTTGAATATGAGAACACTAAGCGTTTCAAATTGGATTGACTTCGAAATGTCGTTTAAAAATTTAGAAACATTAGAATCTACCCCGCCTTATTCTGTAAATCAGAATAAATCTATAATAATTTATACAAATAATCAAATTCGAAAAAAAACTATGTTTGGTTCGAACGACGCAATTTGATCATACGAACTTATATCTTGCTGCTTGAAATAAACGCCTAAATATATGCTTAATTTCGAACATGTAAAAGCTTCGCAAGCATTTTTCGGTTTCATACTTTCATGCAAGTTTTTATAACATCCAGTTATTTTCAAAACCCGAATCACAGTCAATAGAACGTGCGACGAACTGAGATCGTCAGAACCCCGAAGAGTTTCTAAAGACTGTTCGGGATTAACGTATTTCCGCTTGGGGTCAACGCCCGATATCGCTTTCCCTGAACTGAGGGTGCACACTTCCAATTACTTGGATCCGATTAGTGATCGCGTGTGGAAGTGCTTTTGATTCGCGATTCGTTTTCTTCACCTTTCTTAAAGAAAAGGTACCTCAATATAGTGATGTAGTTTAGAAATTGTGAATTTTATAACTTTTTATTTCGTGTAGCCCCGTCTTTAGGCTACACATCGCGCCCTAGGCAAAACAGTGCGTGTGGGAAAGGGTTTTAACTAGCCAGGTAAAGACGTGCGAAGATACCGTGCCCGTGCAAGTGCTAATTCCGTTGGCTGCCATACAGGCGCACCTGTTTCATCCACAGCAGTTACACCCAGCATACTTCAGCCACGAACCGGATTCAAGATCGATCACTCGGTTGAACGGATTCCACGCCACGAGGTCGGCCTACAAAATCGCACCGCCAATTCTATTGCGACCGATCGCCCAGCGGGTGTCCGAATCCACGAGTGTACCGAGAGCGAAGCATTGGCAAGAGCTTTTTCACCATACCATCATCATCTTCGTTTGGAAAAGCCACCGCCAAAACCTCACCTAGCTTGCCAGCGGATCAGGAGCGCATCCTCATTAAGAGCTCCAACAGTGTTCGACGTCAGCAGAGACACCGACCGCCAAGCTCTCGCAGAAAGTCGGAGCCAGCTACACCACGGCCACAGGTTTGAACCTTATGCTTAATCGGTGAGTCAATTTTGCATTATTCGCTCTTGCCTTCTCCCCAACAGAGGCCGTACCACGGCAGCCGTAACTTCAGCACATGATTTGCTGTTTTTGCCATCATAGCAAATGTGGCATGGAAAATTAATGTTTCGAGCTTTTAACATATCGAAACATAAATCGTAGGCCTACGTCACTTGATTTATAGACGACCCCTGCGAGACAACATAACTTCTCGCTGTACAGCATTCGATGGATTTTGCCAACTGACCATCGGCAAAAGCACTGCACGGTAGATAGGGAGTAGATTTTAAAACATCGCACGCACTGGTAGGAGAGGATAGGATGAAAAATATGTACATATAGACTAAGTTTAAGAAATGAAAATTGAATGAATTCCAAAATCATACCAACTTACCTCAATTAAAAAATGAACACAAACTCATTGTAAATACACCGTCTTTTCAACTCTACGTGAATTTCCTCATTATGCTAAATACATGTATGAACTAAAACTCCCAGAAAGTTTGATTTTTATGATTTCTGAATTCCATCACTCCGCGTGGCGTGTTCTATTTTGAATTTTGAATGATCTTAGCTTTGTGCACTTCCACTAACGTTCGCGCGTTGGTGATGGGTTATTGGTAGTCCTATGATGATTATCTCAGGAATGAGTGATATCGTACCGGATGTCGTTAGAAATATCTTCTAGGATTTGATAATTTTTGGGAGTGTGACCGAGAATTTCTCGAGTTTTATTGGCTTGCTGATACGGAAGTCAACCTTGATCGGTCCGTTATCTGATCGGATAAATTACCTGGACTCGCCTTGAAGTGGGTCTCAGCCGGGCAACTCAATCTTGGTGTGCTGTCCCTTTTAGGGTGGCGCATAAGCAGCACGCTTACTTCGAATCGATCGAGGCTGACTACAAATTGGCGCCCAACGAAAAGGTTCTTTAGGACATTTCGTAAGTGAAACGGGTGCAGCTGAATTCGGAGCTGAAAAGTTTAAACAAAACAGTTGTTGATAAATTTCTTTTGATTTTTTTTTCCTTCAATTTTTATTTCATTACTTTATTTATTATATTTTTTTACTTTTATTATTTATTTATTATATTTTTGTTTATTACACCTTACATTTTCTATTTTTTCAAATAAACGTTTTTTCAATTATTTTCCAATTTGTGAAGGAAGTAGTCTTTTATTATTTTTTTCAAAAATGGATAGTTTCCCTCGTGTCGACCATTTGTCGAACGACGAGTTAAATTATGAATTATTAATTCGTGGTGAAGTTAAAGCGCTAGAAAGTGACTTCGACGATAAATGCAGGCTTTTAAGAAGGCTGTTTCAAGAGGATTTAAAAGACAATCGCGAATACACATCCCCCTATACAATCGAACAGGAGTTCGATCGCATTGCAGGGTATGTGAATGAGCTACGACAGAAAATGGACGAAAAACCGGACGAAGTAAGCTACTCACGTCTGAAACACTACCTTCAGCGGACGCTTAGAAGCCACGCACCGGATCAAGCGTCGAAGGAAATGGTGAAAGAGCTGGCGGGGGACATTAAGCAAATCTTGGCCAAATACCGACAAACTAGAGCTTCTAAAAAGATGACCTCAGAAACGGAATCGGATAGGGACCCACAAAAAACTTCCACAGTGGGAAAACACAGATCAGCGGTTGGAGCTGGGCGTACTACATCACCTATGTTGCAACATGGGACAGTGGGAGCAAATCAGCAGGTTTCAGTTGAGAACAATCCCCCTCTTTTACCGGTTATGACAACGTATGGGGGGGAAACGTCGGCTGTGAGTATAGACCATTCACTTGGGAATGTGACTATACCACAGTCCTACTACTCTTCGCCATCGTTACCATTTCCGGTAACGGTTCCTAACTTTTACACCGCTCCATCGGCTTGGCCAATTGGGCCATTTCCATTACCACCTCCAGTTCAAACGGTATGGTCACAGGGTGTGAAGCCGTATACTGGAACGATTCCTAAAGTGCAGCAAACAGAACAGAAGCAGAACGGAAACGGAAATGATTTAGAGGATCCAAAAACAGCGGCATTGATTAATCGGATCAAGGAACTAGAAGCACAGCTCGCGAAGTTTCAGAGGCCGAATTGCGACGATGATGCAATCGAGCGAGGACAGAAAACAAGGCCTGTAGCCCAACTAGCACAAGCAGAGAAATCTTTCAGTAAAACTAACCCTCGAAGTCCCGAAAAACGTAGGAAGAATCACGAAACTGCTTTCAAAACCAGGATTCAGGAAACGGAAAGTGGATCGGACTCAGAAGGAGTTTTTGATATCGAACAAACCCGCAGAAGATCGGACTGTTGGAATGCGAGAATGAGCCGAGAAACAGGAGTTTCTAAAGCCAACCGTAGAAGAAGGAACGAAGGGTACAGGAGCGAAAACAGTTGGCGGAACGTTAGGCACTCTTCAGAATCTTCATTTGAAGAGGAACCTCCCGAAATGCAACGAAGGCAGATACAGCGCGTGATCAGTGACGCGGAAATCCAGAGCGCGGACCGAAGGATGGAAAAGTGGCACCTGGCGTTCGATGCGGATCCACGGAACCGATCGTTAGAGGATTTCCTTCTCAAAGTACGTAGGTTGGCCATGATGGACCGAATTGCGGAGGATGTCCTCTTGCAGCGAGTCCACACTATCTTGAGGAAAGAACCATACGACTGGTACTTGTGCTATGCTGATACATTCTTTTCTTGGGCAGAGTTTGAGAAGAGAATTCGTTATATGTACGGAAATCCATGCAAAGATCGGGGAAATTTTCAACAAATTTACGAGCGGAAGCAGCAGAGGAATGAAACATTCCTTTCCTTTAAGATGGATATGGAGAGACGGAACAAAATGCTCTCGAAGCCACTAAGGCAATCGCATTTTTTCGAAGTCGTGTTCGAAAACATGCGACCACATTATAGATCTCGATTGTCATGTCACAACGTTAACAGTCTTAGCAAGTTGGAGTTCTACGCCCACAGGATCGATGCTAATGACCCGGCGTTTCAGAAAGTAGGGACAGGGCACAATTCCAACTTACACCATATCGATGCTGCGGAAAACTCAGACCCTTCGTATTCGGAGTATTCTGAAAACGAGGAGGTAAATGCGATATCCGATAAATTTCAGGACAGACGTCGAGGTACTAATGAATACGCCACACGCAAACCACTTTCTAGAGAAGGCAACCAACCACCGTTAGTGAAAGCAGAGAGACCCGTAATGTACTGCTGGAACTGTCGTAAGCAAGGCCACTTATGGAGGCAGTGCAAAGAAGAAAAGCAGATCTTCTGCTACATATGTGGAAACCCAGGAAAAACGTCGACGTTTTGTGACAAACACCCTAGGAATTCACGGTCGGGAAACTAAAGGCGGAGTGCGTGAGAGGGAACGACAGCATTCCACCGACAAAACCAGTTCCCATGGATGACATTTTTGAGGACCCTTTGATGAAAGTATGCGAGGTGAGGGTTCAGACAGAGACGTGTCCTCATATCAACGTTAGGATTTTCCACGATAACTACGACGCGCTGTTGGATTCGGGCGCAAGCGTTAGCGTGACCAGTGTGAAGGATATAGCGGAGAGAAACGGGCTGAAGTTGCATCCTAGCCCACTAAAAATTGTGACCGCTGACAAGACTATTCACGAATGCTTGGGTTATGTCCAACTACCGATTGAATTTCGTGGAACAACCAGAGTTATTCCGACTCTGGTAGTACCACAAGTCTGCCGGAAATTGATTCTAGGATACAACTTCTGGAAGTCTTTCGGCATCCAACCGATGATCGAAGGAAGGGACGGATACGAACGAGTACCGATTGCAGAAAAGGAAGAAGAAAGACAGCCGACAATCGACACGATCCAGTTCACACTATGCCCTGTAGATACACTTCCAGTTTTGAAGCAGAGCGAACCGGATGAGAGCCTAGACATACCAGCACTAGAACTTCCTGAACCGTCCAGGACAACACCGGAGACTGTGGAGACGGAGCACGAATTATCCACCAGGGATCGAGCCGTGCTAGTGGATACCATTCGTCAGTTTCCGGTAACGACAGAAAACCGTTTGGGCCGTACGACAATGCTGCAGCATGAAATCATCTTAAAAGAGGACGCAAAACCAATTCGTCAACCGTTGTACCGTTGTTCTCCGGCGATCCAAGCCGAAATGGACAACGAATTGGAGAGGTACAGAAAATTGGACGCTATCGAAGAGTGTACGAGTGAGTGGGCTAGTTCGTTGGTTCCGGTCCGAAAATCAAACGGAAAACTACGAATTTGTCTAGACTCAAGGAAAATCAATGCGATGACCAGGAAAGATTGTTACCCCATGAGATCAATGAGTGACATTTTTCATAAGCTGGAAAGGGCGAAGTTTTTTTCAGTTATTGATCTAAAAGACGCCTATTTCCAGATCCCCCTGAAGGAAGAGTCCAGAGACTACACGGCTTTTAGAACCAGCACGGGGTTGTGGAGATTCAAGGTTTGTCCCTTTGGACTTACGAATGCTCCGTTTTCTATGTGTCGTCTCATGGCAAGGGTGATAGGATTTGATCTGGAGCCACATGTGTTTGTGTACCTGGACGATATCGTCATAGCCACAAACACATACAGTGAGCATATTCGTCTATTAAAGCTCGTTGCGGGAAGACTATCCGGAGCGAACCTGACAATTTCGCTAGACAAAAGTAGGTTTTGTAGAAAGCGAGTAACGTATTTAGGCTACCTTCTGACTGAAAATGGAGTTTCTATCGATAATTCGCGCATAGCTCCCATACTCGATTACGCAAGACCGAAAAGCGTTAAGGATATTCGTCGTCTTCTGGGTTTGGCTGGTTTCTACCAACGTTTTATACGTAATTATAGTCAGATTGTCGCTCCAGTCTCAGATCTTCTGAAGAAAACGAAAACGAAATTCTTGTGGGGTGAAGCGGCAGAAAAGGCTTTTACGGAGTTGAAGGGCGCGCTAGTTTCTGCACCCATCCTTGGGAACCCAGATTTCAAACTACCCTTCACTATTGAGTCGGACGCGTCGGATAACGCTGTAGGGGCAGCGCTTACACAAGAGGTGGAAGGACAGACGAAGGTGATAGCGTACTTTAGCAAAAAGCTAAGTAGTACCCAAAGAAAGTACGCAGCGGTGGAGAAGGAGTGTCTGGGAGTACTTCTAGCGATAGAGCACTTCCGACATTACGTCGAAGGAACGCAATTTAGAGTTGTAACGGATGCTCGAAGTTTGCTATGGCTGTTCACCATGGGGGCAGAGTCAGGGAACGCGAAATTGTTAAGGTGGGCGTTAAAAATCCAGTCATACGACATACAATTGGAGTACCGTAAAGGAAAGGCGAATATTCTACCCGACTGTTTATCACGATCACTAGATGTCATTTCAACAACCCCAACGGATAACGAACATCGAGAATTAGCGGAAAGGATAAAAAACGAACCGGCGAAATATCCCGATTTTCGAATCATCGATGGAGACATTTGGAAGTACGTGAAGGCAGATGGGAAGGTTGAAGACCCACGTTACCATTGGAAACACTATCCGGCAAAATCTAAACGAATCGAGATCATAACAGAGATTCACGGAAAGGCGCATCTAGGGGCGGAAAAAACTCTGGCAGCTGTTAAAGAACGTTATTTCTGGCCGTTGATGAGTACCGAGATTAAAAAATTTTGCAGATCTTGTTTAGTTTGTCAAACTAGTAAAGCGACTAATAAAAACACGACTCCACCTATGTCGACACAGAAAAAGGTGGCCGAGTATCCTTGGCAGTTCTTAACAATGGACTACGTTGGTCCATTGCCAGTATCAGGAAGAAAGCGGAACACGTGTCTATTGGTCGTAACGGACATTTTTAGTAAGTTTGTGATCGTTCAACCATTTCGTCAAGCGACGGCTGAATCACTGGCTAGTTTCGTGGAGGATTCTCTGTTTTTGCTTTTTGGGGTACCGGAAGTAGTTCTGTCCGACAACGGAGCTCAATTCATTTCGAGTCGGTTTCAAAACTTGCTACAAAAGTACGGCGTAACGCACTGGCGGACTCCAAACTACCATCCGCAGGTAAATGACGCGGAAAGAGTTAACCGAGTGATTACGACCGCGATTCGAGCATCGATTAAGAAAGATCAAAAGGAATGGGCCAACAACGTACACGAGATTGCCGATGCCGTACGAAATTCGGTACACGAAGCTACCCGTTACTCGCCGTATTTTGTTCTGTTTGGCCGCAATAGGATTTCTGACGGACGCGAATACCGACATCTCAGGGACACGACCGATGGTGGGGAACAGTTAGAACCGAAAGAGAGGGATAAATTGTTCAAAGAAATACAAGAAAACCTGAAAAAGGCGTATCAGAAACACTCGACGTATTATAATCTGAGATCTAATGCAAACTGTCCAACCTATTCCGTGGGTGAGAAAGTTCTGAAGAAGAATACGGAGCAGTCGGACAAGGGGAGAGGGTACTGTGGGAAGCTAGCCCCAAAATATGTCCAAGCAGTCGTCAAGAGGGTGGTAGGAAGTCACTGCTACGACATTGAAAATTTAGAAGGAAAACGTTTAGGAATTTTTCATTGCAAGTTCCTGAAGAAGCTCGCAGATGGTTCATAAGTTGAAACATCAAAGCTATGTAGGCCTATTTAATAGGTTTGACAAGGTACTATGAAGCTCTTGCTCAGTTATTAAAATTAAAAACCACTCGAACAAGATCGCATCATTTGGCTGCCTTCCTCAAATCCTTAAACTACCGGAAGAGATCTTGTATATGAATGTGGGAAAGATAATTTTTAACGAAACTCTTAAATAGCTTATCTTTTTTCAAGAAATGTTGAAACAACTTTTGCGTTCCCCTCGACACGAAAATCAGAGCGAGTTCCACGGTTTACCGCGCGAACGATGACCTTCTATCCATAAAACTCGGAGTCGATGACGTTGATGAGGAGTACGAGCAATCGGAAGCCAAAAGCGTGAGTTCGGTGATGGGGAAAACCGAACGCTGATCGCGGTAAGACTCAGAAGTCTATCAATCAAGTTCAGACGATGTTGAGCAACATAAAGTATGTCGAGCCTGCTTCAACATATTTTGAAATTTAGAAAGTGGTCTAGGAGTGTTCGCAGTCGCTATAGAGAGCAACTACAATAGTAATGAAACGTGGGAGATAAGTTAACGCGAAACTTGCAAACAAAAAAAAAAACCGCGAAAAAAAAAGTGTGTTACCCGATCGCGACATTGTAAATAGTGTAAATATTGGAATGAGATGGAGGTTAGCAAATCTTGCATCCGCTCATTTTCCCTAACCTTAGCCCTAAGTTTTCATAAACCTCATCTCATTTTTCTTTTCAATTCCATTCCTTAAATAATGTTAGTTTTAAGTTCACAATCTTAACCTACTGTTAGACCTAAAATTACTGTGGTATTTTTGTATCCACTTACAGATTTGTTTCTTCCCTTATGAACTAAGATTACAATAGGTCCTTATTGAATCTAACATCGAGTACTTATTGAATCTAGGTGGAAGAATTATTTTTTTGTATATATTATTTTTCAATTTTAGTGGGTTGGTGTTTTTTTTTTGCTTTCGTTGTTTTATTAATTTTGTTGAAAATATTAGTTTAATTTTTAGATTCAGATATTATACGTGGAGTGAGTTAAACAACCTTTCCTACCACGTAATGGTTGGCTGATTCTAAAGCCTTGTCATGGGGTCCAACTTCATGGAATGGGTGAAAGTTTGAACTGGGGGAGGGGCTTCAGTCGTTCTTCCAATGGTTGTTCCACGTCCTGGCACAACACGAGACGATCCGTGGAGGTATTTGGAGTCGCTAATTCTTTCCGGGAAAGGCACGGACGGCTCTGGAAGGAGCAGGACATCAGGAGGAGTACTGGATTATCCTTAGGTTCCTCTAGCGGAAAACCATGAATATGAGGCGTACATAAACGCATGTTTATAAGTTGCTAGGCAACATTTCATCGTTCCGTGTACTAGGAAAAAACAGTGATGAACGGGAATAGGACGTTTCGATGGTCTCCGAAGCCTACATCCTTTGAGCACTCTTCAGGGCCATCCGGGATGGATTATCCGTTGGGAAAGTCATATCGGGAGGAGTTTGTCGTTGTATGCTCCACATCCAATCAAAATCCAATCAGGAACGAGCAGTTGGTAGCCTCTGGGGGAGCACCGGCTTCTGATAGCACCTAAAAAGAAAAAAAGAAAAGATTAGTAATAGTTCGGAATCTTACCTGGGGAACGAATACATTTTCCTTTTCATGGTAGGTGAAAGCGGAGCATTCTTCAAAACGGTCGTACTCCAGTAGCATCTTTCTGACGGTCCAGTATCCAGCGCGTAATATTCCGGCAAACACAAATCCATACCAATTATAGGGGCAGTGATTGGAGTTTACGAAGGTGTCTTAAATATCCGGCAGTAATAATCCGAACGGAAACACCCGTCCTGCACTGTTGCAATTAGCTCAAGTTAGTCGAGGTCGATTGATTTTTCGACAGAGCATAGCAATGTATGGGCAGAACAGCAGCAAATTGCAATGAGAAACCAACAGCAGGAAAACATCGCAGCAACATTTCTTCCCCTCTTCGTAGAATCGTCGTTTCTGGAACCTGGAAAAAGAAAAGTCACATTACTCACCAATATATCGATAGTAGCCACACTTATTACTTGTTTAATAGTATTTTCGGAAAGTTTTTGCAGTTAAAATCCGGGAATAACTCGAAAAAAGGAAAGCACACAAAATTTTCAACTGAACTGTTTTGTTTACACTCGCGTTTGATGCCTTCGCTTGCGTACATGGGTTGCTTGGTTTTTTGAACATGTTTGAGCAACGGGGTTAAGGGTATACGGTATGCAGTTGCAATTCGAATTGTAGTTTTGCACAATCAATCTTGATTGTTCGAGCGGAAATTGCTCGCGTGTCCAAACTTAAGTTTGGAGTAGGAGCTACGGAATAAGCAATTTTGTTTGAGGAGTTTTAAGGCAGCCATTCATTAACCGGTGAATGTACCGGTGTTAGAACATCTGCAATATAGATGTCTGGTAGGTCATCGATTTTGTTACTTGATGAGCGACAAAACGATTGACATTGCGATAAATTCGGCAAGAAGATTTGTTTTCCAAAATAATTATTGGGGTGATCAAGCCGAATTTATCAGTTTTGGGGAAATACTGTTAGGGAATGTTAATGAAGTTACAATTCAGAACCAGATTGTAAGTACGCAAGGGAGGAAATCAAAAACGAGAATAGCTTTTCATTGCATAAAAGACTAAAATATTTGTATATATATAAATCAATTGAAAAATAGTTTATGGAGTTAGGTTTAGTTTTTTTTTCTGTACATAGCCATAGCCATACAATAAGAAATTTAGTTAAATTTCACCCTACGAAAATTTGGATTTGCTCCGAAAACCAAATTTTCGTAAAACAAGTCCGGTGTTATGTAGCGGTCGCACCTTTGGTTAAGCAAAAATTCTTCATTTAGCTGAACATTGTTTCGGGTCGCCTTTTAGTATGCAAGCAGCTTTGGTCGATTCGATGGCTTTGTCGATTTCGATCGAAGAATGAATCCCATGCTTACTTTCTTCAAAGTTTTTTCATCTAGTTTGGCGACATGATGTGGAAAGGGAAAGCAAAACCCGAATCACAGTCAATAGAACGTGCGACGAACTGAGATCGTCAGAACCCCGAAGAGTTTCTAAAGACTGTTCGGGATTAACGTATTTCCGCTTGGGGTCAACGCTCGATATCGCTTTCCCTGAACTGAGGGTGCACACTTCCAATTACTTGGATCCGATTAGTGATCGCGTGTGGAAGTGCCTTTGATTCGCGATTCGTTTTCTTCACCTTTCTTAAAGAAAAGGTACCTCAATATAGTGATGTAGTTTAGAAATTGTGAATTTTATAACTTTTTATTTCGTGTAGCCCCGTCTTTAGGCTACACATCGCGCCCTAGGCAAAACAGTGCGTGTGGGAAAGGGTTTTAACTAGCCAGGTAAAGACGTGCGAAGATACCGTGCCCGTGCAAGTGCTAATTCCGTTGGCTGCCATATAGGCGCACCTGTTTCATCCACAGCAGTTACACCCAGCATACTTCAGCCACGAACCGGATTCAAGATCGATCACTCGGTTGAACGGATTCCACGCCACGAGGTCGGCCTACAAAATCGCACCGCCAATTCTATTGCGACCGATCGCCCAGCGGGTGTCCGAATCCACGAGTGTACCGAGAGCGAAGCATTGGCAAGAGCTTTTTCACCATACCATCATCATCTTCGTTTGGAAAAGCCACCGCCAAAACCTCACCTAGCTTGCCAGCGGATCAGGAGCGCATCCTCATTAAGAGCTGCAACAGTGTTGGACGTCAGCAGAGACACCGACCGCCAAGCTCTCGCAGAAAGTCGGAGCCAGCTACACCACGGCCACAGGTTTGAACCTTATGCTTAATCGGTGAGTCAATTTTGCATTATTCGCTCTTGCCTTCTCCCCAACAGAGGCCGTACCACGGCAGCCGTAACTTCAGCACATGATTTGCTGTTTTTGCCATCATAGCAAATGTGGCATGGAAAATTAATGTTTCGAGCTTTTAACATATCGAAACATAAATCGTAGGCCTACGTCACTTGATTTATAGACGACCCCTGCAAGACAACATAACTTCTCGCTGTACAGCATTCGATGGATTTTGCCAACTGACCATCGGCAAAAGCACTGCAGGTAGATAGGGAGTAGATTTTAAAACATCGCACGCACTGGTAGGAGAGGATAGGATGAAAAATATGTACATATAGACTAAGTTTAAGAAATGAAAATTGAATGAATTCCAAAATCATACCAACTTACCTCAATTAAAAAATGAACACAAACTCATTGTAAATACACCGTCTTTTCAACTCTACGTGAATTTCCTCATTATGCTAAATACATGTATGAACTAAAACTCCCAGAAAGTTTGATTTTTATGATTTCTGAATTCCATCACTCCGCGTGGCGTGTTCTATTTTGAATTTTGAATGATCTTAGCTTTGTGCACTTCCACTAACGTTCGCGCGTTGGTGATGGGTTATTGGTAGTCCTATGATGATTATCTCAGGAATGAGTGATATCGTACCGGATGTCGTTAGAAATATCTTCTAGGATTTGATAATTTTTGGGAGTGTGACCGAGAATTTCTCGAGTTTTATTGGCTTGCTGATACGGAAGTCAACCTTGATCGGTCCGTTATCTGATCGGATAAATTACCTGGACTCGCCTTGAAGTGGGTCTCAGCCGGGCAACTCAATCTTGGTGTGCTGTCCCTTTTAGGGTGGCGCATAAGCAGCACGCTTACTTCGAATCGATCGAGGCTGACTACAATTAGCCAGCAAAGATCAAACTCCGACAGGCCCCGGCAACGATACAGGATTTGTCTATGTATCGTGTGACCAACATGTTTTAAATAAGTGCTGGTGAATCTCGTTTTAATGCTTTTTTCCCTCAGATTCAAGTTTTTTTTGCCTTGAGAGCATAGGAGATGAAAGCTTAAATATGAGGAAAAATGCCTTAATTTGATAGATGTGCTGCATACGGATTGTATATCGTTGCCAAGGCCTGGCATAGATATGAATTCATGATACCTATATGGTCATATATCTTTATTGTACATTTTGATCTAGTAGCTTTTCAAAATTTACAATCACCAATGGGTTCATAACCTCACACCTGATGAAGAACCGGAGAGTAGTGAATTTACATGTAAGAGAAGCGACGTCTCAAGCGCAAAATTCCACTCGAAACAAAAGAACTGTCAAAATCAATTCCAATAGACCCGAGCTTTTATCTTAGTGCTTTTAGCTTTCTAATTGAAAACTCAACCAAGTAAAGTATTGTGATTTCTGTGCAATAAATTGCAAGTTTCTGATTAAAAGCATTTTTTTCACATTTTCTAGAACTCAAACCACCTATCTTTTCCTAGATAGCGTGTACTTACAGGCTTTCAGAAATTTTCAATGTGCTTCTTCCTTCCTCGGATGCCTCGGATTTGGCGGCCATTGGATATTCGCCACTAGGGCGACGATCTGCTGTGCACGGACTTGGCACCTGTCCGCCAGATGTTCGCCCCTGAGGCGGCGATGGAATTCGGTCCGGATTGGCGGCTGTTCCTGCGGACGTTCGCCCCTGATGAGGCGATGGACTTCGGCGGCTGCTCCACCGGATATTCTCCACGGATGCAGCGATTGACTTCGGTTCGATTCGGCGGCTGTGCCAGCGTATGTTCACCACTGATATGGTGATCGAAATTCGTTCTGAATTGGCGGCTGTTCATCGCCTGCTGCGGCGATGGAAAGTGGTTCGATTCGGTGGCTGTGCGGTTCGATTCGGTTCGAATTGGCGGCTGTTCCAACGGATGTTCTTCACCACTGATTGGGCGATGGCTAGCGAAAGGATTCGGCACCGGTACGTCAGGATTTTCTTCGCCTCTGGTGCGGAGATGGAACTAGGTCCAGATCGGCAGCGGTACCACCGGGATTCTTTCGCCACTGGTGCGGCGACGAAAAGCATACGGATTCGGCACCGGTTCGCCGGAGTTACTTCGCCACTAGTGCGACGATCGAACGCCCTCTGATTTGGCGGAGGTATTCCACCGGTTGTTTGCAGGGATTATTTCGCCACTGGTGCGGCGACGAAAAGCGAACCTTTACGGCGGCTGTGTCACCAGATGTTCTTCGCTACGGATGCGGCGATGGAAAGCGGTCCTATTTGCACCGGTTCGCCGGGATTTCTTCGCCACTAGTGCGGCGATCGAATGTTTGCCCCAGCTGAGGCGGTGAAATTCGCTCCGGTTCGGCAGCAGTATCATCGGGATTCTTTCGCCACTGGTGCGGCGATGAAAAACGAACGGATTCAGTACCGATTTGTTACGCCACTGGTTTGGCGATCGGAAGCCTTGGATTCGGCAATCGGAAGCCTCGGATTTGGCGATCGTCTCCGGGATTTTTTCGCCACTGGTGCGACGATCAGAGGCCCTTGGATTTAGCTGAGGTTCCACTGGATGTTATGCCACTGTTGCGGCCATCGAAAGCAGACTGGAGCCGATTGGACGAGTAGAATTGTCGTTTGCCGGCCCTGTGGGAAGTCCCCGAGGAAACCAGCGAGATGAGAGTGTAAATAAAAGAAAAAAGGCCGCCTGAGCGACCTTTTCTTCGATCTTTTTCCTCGCCTCGACCCTTCACAAGCCGAATTTTTTCGGCTGAATTTGCCTTTTCGCTGACACAGAGCCCAATTTGCTGTTAGATGGTCCGGTGTAAAGATGCACGTGGTGCGGTATGGCTGTTTGCCAAGTTTTTTCTTTACTTTCCGGAGCTTATGGCACGCTTCCGTGTCTTTTTCCAGACTTTTCCCCTGGGACAGCACAAGGTTTAGCTCGCGATGATTTTTTGCGTAGGGGAAAGGTTTCCTAAATGGGCCTATCGGGTTAAATGCGCCTACGGTCGTTTGACGAAATGGCTAACAAGACAACATATCTAATCAATGCATTTTGAGGGTGATACGCTTTGAACATAAGGCAAGAAAGAATTTTATGAATAAACCAACTAAAAAAAAATTGAAAATACATACAAGGTTTTGATACATTTAGATGTAATATTTGGACTTTTAAAAATTATACGAAAAGAAGCTTAAAACAATAAGTTGTGTGGTTTTTGTTTCTTATTCAAATGAACCTTGGAAGTTAAAAAAAATTGAAGCTTTTATGGTGGTTTCATAATGATGGGAAAGTGGTATAAGAGAGTGTTTTTGTATGCCCCCATTATGTTTGTAAAATGCCGTTACATTTAAATAACAGATTAAATAGAATAAATATATGATTTTTATCATTAAAACCTCAAATCTAAGCTCGAATCAACATCTTAAGAGCGAATTGAAGATCTCAAAACAGATTTGATAAAATTTATCTTAGGAATGAAATTCTTCCATATGATGAAAACCCTAAATTTTGTTTGTTCCATAAAAATATAAAAGACTTAGATTTTTATAAAACTTCAGCTTTGTTGTATGAAAGTTATCAGTTTCTAGCATTTATAATGAAATTAAACAGAAGAATAGAAATTTTGCCTGAAACATAAATAGGCGCGTTTAGCCAGCACAGTTTGAAGTTCGACAATTTTGACAACAGTTATAATAAAATCGATTTCTCAAAAACGGAAGGAGATTTCAACACAAAAATTACTCCAATGTATAGAAAACAGATGTCTGGTCATGTGTATATAGTTTTTGTACACACATTCGATGTAATATTTGATTAAATAAGTATTCTGCTTAATAGGCGCATATAGCCCGCTCCTCCCCTATGCCGAACTTTCACCTCGCGCACCGGAAACGATTCTGACGTTTCTCTCCAATCCTGCAATCGTTTACTCATTTTCTCTGCACGCTCCATATCGTTTACTCATTTTCTACACGCTCAGGATCCTTCCTTTATTTTTGCGTTTATTCTTTCTACACGCTTACGCTGCTTAATGTGGGGTTGAGTTTTTGGATGAGTTATTGTTGACAATAGATTGAAACGTATCAATTTTAAGACTAATGAAATAAAATAAATTTGAATGCAACAATGATGAAATATTTTTATCGATAGACTGGTCCATTACATACACTGTATCAAAAAATTGTCCGTACAGCACGTACTTTGAAATCCAAACAATCAAAAAGTGCACTTTTTCAGTCAATAAAAATACTACAATTACATCATTCGCTGCAAAAACTAGTCCTTTTTGTAGATCAGTATTACAAATGTTTATGAATTAAACCTTAAAAATAATCCAATTCATTTTGTATAGAAAGTCCCAAAAACGACGTCAAAAAATTGTCCGTACACTGAGGCCTTTGTCAAATATTAGTCAAGTAAACAGTTATGTGTCAGTCTGTGAAACGCTGAAACGTGAATTGAATCTCAACAAAGACAATTTCCAGTGGTCTGAGCGATAAATACGATAAAAAGAACTTTATCTAGCATAAATCAGTAGATTTTCGTGTTTCCGGATGTCAAAGGGTATTTTTTTGTGAAAAGCAAACATTTTCCTGTTAATTAAATCCACAAAAATGAACGAGAAAATGTCTGCTCCTCACAAAAAATACCCGTTGACATCCGGAAACTGATTGCTGACTTGAAAAATGACGGTAAAAGCTTGTTCGAAATTACAGGTATAATGAAACGGCCACGATCGTCGGTTCAGTATGCCCTTCAGAACTTTAAGAAGACTAACTCCCTGGAGACCACTCCAGGAAGAGGCCGCAAACAGAAACTTACGGATCGTCACCATCGCATCATTGTCAGAGAAATCAGTCAGAATCCTAAAATCAGTGCCCCGAAACTAGCAGACAGTCTTAAATTTTTGAAAACATACAGGTTCATCCTCAAACGGTACGGAACATACTTCATGAGAAAAAATACCAAGGTCGTGTTGCTCTGAAGAAGCCGTTTATATCTGCTAAAAATAAGAAAAAGTGGCTGGAATACGCTCAAAAGTATGTCCTGGAACCGGAAGAGTTCTGGCAGAACGTCATATTCGCTGACGAAAGCTAATTTAATATTTTTGGGTCTGACGGAGATGTAAGAGTATGGCGTAATCCAAATACTGAATTGGATCCGAAAAATTTGTGACAGACAGTTAAGCACGGTGGTGACCATGTAATGGTGTGGTATGCCTTCAGCGCAAATGGCACCGGAAACTTGAAATTCATTTATGGAGAAAAATAAATAGATTTATCAGTCATATTACGCGTCTACAGGAATATAAATATGATTGTTTGGTTCTGACCCGAAAATACGATCAAACCAACCATCAGCTTATAGATACGATTAGTCTCCAGGGAGTTAGTCTTCCTCAAGTTCTGAAGGACATACTGAACCGACGATCATGGCCGTTTTACTATTCTATGCGTAATTCGAAGACAAGTAAATAAATAAATTTCGGACCAGCTTTTACCGTCATTCTTCAGGTCAGCAATCAGTTTCCGGATGTCAACAGGTATTTTTTTTTTTGTGAGGAGAAGATATTTTCTAGTTAATTTAATCCACAAATTGTTGAAATCTGCTGATTTGTGCTAAATTAAGTTCATTTTACCGTATTTATCGCTCAGACCACTGGAAATTGTCTTTGCTGAGATTCAATTCACGTTTCTGCGTTTCACAGACTGACACATAACTGTTTACTTGACTGTGGTAACTTTCGGATATTACGGAGCAAATAAAACAACGTGTTTCTCGTTTGCCTACACACGACAGAGTTGCCCGTTATATTTCTTTTTCTCTACATTGATATTTTTAATACACGATCAAATGAAAGTAAGCTTATTGAACATAAATATAAATCTATAGCAATTCTCCCCCTCTCAGCTGAAGTGTTCTAACTTAACAAAATACTCAAATATTCCTACATGGATCAAACTACAGATTTAATCTAGAAGGAGCTTTTATTTGTCTAGCTGAACGTCTTACATTTTGAAACCCAGTAGTTTCTAAGCTTTTTGGAAGCTCTCCTAACGAGGGTTCAGTACCGCTATGAGCATTATTGTCAGGGGATTCAGTTTTCTGAGAAACTTCATGAGATTGAGGAGACAACGTGATGGTTTCTTCAAGGTGAGGAGTCGGAGAAGAGTTATTAGTTTCAAAGGACCTTTCAGGGTTTTCGAAAGAGGGACTTGGTTTATTACCTCTAATGCGGAGGTACTCATCAAAAGAACTTTGGGAAGCATCTAATGGACCAGGTCTCAATTGATCAATATGACGCTTCCATACTCTTCCATCATCAAGTTCAATCTCGTAATGTAATTTCCCAAGCTTATTGCAAACCGTACCAAATTTCCATTTCTCGGAAGCAGAAAGGAAATCACGAGCAGCAACTCTACTGCCAACTTCAAAGGAACGAATGGGAATATCTTCCCCTCTGGTCATGCTATTATTTCGCTGTCGTGGAATCATATGGTCGATACGAGTTTTCATCTGTCTGCCAAAAACAATCATTGATGGGCTTTTCCCAGTTGCAGGATGAACCGTACGACGATATGCTGACAGAATGTCTAACAAGGTCCTTTTAACCATCGAACGCGGACATTTAAGAGCTTTTATCTTATCCTTAAACGTTTGTACGTAACGCTCAGCTTGTCCGTTCGTGGCAGGATGGTAAGGGGCACCAGTCTTATGAGTAACTGTATTTGCTTTCAAAAACTTTTGGAACGCATCGGACATGAACTGTGGACCTCTATCAGTTACCAAAACCGAAGGTATACCGTACCGAGCGAAAAACTCGTGCATATGTTCAATAGTAGTTTCTGTAGTAATATCGTTAACAACTTTTACTTCGGGCCATTTAGAGTACGCATCAACAATTATAAGGAAATATAGACCCATGAAAGGGCCAGCAAAATCAGCATGAATTCTCTCGAAAGGTTCATTTGGTCTTTCCCAACAGTGAACAGGAACAGGTATAGGGTTCTTCCTCACTCTGGCACAATCCAGACAATTTTTGGAAATCTCTTCTATATCGCGATCAATGTTTTGCCACCAACAGTAAGATCTGGCTAGGGATTTCATTCTTGAGACTCCAAAATGCCCTGAATGTAGCTCTTGTAAAACACGATTACGCAAAGAGGGTGGGACATAAACTCGTAAACCTCGCATGAGACAACCATTTTGCAAAGAAAAATAGGTTTGGTCTATTCCAAACCGATCATGTGGTCCAACGAATCGGCCAGTTGATAGAGCTTGCATTAAGTTACGCACTTCGTTGTCTCTCGATGTATGGTGTTGGAGCTCATCAACTGAAACTGGTAATGTTTGTATTCTTTCTAATTCCAATACGTCAGCCACTTCGAGATAGTCTTTGCTAGAAGGATCAGCGATTGGTAAACGTGACATGCCGTCAGCGTTTGCATGTTGCTTAGAGTTACGGTAGCGTATTTCAAAGTTAAAAGACTCTAGAAATAATGCGTAATGTTGCATACGTAGTGCTGATAATGCAGGTAACCCCTTTTCCGGAGAAAATATTTGAGCCACAGCTTTATTGTCTGTTACTAATGTAAATTTGCGGCCAAACAAGTACTGATGAAACTTCTTTACCCCATACACTATAGCGTATGCTTCCTTATCCACCTGTGCATACTTTTGTTGTGTAGAATTGAGTGTTTGAGAAGCATATTGAATAGGCCGTTCATTTCCATCAGGATACATGTGGCTCAACACTGCACCCACGCCATATGGAGAAGCATCTGTTGCTAGTATAAGCGGCAATTTTTCGTTATAATATGCCAAAACTTTATCAGATTGCATTTCGGCTTTTACCCATTTGAAAGCATCTTCGCATTTAGAATCCCAAACAAAAGGAGATTTATCTTTCAACAAATTATAGATTGGATAGATTTTGCTGCTGAGATTTGGTAAAAATCTCCCATAGTAATTTACCAATCCTGTAAAAGCACGAACCTGTTCTCGGTTTAGAGGCCTGGGCATTTCCTGAATAGCAGCTATTTTCTGCTGCATTTTGTGTACCCCATGGCGGTCTATGACGTATCCACAATATTCTATTTTGTCTGTGAAAAATTCGCATTTCGATAAATTTACCCGCATATTATGGTTTTGGAATCTACGTAAAACTTCGAATAGGGAGTTCATATGAGATTCATCATCAACACCAGTTACTTTTACATCGTCTATAAAAACTGAGATCCCTTGAATTCCACTCAAAATCTGAGAAATTTCCCTTTGGAATATAGCTGGACCAGAGGCAATACCGTACATCAAACGAGTGGGTTGAAATAAACCAAGATGAGTGTTAAGTGTTAGAATTGGTTGATGTTCTGAACGCACTTTCATTTGTAAATATGCCTGAGCTAAATCTATTTTAGAGAATTTCACACCTCCACTCATATTTGCAAATAGTTCATCGATGGTAGGTAGGGGATATTCATCAACAAGGAGACATTTATTGACAGTCAGTTTGTAGTCACCACATAATCGAACCTTATCAATCGATTTCATTACTGGAACGATGGGCGTCGCCCATTCACTGTGGTTAACCTTCACCAAAACACCATTTTGAACCATATTGTCAATTTCCTTTTCAACGATACTCCTAATTGAGAATGGTAAAGTGCGAGCTTTGAGAAAAACAGGTCTACTATTAGGTTTTAAAGTCAACGACGCATGGACATTTTGCATAAGACCAATTGTTTTCTCAAACACCGTGGGAAACTTATTCATCAAAACGTGTGTTATATCATTACCATCATAAGAGTAAGATACAATATTATTAATGGTTGCATTCGAACAATTCATTACCTTATTCCAATCCAGGGATAACTCACGCATCCACTCACGGCCGAGTAAGGGATGTCTATTTCCTTCTACTACATACAAACGTAGGATCTTGGATTGCCCATTATAATTAACCTTAACTTTGACCATACCGTATACAGAAATTTTGCTTCCACAATAACTTTTTAACCCAAGCCTTGTTTCGAACAGTGGCACGCCACAGAGGAATTTGTTTTTGTCAACAATGCTCATAAGGGATACTGGTGACCCACTATCTACCTCAAATCTGATTTTGCTATCTCCTGTTTTCAAGTTTACAAAAATCTTAGAATAAAGTTTATCATCATTTATTTCGCAAACATCAAATACACAGATATCATCTTGTTCCCCATTACCTTGTAATTTTTGTTCAGCTTCATCCTCAATCATGTTGGTGTGGTACTTTTTAAAAGGCTTATTTTGAGACTTGTACTGAGAAGACTCTTTTTTGAAACTGGCTCCTTGTCTCATACAAACCTTCTTAAGATGGCCCTTCCTATTGCACCCTCTACAGTATGTTCCAATGTGTACACAACGATTCGCCAAATGTCCTTCTTTTCCGCACCTGTAGCATGTATTGGTAATCTGCTCTCGACGACCCCTCTGTGTAACATGATCCACTTCTTCTGCCTTCTCCGTTAAGTTCAGCTCTTGAAACTTTCGGTTCAACAGAGAGGCTCCCTCGCCGGAAATCTCCATGGAAACGGCCACCTGTTTTGCTTTCTCGAACGTCAAATCCCTTTCTTCAATCAAACGCGCTTTGATTCTTTCATTTTGCAAACCGAACACGAACTGATTTCGTAAACCCTTCTGGAGGTAGTCCTCAAACTTGCAATATTTCGATTCACGTTGTAACATGGTTGCGTATTCCAACACTGATTGATTTTCAAGCTGCTTTAGATGTCGAAATTTCCACAACTCTACCATTTCAAGTGGTTCCGGGTCAAAGTATTCTCCCAACACCGTCACTATTTCTTCATACGTTTTGCACTCTGGTTCTGTGGGGGCTATGTGATCGCACAAGATGTTGTAAGTTTCAGTGCCCATGTAATGCAAAATCAGGTTTTTTCGACTGGCCACTGGAACACCAAAAATCTCTAAAGCGCCCTCAAATCGCTTTACCCATCGCGACCACTTTGTTTTGATTTTATCAAAAGGTTCCAACGCAAATGTTGGAGGCACCACATTAGCAATTCCAGCTCTCGAGTTAGTTGCCATTTCCGAGTAATTCACTCATACACACAAGCAACGTAAACAGCAAAAGTGCAATTGCCAGTACCCACACACTAGAACTGGTTTTCACTTTTCTTCAGCACTAGTCCGCACAAGCAAAATGGCTTCCTAACCAAGCAGCAAACTTCTAGAAATCGGATTTATCAATTTCCGATCACTTTTATTTCCATTTTCAGCCTCGACGACTCGTAACCGTAATAAGCTAATCGTTTCGCGTGTGTCCGAAATTATCTCGTCGCCAAAACTGTGGTAACTTTCGGATATTACGGAGCAAATAAAACAACGTGTTTCTCGTTTGCCTACACACGACAGAGTTGCCCGTTATATTTCTTTTTCTCTACATTGATATTTTTAATACACGATCAAATGAAAGTAAGCTTATTGAACATAAATATAAATCTATAGCATTGACTAATATTTGACAAAGGCCTCAGTGTACGGACAATTTTTTGACGTCGTTTTTGGGACTTTCTATACAAAATGAATTGGATTATTTTTAAGGTTTAATTCATAAACATTTGTAATACTGATCTACAAAAAGGACTAGTTTTTGCAGCGAATGATGTAATTGTGGTATTTTTATTTACTGAAAAAGTGCACTTTTTGATTGTTTGAATTTTAAGGTACGTGCTGTACGGACAATTTTTTGATACAGTGTATGTATCTGAATTTTCAAGAATATCAGGAATGACATTCTTCAGATTTTATCCACGATTGATATTCTCTTAACGTTATGGTTGAAAATTTTACTAGCCATTTTTTCTTCGTTTAGGGGTAACAATAAAGTCTGTTTCACATAGAATCTGGTCGGATAAAATAGATCATTTCGCCGCAAAGAAATAACGTACAACAAAAGTAAAAATGTCATTTTGTAGGGTTTTCATTGCACTTTGAGGAAAAAAATACATGCCTTCTCGCAAACACGGTGTCTTGTCCGAACCAATTCCGGTAACTGCTAGAGTGAGACAAGGATGTATTTTATCACCGCTACTTTTTCTAATCGTAATGGATGAGATTCTGACTGGATCGATCGACTGTGCACCGAACCGAGGATTGCCGTGGAATCCTTCAACAATGGCGCAACTGAACGACCTTGACTTGGCTGACGATATTGTTTTGCTCGCCCAAACGCCACCGGATATGCAGAGCAAACTCGACGACCTCACCGAAAGTTCCAAGGTACCAGGTCTCAAAGTCAATGTCGGAAAGACCACGTCGATGGAGATCAACACAGGAAATCCCTCCAGTTTCATGGTAGCTGGGCAACAAGTTGAGAAAGTGGAGTGCTTCCAGTATCTTGGTAGCCAGATAACGCCTGATGGTGGTACCAAGAAAGACATCGAAACCCGGATCAGAAAGGCCCGATTTGCGTTTGCGAGTCTCCGAAACATCTGGCGGTCACGCCAGATCTCTCTACGAACAAAAATCCGAATCTTCAACTCAAACGTCAAATCCGTATTGCTGTACAGGTGCGAAACTTGGTGCACATATGCGGTGACGACGCGAAAACTGCAAGTATTTGTAAACCGCTGCCTGCGGAATATCATCCGCGCTTGGTGGCCTGGCAACTGGATCTCGAATGAGCTATTACATCGCCGGTGTCATCAAAGGGCGCTAGAAATCGAGATTCGGGAACGTAAGTGGAGATGGATTGGGAACACGCTGCGAAAAGATGAAAACGAGATTTGCAGAGAGGCGCTAGATTGGAATCCAGAAGGTCATCGAAGAAGAGGCAGGCCCAGAAACTCGTGGCGGCGAAGCCTAGCCGCTGAAATCCGAACTATCGACGAGAATCTTGACTGGGACAAGGTGAAGACGCTGGCTTTGGATCGTCAACAGTGGAGGTCTTTTACCACGGTCCTATGCACCGGAGGATCGGCGCGGGATCATTAAGTAAGTAAGTAAGTTCTTGCAAACAAATTCGTCGAGCTGTACTGTGGTTCGTCTTGAACTTTTTCGCCAAATCACGCAAGGAGGTTCCAGGATTGTTGTGAACTGATCGAACTACCTTTGCTCGCAGCTTCCGGTCATATGTTCCACTTTTACGCCTGGTTTGTTTTGCTCGATCCACCGTAAGGGTATCCCGGTAACGTTGCAGCACCGAATTTACAGTCGATTTTAGTTATTTCAGGAATTTCGCGATCTTTACCCCTGACTACGTTGGTTTCTCCACGTGAGTGTGCAGAATTTTCTCTCGCCTTTCGCGTTCCATCGTCGATAACTTTTGACTGACTGCTTCAATCTTGATGACATTTTCACCACTACACGGAAAATAATAAAAAGGTAAAATTTACCGAGTTAGCAAAGGTGAACGCTCGTGAAAGCCAAAAAGGTAACTTCTACCTCTTCGAGGTGAAACTCACCTCACAGCGAGGTAAAATTTACCTGAATCGAGGTTGGAAAAAAGGTACAATTCACCGAGAAAAAAGGTGAATCCAAAAAAGGTAAATCTTACCTCGTAGCGAGGTGAAGTTCACCTGAATTGAGCTCAATAAAAAAGTATAATTCACCTAGAAAAAAAGGTAAATCCAAATAAGGTAAAACTTACCTCGTAGCGAGGTGAAATCGACCTGGATTGAGCTAAACAAAACGGTACAATTCATCTCGAACAAAAGTAACTATTTGCCGAATCCGTTTATTGAGGTTAAGCTGTTTTGTCGTTCAGAAGGGAAGTTTTGTTTCGTGCCAATATGGAAAAATCGGAACAGAATGGTAAGTGTTTTCTTAGCTATTATTTAGTTGTGCTGGTTCTCATCATAATAATTTGCATTTGTTTCAGATCGGCCCAGCTTCGAGGTGTATTCCACGTCATCCTCCAGATATCATTCCGGAAAAGCCGGGCCTGACTGGATAAGTCGCCATTATGGCGCGGAAGAACGAGAAGTCGAATTGCCACGAGCCTGGCGAAAAAAGAATTTACCTCAATAATTTTTTTAAACAAGGTGATATATTTAAAAAATAATATAATGAATTGTCCCTATTTATTTATAAAATAAATATAAATTTTTCAATGAATTTTGTTTTCATTTTTATTGAAGAAACCAACCAAACCAACAAGCATTTACCTTTCAAATCAGTGAATGGGAAAACGATATTATTTACTATTTTGCTAGGTGAACGGGAAAAAGGTAAAATTTACCATTTTGCTAGGTGAATTGAAAAAAGGTAAAATTTACCTTTTTGCTAGGTGAATGAAAAAAAGGTAAAATTCACCTCGAAAGAGGGGTGGAAAAAAATCACCTCGCAAAAAGGTAAATTTTACCTTTTTATTATTTTCCGTGTAAGTAAACAAACCATCCGGATCGAAACAATGTCAATAGATTCGCGATGTGACAACTAGAGGCGCTGCAGTAAATGAAAATATGCTTCCAGATTCTATGTGAAACAGACTTTAGTCAAGAGTCTTTATCGGCATTTAAAATGGGCTTTTAAAACTGAAATGCACAAAAAACTTGAAAAATTGCACTGATACCTACTCGGATAAAATATTTTACTTTTCATACTTTTCACTGTTTTTCTGAACCACCTTGAACAATGATTTTTTTGCACCGACAGTTGCAACCACCATGGATGGCAATGGCAACTGTTTCCGGGAATTAATCTCTGCCGCTGTTGTATTCTCTGTCTCAAGCATCCTTCATTTTTATTAATCCATTTAATCGTTCCTCTTCCATTGTTCTGTAATCGATTTCACAGTTCAGGAGTCCAAGTTCGATCTCAACTACTACCTGAACGGAGACGGCTTCATCACGGTTGACTGCCACGCGCGAGATATCTCGCCGCTGCCGGAGCTGCAGATTCGGTGAGTACCAATTCGTTTAATTCCACACTTACTTTGTCCGATTAAATAATTGACATTCAACAGTTTTAAGCCTCAAAGGATTTTGAAACATACCAGAAAGAAGTTCTCAAATAAATAATTTTGGTTTTATGGTCGTTAAAGCTATTTAAAAAAAATATATGAAAAAAATTATAGGTCTCACCAAGCACAACCAAATTAAAAAAAAAATCTCTCCAAATATTACAAGGAGTTGACAAATATTATTATAACACATTTACCCTACAAAAAAAAACGGATAAGATTTAAATCTGAAAATAAATTCAAGTAATCTGAAGCAAATATTTTTATTGACAATGCTATAGATGTTTATCGCAGCTGCGATCGACGAAATAACAACGAGGCTTCGAAAAAAAACCAAGTAAAAAAGAAGCACAACATAGTGGATTGATTTTATTACCCTGGTGTATTCCCGGTATTGTGCGCGTCCTGGCATTGCTGTCAGGCGTAATTATAGCGGCCAATGCAATCGAACATCGCCGAACCACCCTGTGGAATTAACCGGAAAATATTGGCTCCAAGCGTGTATGTGTGTATTTGTGGGTGTGCGTGGGCTCGATATGGAGAGCGAAAATTTAATTTAAAAATTCCATTTTGATTCGGCACCCTCGGGATGACGATGGCTCGCGAAAATTGTTTGCTCTTTATTTTTGCAGCAACATGGCATCCACCGGCCCACTCCCAATCAGTAACCAGCCGACAATGTAAATTTTAAAATATGTTGTTATTGCATTGCTGATACTATTATGGTTCATTGGCCAGTTTTTACTTTATGCACTAGCCGGAATATATTGAATTACAGGCAGCTTTAGTGGTTATGTTATCTAATTTTCAGGGAATTTTTTTAATCCGATGCAGAAAAAAACTTGTTTTTATTAGCATCAAACTAAGTAAATATGTTTTGTTGGATTGAGTAATAACTAGGAGTATAAAACGCTACACGATTACTCTATTGAAATGTGACCAACATCTATTTTCTAAGTATCAGTGAACCTCGTTTTTAAGCTTTCTATTTATCAGATTAAAGTTTTTTTTTGCCTTGAGATCATCTGAATCTGAAAATAGAAGCATTAATCTGACAAAAAAAGTTTAAATCTGAAAGATATTCTTCACGCGGCTTCTAAAACGTTGCATCAGGGTGGGTAAAACAAAGCACCAGAATAATTATGTATGAGTGCAGGGACCAAACTCTAGCCCACTGAGTTACCTTTCCGATACCCTGCCAGTAGACCAAATCTTCAGATGAAATTAGTCAAATCAGTGAAGCAAAAACGTCAATGGAAAGTTTAAAAAAACTGTATTTTTGTTTTGTTTGACTGCTGACACCATTTCAGTGCTCTAAAAATTTTAAATGACATATTTTTAATCAAAACTTATTAATTACCTAAAAAGAAATTTTCAAATTTGGAAGCTATTTTTAACTGTGATGTTTTTTCTTATTACTGACCATCTTCACATAATTCGGAACTCTGTCTTATCAGTGCCGTTTGTTTTTTTTTTCTTAAAAAAAATAACTCTCTTGGGTACATATGTGGGTGCCGTAGTTTTGTAAAAAATCAGGATGTGATTGTAGGGTAACGGACTTATTTTGGACCAGGGGACCAATTTTGGACCACCATGTCTAGCTCTCTTAAAAAGCAACTAATAATGAAAAAAATAGTGCATTACATTAAGTGCCCGTGCTTCAACAACGCTTGCAAAAAAAAAATCATGATTATTTGTTTTATAAGAGAGCTAGAAAAGGTGGTCCAAAATTGGTCCTCTGGTCCAAAATAAGTCCGTTGCCCTATACGTCTTAGTTTATGCAACTGAAGTCATCAGCTAGCCGAGACAGAGACCAGCCAGCAGTTTATGTCGAAAAACACCAATTTAATATCGTATGACCCAAAGATTATCACCGGTTAAATGGGTTTAACTATTTCATTACCAATTTGTCTGATGTTTTTATGATGAAAATTTCATTATTTAACTACAATTTTGGATTAAATAGAGTTATTTTGTTTAAAATTCGGATAATCGGGAAGTTTTGAAGACCTTCTTTAAAAAATCAGAACAAATCCTGAAAAATCAGGACACCTGGCACCTCTGGGTAGCGTTCGGAGAGCAGCGTCTTTTCTAGAAAACGTGCCAAAAAGCTGTCTCAGCTCTCAGCAGCGTTGCCAGATTGCAAACCACTGGAATCCGTAGGTTTGACGAAAAACGGTAAATGAAACTTTATAAGCTTTTTTAATCGTCAGGTAGAATTTCGTTTATCCGTAGAATTCCTTTATTTTTTGTCGATAATCCATAGAACATTCGTAGAAAATGTTGAAATCCGTAGATTTAGAGCATCGAGCTGTAGATCCGTAGAGGTGCTGAAAATTCGTTGATCTACGGAGAAATCAGTAGATCTAACCACACTGGCTCTCAGATATCACCTGAACACAATGCACAATAGACTTTTTAGGAGAAGCAAATCTCTTCATCAGTGTTGACTCACTAATGCTCTCTCTCGTTGTTATGTGTTGGCAATCTCACACTTGTTCACATTGCGATTGATCTGTCTCCGCCAGGCGGCGGCAACGTTACACGTTTTGTTTATGTATTGTGTGACCAACATCTTTTAAATAAGTGGTCGTGAATCTCGTTTTTAAGCTTTTTTTTCCTCAGATTTAAGCTTTTTTGCCTTGAGAGCATAGGAGACGAAAGCTTAAATCTGAGGAAAAAAGCTTAAATCTGTCATAAAAGGGGAAATCTAAGGGGAAATCTGAGAGATGTGCTCCATACGGTTTGAATAGCGTTGCCGCCGCCTGGTCTCCGCACAGCTTGGGGGAGCAGACGAAAAAAGACAATCTCTTTTACTGGATAAGCCGATCTGAGAAGTTTTGCCTTCCATTGCCTTTCATCAATCTTTATGAAACGTCAACATCACATTGAAATGTTTCTCGAATCATTCCAAATGATAGTATTATTTATCAAACTCATATTCTGGAAGTTAAGATTGTTTTTTTTTTGTGGTAATTAGGCACATATACCTCTTTACTCAAATATCTCCAGTCTATTCCTATGAATTTCAGAGAAAAAAAACACTTGAATAGATGAACAGGTTTTTCAACTTGGGGCTTTGAATATTTTGAGATTTTGAGACCGAATTTCCCGTTTTTGCAGTGTAACAAAAACACTATCACATATAGGAATTTTTAAAACACAATTTCCTCAATAAAGTAAAATTAAAACAACTTTATATGGCCCTGAATCTTTAATCCTAACATGGCCCTGATTGCTCAATTCTTGTCTTGAATCCTGATCCTAACTCTGATTCAGAACTGAAATCTGATCCTAATTCCTATTTTCTTATTTCTTCCTTATCCTTATTCTGATTCTTCCACTGATCCTGAGCGCAACTTTCTTGATCCTGATTCCCATCTTGAACTTGATAGGCATTCCTATGCTGAATATCATCCTGAAAATTGATGTGGAACCTAATACGGTTCAGAATCATGATTCCGAATCTGATATTGTCCTGTTGGTTACGATTAGAAATCCGATCCTGATACATTTTCTTAAGGATCCTTTTTTTTATACTCATTAGTGATCCTGATAGTTGTAGAAATAGAGACCAGTAGGTTCAATAAATAAATCAAACTATTAAAATTTGTATTAAATTGATGTTCAGATAATATCCCTAACAAAAAATTATAAATGTTGTCAGAATTAAAACTTATCGATTGGTACGATTTGTTTTCTCGTTTGCTTCTTGCCCTTCGCTATCCTTGATTCGTTGAGTTCATTTTTAGAATTCCCCTTCGCTGTTTCCCTTTTTTGATTGATTCAGATTGCTCGAAGCATGAAAGCTGTATGAAGCATGAAAGTTATATAACAAACTGATAGTCCTCACGCGAGCTCATCCAGGTGTCGAAAACCGTGAAGTATGGAACAGCAAACCCAACAGCAGCAAGCTGTTCGAAAGCCGAAGACGGAACAGCAGCAGCGAACCGATATAGGAGATGCCATAACCCGTTTCATGCGGCGTTTGCCGAAGGCGGCCAAACTCGTCAAACAGCTGCAACCGGCAATTCACGACAATGCTGCAGCAGGTAGTAGAACGAAAAACAAACAAAAATCTAAAAAGTTAGTATCTATCATATAAAAAGAAAACCATTGAACCCCTATAGGAAAGGCAGTGGTTGTTTGACGGCACCAGCACGAAGCCAGGAATGCCTGAGGAAAAACAGTTTTCGTACTCAAATGCAATCACACGACCGGATGCTCACTTCGGCTCAAGGACATAATATTGTCGCATAGAAGTAAGTTGGCTAATATGGTCCAGAGAGGCGGTGAGTCAAACATGGAGCACGTAGTTAACACGTGTTTCAGCAGCGTCGAAGCTGTGTTGCTACGAGCAAGACGAGGAAGTCGAAGCAATCTCTAGAATGAATGGTGACCCGAGGATCGGTAGATAGTTACGTGAGGACGCTTGCTTTTCGAGTTTATGGATCGTTTGCGCATCCGAGAAGTAGAGATGGAGAACGAGAACGAGAACGACTACCACAGATTACATCATCAGCAGGCCGTGACTGTAGCAGCCGTTTCACGCTATCCGGACGCTCAAGTTTAACTCAATCCGTTTGGATCAAGAGCATACAATAACAGTCGTGGAAGAGGAATCTTTCCGCTGGAGACAAGTGAGAAGGCAACAGGTTGTTCCCTCATGTTGGAGATGATCGAACGCATTTCACTCTGCCGATAAATGCTTCCATGCCGACAAGGTATGTCGTAGTTGCAATATTCGAGGACACCTTATTCGAGCGTACCCAAAACCGAAGAAGCACGAATCTTCCCGACGTTGTTGAACTGGAGAAGAAATGGAACCGCCGACTAAGATCGCAAAGGTTCAAGAAGTAGATCAAAAATCGGAACCTGTAGAGATAACTGAAATTGAACTTTAAGAACTCTAACTTGTGTTGGAATTTTTGTTTAACTACTGAGTTTCATAAATAAAATAGAAATTTGCAACGAGCTCTTTGAAAGCCGAAGACAGAACAGCAGCAGCGAGCCGATTTTGAAGATGCTATTACCTGTTTCATGCGGCGTTTGCCGAAAACGGGCAAATTCGTCAAACCGAATCAATCAAACCGAACAAACTGAACTTTGATCGGCTAACTGGTCCTGGCCATGGAACCTTGAAAATGCTCCTGAAATCTTGTTTCTGGACAGATTTTCTAAAATTGATCCTGATTCCGATCATGATCCTGGATAACGATAAAAATCATAATCTTGATAAGGATTGCCGTAAACCGTGAATGTCATCAGTGAAAATTGCTTGAATGTAAATCTTCTCTTATGTCATTGATAGGTAAGAACTATTGAGTACTGCCTTATTTACTACTTTTTTGACAACGATACGAACATAGACAAGTCCGTTGAAGTAGATACCCATCTTAGACAAAACGGTTCAAACCCCTTTTAAACCGTTGTCTTTTTTTAACTAATAGCTTTACTACCAGTGTTTTTTTTAATTGTTGTCCAGAGCTTGAAAAATAATTACGGAATAAATTTAATGGAATAAAACTTTTAAAATTTTTAAGATCTCTGCTAATAAAGTTTTTAAACATAAAATCAAAATTATCAACTTTTTTGATCTGATTAAAGCATTTATTTTCACTGAAGCTTAAGATTCTTAGATAGGAAGATTTTCCGAAAAACTATTTAGTTTTTTCTTTTACATGCACCAGTACAAATAAATTTAACTAAACTTATCTGGCTAATAAATAAAGGATGAAAACGAAGTTATTGCAACACCGAAAATGTCATTTTTTTTTATAATGTTAAGAATCAAACCAAAATTGAAGGGCAGTTTTATAAATATATTTATTTTAAAAATCAAAAGAAAAGTTATTCGATGGAGTCCATCAAAGTCTTTTCAGTGTCATCCGGTACCAGTTTCTCATTTATTTTTTCCATTTTATTAACATTTCCTTCTCGTCTTTGACTGTCTTCTTGCTCTTCCGAAGTTCCCGCTTCATTATTGCCCAGTACTGCTCCACCGGGCTGCTGCAATAACGGCGAAAGGCGCTTCTCTAGGCACTCAGATTTGTAGATCTCGACATTTACTGTGCACTTTGTCACGAAAGGTTCACTCCTTAGCCCACAAGAGCAAATGGCTTTAAAAAATCTTTCATAATTGGTTTTACAAACCTTGCTAAAAAAAAATCGTTTTGGAAGTAAGAATAAAACAATTACAACACATTTTTTTGTGTTTAATTCGTCAAATAAAGTGAATAAATTCGGAAAAAATCCGGCCAACTTTTAATGAAATCTGGGCAACCGGGCCGGGCCGGACTGTTTTAAAATTTTGTATCAAATATCCAGGAAAATCTGGATCAAGATAAAACTAGGCAATCTGGCAACCTTAGGATAACCGGAAGAGTTTGAAATACATTGACTAAAGATGCGGTAGTTATTTAAATGTTATGAATTGCTAATTGCTGTTATAAAAATTCTCAACAAGAGGTTGTTTTCCTACTTGATATTTTTATTTATCTTCAACCCAATCTTCGGAGTGCCAAACGGTCAATCCAAATGATATTTCATCCGTAATCCAGCAGAAATTATCAATTTCCACAGTTTTGGCAAATGACCGCATAATTGATTGTGACAGGAACCAATAAATTTCAATATTTTAATTCACTCGGGGTTTTTACCCTTCGGGTTGTGAAACCGTTTCTGCGATGATAAACAGAAAACCCGTTTTCCGCACTCAAATAGAAACCACCAACAATCGAAATCAACAAAAAAATAAGTCTAAATAGCCCACCGATCCGCCGGCGATGAGTAAAAAACGTGACAATGCTATAACAGAAATGAAACCTCCGTCAGGAATGCCCGTAAAGGGGATAAAATCCTTCGTTGGTGTTGAGGAGGGGAGCGAGATCCAAAATCGTGATGTTCCGTGCTGTGATGATTATTTATTTTCCTGACCTCACAATCTGAACCCTCCCGATATGATAGAAAGCAAAACCTCGGAAAAACGCGCGATTCGACCCTCGTAATTCGGTTTTCCTCGAACCTCCGTTTGGTTTCACTATTTGGCAGTTTTTCTTTCTCGGGGTTTTTTTTTATTCGTTTGCCTCACTCTGGTCACTACTGTGGTAAGTTGGCTCCAGTTCAGATTTTCGCTAGACAATCGAGATCCGGACTCCGGACTTCTTCCGAATTGGGAAAGGCAGAAAATCGATCGGGATAGTTGTTTTTTTTTTTTAAGGAGTTAGCATTTCGTAGAGCGTTTTGAATTTTTTTATGTTTTCTGTCAGTAATTTCTATACTGAATATTGGTAAGTGAATAAACAGTATGAATTGTGCCTTAAAAATTGTTTCATTATGCATAGTTTGTTCCAAAAAAATAAGTATGTTTGAAAATGCTTGAAATCAGTTGTAGAGTTAAAATCCAATCGGTTTGCGAACTATCCCCAACATCCCTTATTCCATCAAAGCAAGAGAGAACCCGAGAGAGAAAACATCCTAGAGATGGGTTCGTCGCTCGTTTATCCAATCCCCGAGCGATGCAAATGACTCGTAAGTATGGTCAGTGAATTACTAATTTTTATAGAGATCGGTAATAATAGTAAAATTGTTTCTAATCCACTTGTATATTTCTATCGAGTGCAAAGTGTCACTTCCCCCAATTGGCAGATTCTTCATCAGTCAGATTTGAGAACATTCATAATAGATTGTAAGAAACAGTAGTAGTTTTAACGTATATTTTATTATGTAAAACTTGCTCCATTCAGAATTGGAACAAACTTTTGCTCATATTGTGACGCTCCTGGTGGACGGATTTAGAAGTTTTTGGCGCCCACGTGTCGGGAATTTTGTCAGCTTCCCGGAAATTGCGTGCTAATATTTTGAAGACGATAAAGGGGAATTCCAATCTGGCAAACCGTGATCTGATCAGAAAATTCGGTGCTGTCTATGATGTACTGTACAAGACGCACCAGCGGAGTAAAATGGCCCATGTCGTTCTTTCTCAAATATACACTAACCTATGGCTTCGAATGATGTTTTTCTTCATTTTTATTGTAGTAAACAAGCTTTTTCATCATTCAATAGATAAAAAAAGTTCACAAAATCTACTTTAGTTCTTAGAAACAGAGGAATTAATGGAATCAGCGTGAAACTTGTAATTTTTCATAAGTTACATATAAGGTTTTATGGTAAAACAGCTTGCGCAATCTGATCAAACTACAGCTTATCGTTTTACCACTCATGTGCTTTTTCGGAAGACTATAAATATTTTGTTGTATTTTATTAACTTCCTACAAATTTTATCCAAAATCAAACATATGAAAATTGGGGCAGAATGCCCACAAGACCACGTGTTTTACGCTCATATTTTGAATGCTGTTAACTTTTGACAAAACCCGAATATCAAAACAAAATGCCTTTCTTTTTATTTGCTGACTCCCAAATGACGATAACATTGCATAATTATAACAAATTTCGTCCTTGTTCGAGTTAAAACGGTGCACCAATATTCGATTCGAAAAAATTATCGGCCGCCATGTTTGCCGCGATATCACTATATCAGTCGAAAAAGTTGAATTTCGTTGCCTACTTGAAGGCGTTTTATATATAAGGATATTAAAAAGTGTATTTTGAAAAGCGAAATTTTCGATCAGTTTAGCAATACTAAATGATTTTTTGCCAAAAAATGGTAGTTTACAAAACTACGATGAACATGTAATTAAACATTTGGTGTTTCAATAATTACATTCCGTATAATCATTGTTCTATTTCTTACCACCCTTCCTGTTTGGTGCGTTCTGTCCACTAGTTTTGGCGTTCTACCCCGCGGTTTGTTTTCTGGCTGTTTTAGTGTTTTTACAAAAATTTAGTCAAAATAAGGTTTTTTTCATATTTTTTGTTTTCAATAATACGTAGATTTCATCCTTGAATCGTTGTCAACTCTCAATTTGGTTCTTAAATGATTGGTATCGCTATAAATAGCAATTATGCTTAGCTGGTGCGTTTTGTACAGTTTTACCCTACCTGTCGTAACTTTTCAATTCTTTCGAAATGAATTCAAGATTAACACTTTATTTGTTGGCAGCAGTGAAAACTGCTGAACCAACCAAGACTACCTCTTTTATCAATTGTTGCTATCTTCTTGGGAAGATCTTCTCAAAGGGATGTTGCCAGCTCAAGAATAGATAAACGAATGATTGAAGAAAGGCAAAAGTCGGAATTAAGCAGGCATTTGGTAATTCTGTTTCTCAGATTCTCATGCATAGTTAGCTAGTGTAGAGCAAAGGCGGGACAATTCATGGGAGCTTTCATCAACATGCATGCCCTCTAGACTCAAATTTCAACACCTATCAAACTTTCTCCTATTGGCGCAATAATTCCTGTATATCCACCTTTCTTCCATATGTTCTTTAAAAAATTAATTCTCTCTAGTTTTCATTCCGCCGAGCATGCCCCTTAATATTTAATCTTATCCTGTGCTAGCAAAATGAATTATTTACAATTCTTGGCATTTTAGGACTGAAGTAGGCTCTAGGTCCAAAGTCGGAGGATTCACCCTACTAAGTATGTGTTTTAACTACTTATAGGTGTTATTGAAACGAATCGAGAAATGAAATTTGATTTTTCGGGTACCCAGGTGGTAAATTCGAAGAAGGAATTTTACGAATTGGTCCCAATGCACGTTGAGTACCGTGTCTACATGGGAACAATGGGTCGACTCGTTTGTCGTAGCTTCAAACCAAAATCTCGCTATGGAATCTCCCGAATGGAGAAACACGTCACGTCGGTCCAAAACTCGTTTAAAGACTGATTTGATTTTAAGAAATACTGCCACCCGGTTATGTTCATGTTTCCGGTATAGTATCATCATTTTTTTAGTTATGCCACCCTAATATTTTTAATATGGGGGCTGCCATTAAATTAGGTCCATCTTGTTTAACTGGATACTTCACCCAACATTTTTTTTTGTTTTGCCACCCAGGTTATGCTATTTTAATTTTTGGGTCCTTCCACTCATCTATTCTTTTGTTCATATTAATTTTGCTTTTCTTCTAGTGCTGTCATTCTGAAATTTCTATTTATTGCCATCCTAACACAGTTTTTCTCTGTCTGTCATTTATGTTTTTTTTTTCACTGACTACTGCTTCTCTTTTACTTCTTCTTTAACGAAATTCTGCCAACCATAGTATTCATTTTCTTGTGACCATATCATCGTTTTTTTTGCCTCAATACTTCCACGTAACTTTTTTGAAGTCATGCCACTACCTCATCAATAATTTTTTTTTTTTTTGCTCCATTGCAAATTATCATATTATTTGCCTTTTTTTGTGCTGTCGTCCTGAAACCCTCTTTTTTTTTATTTGCCACCCTTACACATATTTTTCATTGTCTGGTCACCTTATCATAATTTTTTTTTTTTTTTTTACCAAATTATCATCTGGATACTCCACCCAAAAATTTTTGTTTCTTTTGAATCCAGCCACCCACCTTTTCAATACTTGTTGAATGTATTCGGCCACCAAGCATTTTCATTTTATTTTTTGTTTTGCCACCCTATCAGCATTTTTTTTTTGGGGATCTAACAACCAACAATGTCTTTTTTTTTCACTGGGTACTGTCACGCTTTTATTTGTTTGTTTTTTTTTTTTTTTGCTTGGATACTGCCATCCAGCATTTTTTCACTGGTTACTGCCACCCTTTTATTTATTTTATTTTTTTTTGCTTGGATACTGCCATCCAGCATTTTTTCTTTTAGGGTTCTGCCACCCAACTTTTTTTTTTGCCTGGGTACTGCCACCCAGCTTTTACTATTTTCATTTTTGGGTCCTGCCACCCATCTTTTTTGTTCGGGTACTGCCACCCATAAATTTTTATTTTGCGTCTATGGGTACTGCCACCCAATCATACAATTCAGCCATAAGAACGGCATAAGTTATATCTACTGACATCGTTCTCGAAATCTTCTTTTTCAAACACACTTTATACTCACCCTATTGTTAGTTTTGCAGTTTTTGTTTCTTTTTAAAATCACGTTGTTGGGAGCGTAAACCACGCCATTGTCGTAGCTTCAAACCAAAACCTCGCTATGGAATCTCCCGAATGGAGAAACACGTCACGTCGGTCCAAAACTCGTTTAAAGACTGATTTGACCAACCGTCATCCAACATCCAACTCCCACCAAATTTTCTTAACCACGATTTACAAATGTAGTAGTGATTCCTTTCCGCTTTTTGTCCAAGCTCACCACTACAAGCAATATACATTCCAACCAATCATAAATTGAACGTTGCGCTCCATCACAGTATTTAAATTGCCACAGTTCATTAAAACATGTATCTGCCATCACAGTATGCGAATTTTCAAACATACACATCCTTTTTATAAAAAGGAATGTTAAGTCTGTTCATTGTTTTCATTTTCGTGCATCTATCTACCACATCGTTATATACTCACCCGCAAGGCTGATAAATTTCAATCAATTTCGTTCGACCCGACCAACGTCTAGTAGTCAATGTTATCGAAAGAATATCAAAGTTATCTACGAGTTGAATGACCAAGCTACAATGTCGGTCAGGCAGCAATGTCAATACTGAATGACATTTTTGTACTCAACTCGCATCACACATACGATCATCTTTCTATTTCATTTTCTGGCTGTTTTGGGAAGGATTTTACATTATAAATTGCGCAACAGCTCAAAATAATAGCAATACCAAAAATAAACCATAAAAAAGGAAAGAAATTTCTAACACCGTTTTTCACTCATGATTACTACACAAACTAAAAATAAATTAGACTGTGAAAAAAAAACAGAGTATTCAATCATACCAGAATGAAAGTTTCAAATTTTTGGTAAGTCATTGATATTTTTTTTTTCAAAATTATGTTATGTTATTCTGAACTAGAAATTTGTTTCAACAGAACTTCTAAGCTAATTTAAAGTAAACGTTTCCAAACCACAGAGCTTAAAAGAAATCTGGATTCTAAAATAAATATCCAATCTGGTAAAAAACTAGCCATGATTAGTTTTTAGGAAAATAATAATAATTGTTCATTTTTATCCATCGTTATCAAAATTCTGTTCTTAATTTTCAACTGAAAGGTGATTGAATAATTCCGCTGTAGTATTTTGAATTTATACAAAAATATTCAATCGCGATTAAAAATGTGAGTTTTTGATAACTGAAAAAAATCTTTTTGAAATTTGGAGAATTTATTCAATTTTTGATGGTTTAATTTAATTTGATAAAAAGAAGAATAGATATATTTATTATTCTTTGCCAGTGCCAGTGCCAGTGAAAGAAGTCAGAGAAAAATCTTATTTATAGAAAAATAAATGGCTTAAATAGTTCATTTTGAAGTTCAAAATACTGACTTCATGTTCAATTATACTTACAAGGAAATGTTAGGAAATGGGTAATTTCATGAATGATCAATGAAAACTGATGAAAATTGAAAGAGTTCCAAGTTACAACAAAGATTGTAACAAAAAGCAAATACAAAGTTAGTTAACATTTCGCATGAAAATTAAGATTAAAGTTGCTACCTACTTCAAATCAAGTTTCAATTAAGACCTAAGGGCTTATGCGTCAAGTACACAAAAATTCAGAATTCAAAAAACAAATTTGTTAAAATTATTTTTAAAATTTAAATATTTCGACTGAAAAATTCGGCAAGTTAATAAAAGAATTGGAAAAAACTGCACTTTAAAATTCCGTTAATTTATTTGAAAATTTAAACAAAATTCAGATAATTTTTTTTGAACATTTCTGGAGGTTTTTTTTTAATAAACACGTTTCACCATAAAAATTTACATAATTTAATTGATGACTCAAGGCAACAGCATTTTGGTGCTTTATTTTTAATGATTGATTTGGTAGATTTTAGGGTTAAGAACTTGAATCTTTTATTAAATTTGGTCGAACATGTTGAGTTTTGGTGATAAGGAGTTTTAAAATATATCAGTTTTAAGTGAAATCAAAAATTGATAACTGATTAACTAACAAGCCTAAATATACGTAAAAATCTAATTCTGATTCTGTTTATCATTCTTCATCCAATTAAAGGATATTATTATGATGAAAATGATGCATGATCTAAAAAATTTAAAATTCAACAATTTAAAAAAGGAAAGATATCATCACAAGTACTTTTAACATAACTGTAAAAAGTGTAAATAAAAATTGATTTTATTTAACACATTTTTTGAAACCTTCAAAAAGATTACATGATTTCTTAGAATAAATTAACAGAATTCTATGTTAATAAAATAAATAATTGATTTCTTAGAAATATTTAAAATTCAGTTTAGTTTAAAACTTTTTAAAAATTTTAAATGAAAAAAAGTTTAAAAAAAAACATAAAACTTTTTTCGCAGAACTCAAAAATACTTGAATTCTTGAGGAAAGTTGATAATCCATTTAAAACTTTAAGTTATGAATGATAGGTTTTGGATTTGATTTTTTGTATAAACAATGCAGAAATTTCTCAAATACTTTTGACTTATTTTCAAATGTCATTTTAATAACAAAAGTTGATAGAAATATTGCATATTCAGATTCAAGGTGTCCAAATTATTCGAAATTACCTTTTTAATTCATTGCACCTCCGGAAAATGAAAATTTTGTGGCCTTGTGTAAATTATGTGTTGTGTTGAACATTCAGAAAAACAAAAACACTTAATAAAATTTAGTCGAAATTGGTTTCTTGAATATTTTATATCAGCATAACATTTGTATTAAAATAACGGTTTTTTAAATAAAAAAAATAGTTCGTTTCAAACTCTGTGCTTATTTAGTTACACTTCTTAATAAAAACTAATTTTGAAGACGAAGTAGGGTTTTTGTACGTCAAGATTTGAGTTCCTATACAAAAGATTAATTTAATTGCAATTTAGAACCAAACTTAGTTTCAATTCGTAAACGTCGAATAGTATCGTAGATCGAAATGTCTCAAGTTAAGGGTGATTTATGATTAAATTCCGCCGGAGGCTAGAAAAATTCTTGACTTTTTTGTTAACCCGAGCAGACTTTGATGCCCAAATCGAAAGCAAACTGAGACCAAAATGAGGAGTCAACAGCAAAATGAGGGCATAATTTGATGTCGGTTTTTCGACGATAGCAAAATAAGGCATAATCATGGTGTTAACAATTTTTTTTGATAGCACACGGAGATCATATTAAGCTATCAACAGCAAGCTGTTAGCATAATTAGAAGTAGAGTTTATCAGATAGCAAAACAAGCTATCAACCAGGTTTCATTTTTATCAACAGAGTGAAAGGTGAGACCAAAATGATATCATTTTTTGATGTCAAACAACAAATAATAAAAGATTTTTGTAACGGTGCTTTAAATTTATCTATATATATAAAAAGCAATTATCTGTATGTTTGTTTGTTTGTTTGTTTGTTTGTTTGTCCTCTATAGACTCAGCCGTCTTAAGAGCTAGAGATCTGAAATTTGGCATGGATGCTCATTAGGACCAGGAATGATGAAAAATGTTATAGATTTTTGGATGACCCCTTCCGAAGGGGGTCGTCCATACAAGACAAATATTGTTTTCGCGTTATTGACGTTATTTTCCGTCGGATTGTTATGAAATTTTGCACATGAGTGTTTTGAGAGACGAGCAATCGATTACAGTTATCAAATTTAGGGTGAGGGGTCAGCCAAAGGGGTCGTCCATATCCACTGATTAATGTTTTTGCGATATTGGCTTTATTTTACATTGGATTGTGATGAAAATTTCCACGTGAGTGTTTTGAGAGACGAGCAATCGATTACAGTTATCAAATTTAGGGTCAGGGGTCGGCCAAAGGGGTCGTCCATATTCACTGAATAATGTTTTTGCGATATTGGCGTTATTATACATCGGATTGTGATGAAAATTTGCACATGAGTGTTTTGAGAGACGAGCAATCGATTACAGTTATCAAATTTAGGGTCAGGGGTCGGCCAAAGGGGTCGTCCATATCCACTGATTAATGTTTTTGCGATATTGGCTTTATTTTACATTGGATTGTGATGAAAATTTGCACATGAGTGTTTTGAGAGACGAGCAATCGATTACAGTTATCAAATTTAGGGTCAGGGATCGGCCAAAGGGGTCGTCCATATCCACTGATCAATGTTTTTGCGATATTGGCTTTATTTTACATTGGATTGTGATGAAAATTTCCACGTGAGTGTTTTGAGAGACGAGCGATCGATTACAGTTATCAAATTTAGGGTCAGGGGTCGGCCAAAGGGGTCGTCCATATTCACTGATTAATGTTTTTGCGATATTGGCGTTGTTATACACCGGATTGTGATGAAAATTTGCACATGAGTGTTTTGAGAGACGAGCAATCGATTACAGTTATCAAATTTAGGGTCAGGGGTCGGCCAAAGGGGTCGTCCATATTAACTGATTAATGTTTTTGCGATATTGGCGTTATTATAGATCGTATTGTGATGAAAATTAGCACATGAGTGTTTTGAGGGACGAGCAATCGATTTCAAGTTTCGAATTGCGGATCAGAAGTCGGTTGAAGGAGTCGTCCATACCCAACTTTAATGTTTTTGCGATTTTGACGTTATTCTACATTTGATTGAGATGAAAATTTCCGCATAGGAGTTTTGAGGGACGCTCTTTTGCTTTCAGGTTTCAAATCTTGCCTCAGGGGTCGGCGAAAGGGGTTATTATCTGTTCACTGTTTTTACGATATTCTCTTGATTGAGCATGGAATAGAATAGAATAGAATAGAATAGAATTGTAATGAAAATTGACACATGGTAGTTTAACAGAAAAGATAATTGATTTCAGGTGTCAAGTTTTGAATCGTGGTCAAAAAAAAGGCCGTCCATGTTAGTTGCTCACTGTTTTCGCGATATTGTCGTGATCATGCATCGGATTGAGATGAAAATGTTCAGATGAGGGTTATAAACTATGAGCAATTGACTCCAGGTAGCATGTTCCGTGTCAAGGGTCGGCGAAAGGGGCGTCTATATTCACTGTTCACTGTTTGCAAGTTCCTGACGTTATTTTACATATAATTTGAAAAAAAAATGGCACAAGGTAGTTTTGAGGAACGTAAAATTGGTTTCAATTATCGAATTTCGGGCCATGGGACAGAAAATGAGGGTTTCATTGAAAGTTCAGTGTTTTGTGCAATAATTTTGTTGGAGGCAGTTAATTGATACCAATTTAAGTTTGAAGGTCAAGCAAAAGAGTCGTGCACATAAACAAATAGTACATGTTTCTGCCATAATGTCTAGATTTTGCAATCGATCGAGAAGAAAACGCTCTCACATAAATTTTTGATAAAAAGCCAATCAACCGTTTAATTTGAATTTCAAGTAATAGTAATAGTAGCGACTTTAAACACTGTTTAATTTTTTCCCCAAAATTGTCGAAAGAATGTTTGGAATTCATTTTCTAAACTCATTTTGACGTACCAATGATTTAAAGCGAAACGAAGTTCGTACGGGATCAGCTAGTATATAATATTTAACAAAATCACACAAAAGTAATTCACGGAAAATGCAGAATTCTAACGAGCAAAACGAGGAGTCATTGAGGTATCATTTTTTTTAAGGTGATATCAAAATGTTATTTAACTTATTTGTTCAAATCTAAGTAAGCAATAAAATGTAGTAGGTATCTACTACAACAACAAATTCTGATGTTATTAGCTAAGTACGAGAATTGATTAATGAACAAGAATAAAATATGGTAACAACAAAAATTAATATCACAATTAGCTGAGATTAAGACGTTCAGAAAAACGAAACTCATATTCTGGATATAAAAGATTGTTTATGTTTCGCTTTCAATAGAAATTATGCCGAAAATATAGTGCTAATCCGCACATATATTAATCACAATCTATTTTTTTATGATTTTTCTCGAGATTTAAAATTTTTATTTAGAATATAAGTTTTTTGAATACTTAAGGTATATGAGACCCTCAGAACCAAAGGGGTATAAGTGACAAAATGGTCGATTTTGAGTTAATGATTTCAAACGATTCTTTATGTTTCAAACTATAGTTGGTGATTTTTTCGTATTTCTAGACATTTTTTTACATACTTTGACATTTGAAAGAAAAATACAAAATCTCGAGAAATATATGGAAAATGGCCAAACACAACAAATTAAAAGCCTGTTTTCTCGAAATTAGCTTTTATGCACTTATACCCCTTTGGCTCCAAGGGCCTCATATTATTTCATTAAATGAGGAATTCATATTTCATTTAAAAAAAACCATTGAAAACTTTCTTTTCTAATTAATTTTGAATTTCAGAGTACTAAGACTGATTTTATAAATTGATTGTATTAATTGTGGTTAATTTTCAATCCAGCAGACTTCGTATAAAAAACTGAAATTTGGGTGCTATAACCGTGTCTCGTGAATATTCTTAACTAAAGATATTTGACTTCCGAATAATTGAGCCGTCGCTATTACGAAAATCTTCCAGGTTGTTGGCGCCCATATTTAGGTTTCTTCATGCATATACAATGTTTATTTACTGTTATTCAAGTTTTCTAAATCTGATTAAACATGCCGCTCTCCCATAAAAATTTGAATTCGGTAGAGTAGAAAAAAAAAACATATCCATCTAAAATATAATAAAATTGGATATATGCACTTTCCATTTCTTAACGGATGAGCTTCAGTGAAAGTAAATTTTGTTTCAACATTTAATACATTGTTATCAACAATTATTTATCCTCGTCCTCTTTAACAGTTTGTAACTAACTCGCTTAGGCATTATCAACTTTAAACCACACACTTTCAATTTTAGTTGATTCACATAAAAAATAGACACTCAATTTCATTGTGTATTTCATTCATAGACATATATCGAGCGTTGCTGGTCCAAAAGTGAATGTAACAAAAATGTAAACAAATTTTTCTTGTTTACCTTTGTTTACGAGTGCAATGATGTGTCGCGAATGCAGTGCAGATCTTGATTTTTCCGTCGCGAATATAGAACGTCGTCCAGTGCCGCGGGTGCTTAATCGTCTGTGGCCAACTACCATTATCTGGACCGTCTGCGGTGCTAGTGGAAGGAAAAAAGAAAAAGGGGATGCGGTCATCCCGAAGCTGGATACCTGCTGCTACGGAAGTCTCGAATCATCCCGTCCAGATCGATGTGAATACTCCGATGAACATATGTACGTCACCCGTTCCGAAGTTTTCTCCGATCAGCAGCTACTGTCCTCTGAAGAACCGATTCTGCTAGAGAGCGACGCTGGTGACGACGTTCTACGGGAATCAAAACTGGTGAAGGGCCTCGGCGAACACTAAATAGTTCCGTTCTAGCAACGAATAAAATGGAGTCACCAGTATACAACTCGCACCGTTACTGGATTCGAAACCAAACCGGGACAGCAAAGAATTGACGCTGGTAATATTTTTTTTTATTTATTTTTTAGTTTTTGAAATCTGCATCACCATAAGCAATATCACACATTTCTTGTTCTATTTTTAATTTAATTTATTTTATTAGAGAGGCTTGTTTGGTAGATTTGCCTTTACTATTTTTAAAAACTGAACTCCTTTATTTATATAAAAATGTGGCGATCAGAAGAATTTTATTAACTCTCTGAATCGATCATCCATTAATATTAAAAAACTGCGTAATTTTGTTTATTAATTTGAAGATGATGTTTCAAATCATACATAAAACCAAAACTTTTTCAAGTGTGGCAATAATAATTAGAACATCAGCGATAACATTTGATTCGTCGGTAATTAAAAATTATGCATAAAGAAACAAATAGGTACATAGTAAATAATCTAGATGAAAACTTTCTCGATCACTGTAATAAGAACATAATAATATCGATATCGGATCTCGATGTTATTCCTCGAAGTGAATCCTTATCGAAAGAAACTGTGGCTGGATTCGTTTTTTAGAATTTAGGGTATTCTAGTACTATCAAAAAGATAACGCCTAGAGGTATTAAAGTTTAGTCTTGAGATCTCTCAGAGAAGATATTTGTATTGCAGAAATACAGGCGTAAAGGGATAGTGTTGTATGTATGTATGGTTCCCCCATCGGTAGCAATGTACTACCTATGGGTGTGTGGCTTGGCCTTCGAACTAAATTCTAGGGCTTCCACGACCGATGGTTAGTCGAGTAAAGGCATTCAACCCTCAGAAGCCTACAATGGTTGGCAATCCACTCCGCTTGCAATAGTTCCCTCACGTTATTCCCCACCCCCCATATGTCACAAATTGTAACGCTGCGACGCACCCCCCTCTGAAAATTACGTAACGCTGATAAATTCCCCCCTCTCATAGTTTTAAATTTTAATGTTCGAAGGTTAAAAAAAATTGAACATAATATTTTTTAGTGTTCTTCAAAATACATACAACATAATAAATTTAGTAAATATCTGTCCAGATCACTTCGAAATACTCAATAATAGCTTCGTTCAATTAATGTGCCAATGTTTTGGTCGAAACTAGTCAGGTAATTGTTCAATGAATCAAGTTGAAACTAGTCAAAACCTTTTTTTTCTTTATTTTGCTCGAAGAGCTCAACTTGTTATGCAATTTTTTTTTACTTAGTTAAATATTCAATATGAATATTCAATATCGATCTTGAGAAGTCTCTCTCAGAATCTTTATACAAGAAAAGATATACAAAACAGCTAAAATCATGTTTTTTAGAAACGAAATACATATAGGATCACAATGAAACTTGATGTTTCCTTGAAGAGATTCCTTTTTCTTAACCCTAAGTTTACATTTTGTGAAGACATGATGGCTAGCATTTTACAAATGCTAAAACCACCAACCCACAGAAAGTGTACTCTGTATGCCGTGACAGGGATTCGTGCTCATGCCCGCTGGCTTAGAATACTTGAAGGCTATTCTCTACGCCACGGGCTGCGGCTTTAAAGCTGTTGGAGATTACAAATTTAACAAATTTGGTTTGCTCGTCATTCCCCTGCGAAAATTGCATGACATCAAAATAGCTGCGATTACAATAAAATTTTTCGAAGTAAAAAATCGTTATGTAACGATGAGCATACCTCCCCCCTTCCCTATGTCACAATTCGTAACGCTCGATCTCACTCCCTCCTCTCCCTAGCGTTATGTAATAAATGGATGCCCCCTAAGCAGATTCGCTTTCCATAAACAAATTATGTTCTTGGATTGCAACATTTGATTGTTAGTATAACTTCAGGCGTTTAATTTAATGATAGAATTTCGTTTCATTTCTTTGCATTCCTCTTCTAATCAACGCGCTACTTGTATAAACTCGACTTGCATGATTGTAAAATGAAACCAAATGTTGCTATCACGCTTCGAGAGGAAATTTTACTTTCATTTTGTTTGACTTAAGGAAAAAAACAGCAAGAATGAAAGCAAAATTTGCATACGCGGACAGCAAAGTAATGTCATATTTTAATCAAAAATAATATATTCCAAGATACCTAGCTCTTAAAATATTTCATATAAACGCCAACGGACAATCTTTTAACAAACCTTAACACCATCTACTGACAGAAAAGGTCAACATTTCTCGATAATTGAATTTTTCACTTGTACCCCTCGTTCCGGGGGGTTCAAATGCACTCTAATATGCTTTTGTTCAAATTTGGAATACATTTGCAAAATGTACTCTGAACTACTTTCGTCAATTTTTGGAGAAATGCTACACGCTCGGCCATATTGAACCATTAATGTTTGAAAAATAACCATAATGGCAGTTTTGTGGATCAAGTCGTTTTATGAGTTTTCAGCGAAAACTCATAAAATGAGATTCCACAGAGAACTTGGATAATGGTTATTTTTCAAGCATGGTCAAAAAAGTAAAAATGGGCCGAAATTAAAGGAAAAAATTGTTTTTTTTATTATGAATCATTTCAAATCTAATTCAAGGGGCTGTTATTGTATTTACTATCTAAAAATCTGGATAGCACAGGAAAACAGAATAAAAGAATTCAAACCGATTTTCAGCTGATTTTTTATTTCAAGACATGATGTTCCTAGTCTCCGTTCACGGGTTGGAAAAAGTAAAAGTGCTGATTGCGTTGATTATCCGGCGGTCACAATTACGGATGCTGCTGCGTTTCCTCCAATAGTTCGCTTCCCGTTCTGCATTTACTTAAGTGCTGGTTTTTTCCGCGCAGATTTTCGGAACCGAAATGTACCTCTTGGTGCAGCAACACGGGGGAGTTCCGGAGCATCCTAGAATTAATTTTTCAAGGCTATTATTCTAGCAACAGCTGATAGGGATTTTCAATAATGACAAGAACTTACCCAAAAATTCAACGGCAACTGGTAACAAAGAATGTTAAAGTTCCGCTGAGTCAACCGACGAAATGCTGTCTGCGGCTGAACTGCTGCTGCTTCCAACTTCACATAATCCATATTTTTTTCACAACTCTCGTCTGCAAATGGAATTGAAAGATAGCGACTTTGGCGGTTCAATTTCTAATAATTTCATTAATAAGTATTATCAAGCGAATACTTACAGTTTTGATTATAAAGAAATTCAGCGGAATTGCAAGTCCAACGCGGAACCAGGAAAAGAACAAAGACTTCTGCGATTGCAAAAATGGCGACTGATTTTCCAATCATTTCATTGTTGAATTTCAACCATAATTGAAATTTTCGTCATGAACTCATAAAATGGTTAAAATTAAACGATTCATTACGATTGAAAAATAACAACTTTAGGGGTTCTACCATAAATACCATAAAATGTATGAAAAACAGTCATTTCTGGTTAAAAAAATATGAGCGTGTATGCCACTGACTCAATTTAATTGAGAACCTGACTCGTTTTTGCGCATTCAGCTTCCTCAATTAAAAATAATAATCTTCAATTTAAACAGATAACTTATTTGTATTGCATCTTAAAATTGCAAAGTTTTCCAGTTTAAGTGATAAATAACATAATTAAGAAATTTAAAATTTATTTCATATCAGGAAACGCTTTTTCGCTTTTTTTCAAAACCAGCCATTTCTATAACAAAAAAGCAGAAAGTAGTGTTTTCTAACTGTCAAATGAGATTTAGAAAAAAAAATTCAAACCTGTCCACGTGGACATCCGAGGACGGGTTTAGGGTTTGCCAAACGTCCACGCTTGTCCACGCAGAGGAAGGAGGGGGTCTAAAATCGCATTTTTCTATCCACGTGGTATCTGAACGACCCCCAAGCAAAAAAAAGCTTTGAATAGCGAATGACGACTCTGATACCGAAAACCGTGCTAATTTTGGAGAGCCAAGTCCACGTAGAGAAAGATCTCAGTGTGTTTGTTGTGCAAATTAACCTTCAAAATGCCAGTTATTTCCGACCGTGTAATATAAATTGTTTTTTTTTTTCTTAGCGTGTTTTACTGAATAGTTGCATTTCTGCCGCAGCATTTGATGGTGGCGCTTTTGGATTTTGTCCGTGGATTTCTGCAAGAGTTCCGAATCTTGTAATGGATAATTTTTGTTTTAATTGTAATGAAACCATAAATATACCACGATACACCTCGTTCTGCTGTCATTTTTTTTTTCAAAATTTTGAATGCAAAATGATGCCAAAGTTTGCTATTACTTGAAATTTTATGATGCCTTATGTTGGCATCATTGTGCTCTCTAAGCTCTCGGAAAATGAGGTGTAGTTGAACTCTCAGTTTTAGCAAAATTAGGTATCACTTTGCTAACCAAGTATTGAAATGTGTGCTCTCATTTTTGCTGTGTACCACCTTATGTCAAGCAAAATGAGAGCAAATTCGGCTCTCAAGGCGTGATAGCAAAATTTGCTGTAATTTTGCCATAAAAGTCTGCTCGGGACACTTATTTTCAAATACATTTTAACATCAAGTAATTTTCCGTCGTTTCGGTGAAAATTTTACTTAGAAAAAATCTTCATGGGGGGGGTTAAACCCCTAAAACCCCCCCCGTTCGCACGGCCTTGGTTCGGGATACCATCTGGACCCGGAGCCTGTTCAGCTGAAGGGATTTGGCAATGTCGCGCAGTTCTTCCAATGATATTAACTCCTCCTCGCTCGTATCCCAGTCGTACGGGAATTGCGGACAGCTATTGACATTAAGATGAGGAAACAGCTTTCTCGTTATTTCCCTCAGTTTGATGGGGCACATTCCAGGTGATATGCTACCGCTTTTGTTTTTTTTTTCCATGAATATCCTGTAGGCAGTTCCGGATGAACGCGACGAAAATAAGCCGATGTTTGGAAGTCGATTCGCGTCGGATTAACATTTACGGTTAATTTGAATTTTCAAATAATTCTAAATCATTTAAATAGTATTTTCAATTAAATAAACCAAATGAAACGTGATAATTTGTTGTGATTTATTTACCAGCATACATTTCCCATAAGCAACAGACTGAGTCGTGCTCCAGTCGAGCGTGGTTGGTTTTTTTTTTCGCTCCGGTTTCTCGTCCGTGTAATTCAAGGGTGTTGGTTTTATTTGTGGTTATTGGTGAAAATCTGTGAAAATAATACATTTTGTTGAAAGTATAATGACGCGGCCGTTTTGAGTCTAGTGAAGTAATCAGTTTCAATGGGACCATACGAAATTCAATCGAGAAGAAAATGCTAATATTTATATGTGCGCTGTGACTCTAACGCGTTTGCTCCGAGTGGATGGTCTTCGGCGAATTGAAATCTATTCGAAACTATTAGAAAAACTCAAAATATTTAGCGATTCATTAAACTCATAAAAGGAGTAGGCGTCGGCTGAAAGTGTAACACGTGTTTTTCGTGGCTGCAAAATTTCGATCTGAAAAAAACAACAAAGTTAAGTGGAAAAATTGTTATTTTTTTGTCGATTAAGTGGACTATTCAACAACTTAGTAGTGTAGCAGTGAATAATTACATTTTTCTTTGAATTGGCGATTGTTCAATTGGTGTGAACTGTGAAAAAAAAATGGCTTTCGAGAATCGCACTCTCTTGATGGAATAAGACTATTATTTTCCAATTTGCATGATGGGATCTACATTTACAAACAATCCGAAATTTTCAAAATTGAAGGACGTTTTGGAGGATTTCTCAGTTTGGCGTGGAATTTTTATATATTTCAGATCATACTACTAATGCGAAAAAAGTCAGTGACGATTGTGTTAAACAATATATCAGCAGAAGAAAAAAGCACTCAAATCCCGAAAATTGATTCATCAACACTTGCTGGATTATCAAGCAACAGTGACTGGTAAGTGCAGGGATGATCACCATTAGTACAACAGGACCATGAAATATAAATCAACCCATGCTGCCTCCTTCCCGCATCGCCTATTAAAGGACTTTGGTGAGATTGTTTCATTTTATTTTTATTATATTTTTACATATTTCGTCCCTCGTATTTGCCAAGTAGGATTTTCCATTTAAACATCCTTTCCCATACCTTTCTGAAACAGCTTTATGGGTCGTATGAGTTCTCTGCACCTAAAGAGTTATTTTTGCTGTTTCAGATAATCCCTTCTATGATTACTTTGACTTGTCACGGTGTGCATCATGTTACCACACTGATCTTGAAGAGCAGCACTTGGAATGAATATTGAATCCAGATACTCATTTTGGCATAGTCACCCTATGCTATGCTATGCTAGCTATGCTATGCTATGCTATTAGAAAAACTCGAAATATTTAGCCTAGAGTCGGAAAATTTAATCGTCTTGTGAGTCACAGTAAATTCAAAGTGAAAATCGAAAATTATATCCGATCCGGTTAATGACTTTTCTTTCTACTTCTTCTTTTTGTAATTTTGTCATTTCTCGATGCAAGATTACTGTTTCTGGTTTCTTTACACCGCCGATGCTGCTAAAACCCGCTGGCGGTGAGTAGCAAAAGTTCTGATAAAAATATAATAGTGTTTTTTTTTGTTTTGCGGGGCAATCAACCGGCGAATTTTCTCTTTAATGCCAAACAAAACTTGAACTTGAAGTTTGAAAAGTTACTAGTTAAGGTGAAAGTGGAGTGCTCTGGTGCCCGGGGGTCTATCGATTGTTTTTGCTTGCCTTGTCGGTAGGCGGTAGCAAGCTCGCTCAATTGCACTGATTGCACTGAGCGAAGAAGAAAGCTCAATTTCTGAAAAACCAGTGTGAGAGAAAGAGAAGGCATTGATGAGAGCAGCGGTAGTCGGTAGACTACGATAAAATCTGTGATTATGTTCAATGAAAGTGTGTTTGTGTGAATGATTGCTTTGGGGGAGGCGAATCCAAATTTTTGAAGTGCTGTAAAGAAGAAATCCAGATTAGAGCGCGCAAACAGCTGCTGGCTGATTTTCGAGTTTATCCGATACCTGGCAGCAAATGTGAAGTCGCTTGAGGTGCGATTGTGTTTTTGGTAATGAAGGGTTGGGTTTTGGGCTGAGTTCGCTAAGTGAATTTATTTTGAGCGAGGCGCGAAGCATGTCTACAAGAAATGAAAGTTATTTGAATAAAAGACAGCAAGAAATTTGAAAAATGCTGCTGCTGTCTAATGTGCAGCATCCTCTACAGCAGAGCTTGGAGAGCACCAGTATTCTTTAAGGCATTGGAATGGTGAAGCTGAACTATGGTGAGATCGTTTCATTATATTGATTACATTGAACATTATTTAAATTGTGTATAAGAATGTTTAATCAGTTGCCAGCTGGCCGGGTATATACACGGATGCCGGAATACCTGAGTAAATGTATAACATAGAAAATGTTCTAGATTTTAACTGTGTAGAGATCCGATTTATCAGATCACAGTAAACTACCTCGTCTGTAAGTTTCCGTACAATTTTCACTTCCATCTTCTGTGCCGGTGTCAACAAAACTCCCCCGTCCACACGCTCGGTCATAACTACTCGTTCTCTCCTCTAATGTAACATATCGCATGGCCTCATATTCTACTGGCGAGTAACACGACATTTGGGCGCGCCTCTACACCCCCCCTAAAACATCCTGATCTAATGTAACTCGTAGGTTTAGAACCACTTACGCCTTTGCTTTATTCCAGGTAACACTCTTGTCTATTGACTAGACCAGCTACTCGATCATCGGTTTTCGCAATTGTTATCTTTAGAATTCCTCCAGACAAACATTCGTTATAAGTCACAATTTCTAAGTTGAATAGTATATTTCTTCTGTACTCAACAACGACTCAACACGACTCAGGGATTAAGGAATACTTACGAGAAGACTAGGACCTTCTTGCGGGGCTCCGCATATCCAGGAGCAATACGTTGCCGCTTAAATTTATTGTGACAGCTCCTATAATCTTCATATTTACAGATGTATTCGACCGATGCTGTGATCACTGATATCAGAATAATATCCAATCCACATTTGCCCACTGCCATAAATTGTTCCATGATATATACTCGTTTTGTTCTTTAGCAATTGTTCAAGCTAGACGCGTTTTCTCTGAGATATGTTTCACTTTCCGGCTTAGCCCCGCTTGTCAACCGGATGCTTTCTCCCCTATATCTCTTTAACAAAAATGGTTCCTAGCAAATTCACTATTCATATGACACTCCATTGTCAAGAGGAACCTCCTGAGATTAAAGAACTTTCGATTATTCATCCTCTTCATACTTCCTCTGTTTTACTCATATTTACTTTACAAGGTCAAAATTGCATTGCAGTGCATTTTATCCCATTTCTGACCAAATCTTTCTAAATCTGAATCCCGAAGCCAGGCTTCAAATAACTTTAAATCAGTAACTTATATGTGTTTTTTTTTTATACAAAACACATTAATGAATTTTAATATCTGTTATCTTTTCTCGATACGAAGATCTTGACCCATATCTATCTTTTTTCTTTTTTTTTTTTGTAATTTGAACTCTTTGGTTGCCAATATCTATCGATTTTTTTTATCTTTAACAATCATTAACATCATCCAGCATTTTTAATGCAACCCCAAAAACCTCGTTAGCGAAAGATTTTGATTAAAAAGTGTATATGTAAATACTTTGTTTGAAAAATGTACTTCGTTTAATATGTGTACCCACTCCGCCACAGCCTGCTGACAATTACTGTCTGTTATATACTGTTATATACTACATTCAATTGCCCCTCACCAAGTATTAACGATCCGCTAAATAGCGGGAAGGCACTCGCGAGAGCCCTTCGCGTCAGGGGACGAATCGTCGTCAGTCAACGGACGCCTCGAGTGACAGGAAGTGAACGTCATGCAGATTTTCCAGTTTTTCCTCGAACTTATCCAACAACCAATGCAAATTTGGCTGTAACGTGAACTGTTTATAACTACATTTCAGGTCTCGTTTTCAGGAACCTAACTACAAAATCTACCGGACACAATTATTAGCTGAGCTTCGGACTATAGTTATGAACTTGGACACAATAAGAGATGACAGACGTTCCTTCTAATTTATATCAGATCCGAATCTAAACTATGCTATCAACATCGCCAAAATCACTCATAAACTATAAGATAGTTTGTGTGTTAAACCAACAATAACTCTATTGCTTCGAATACGATATTCTGTTTTCGTTAAAGAACATTCAGTATAATGACCATTTTTCTTGCCAAAACACCAACCTTTTGAAAAATTCAAATTTGAATGAATACTTAGTATACCTTCAAAGCAGACAAGTTTCCGTTTTATTTATTTTTTTTTTAATTTAGTCGATTTTTACTATCAGGCAGGACTCCTATGACAGGATACGAGAAAATAATGTTTTAAACCGATTTATAAAACAACATGTGAAAACTATTTGCAATTTTCAGGTTGTCAAAATTCTTTTACAATAAACATTTAATTGATTCCTCAGTTATTTAAGTTCATTAGAATAACCATTACTCGCTGGAATCATAACATTTAAAAATTATTTATCGGCACTCATCAGAGTTAGCAGAACTATTGTTAAACTGTTCCTGAACAATAATACTATTGTTATTTTGTGAATTCTCATAATTCCAATGGAAATTTGCAGAACTAGACCCCTAATTATACTTTACACCAATCCCCCTCAGAGGGATCTATTTTTTCTTCTATTTCACATCCTCCTCAGAGGAATCCTCTTTCTACCTCCGCGGAGTAACCCCAACCGTCTTCTAAATGATGTGCTTAACATTTTCTCCCCAGAGTCTGAAACCCATCAGTTTCTCAGAATTACATCACCATAACATTATGTTTGTACCAGTTCGATTGAGTTCTTCAGAATTATCAACACTTTATAAGCACTCGACTTCTCAAAGTCTCCGAACGCAGAAATAGATCCGTGATCCTCAGAACCATCTCCATCGATATCATCATTTGATCATCATGACTTCCCGATCAAATCACCAATTGTTCCTCAATAGTTCCTCAGAACAACTTCTTATTTTTTTTTCCTCAGAACCAATTTCTTATTGCTCCTTAGAACAGCATTTCTCTTATTGTTCCTCAAAACAACCTATTATCATCAGAACAAAATTCTTACTGTTCCTTAGAACAACTCTCTTATTGTTCCTCAGAACAATTTCTTATTTCAGACAATTTTTTCCTTAGAACAATTCTCTTATTGTTCCTCCGAACAACTCTCTTATTGTTCCTCAGAACAATTCTCTTATTGTTCCTCAGAACAACATTTCTCTTATTGTTCCTCAGAACAATTTCTCATTTTCAGAACAAATTTCTTATTGTTCCTCAGAACAATTCTCTTGTTGTTCCGCAAAACAAATCACTTGCAGTTGCTCAAAACAAATTTCTCATTGTTCCTCAGAACCAACTCCTTATTGTTCCTCAGAACAAATCACTTATTATTCCTCAGAACAATTTTTCTCTTATTGTTCCTCAGAACATTTTTTTTCTTCAGAACAAAATTCCTTATTGTTCCTCAGAACAAATCAATTGTAGTTGCTCAAAACAAATCTCTCATTGTTCCTCAGAACCAACTTCTTATTGTTCCTCAAAACAAATTCTTTATTGTTCCTCAGAACAAATTCCATATTGTTCCTCAGAACAAATCACTTATCGTTCCTCAGAACAAATCTCTCATTGTTCCTCAGAACAAATCACTTATTGTTCCTCAGAACAAATTCATCATTGTTCCTCAGAACAAATCACTAATTGTTCCTCAGAACAAATTCCTCATTGTTCCTCAGAACAAATCACTTATCGTTCCTCAGAACGAATCTCTCATTGTTCCTCAGAACAAATCACTTATTGTTCCTCTGAACATATTCCTCATTGTTCCTCAGAACAAATCACTTATTGTTCCTCGGAACAAATCTTTCATAGTTCCTCAGAACAAATGTCTAGTTGTTCCTCAAAACAAATTCCTAATTGTTCCTCAGAACAAGACACTAATCGTCCCCTCGAACGGATCACAAACTATTCTTCGGAAGCAAAAAACACTAGAAGCATCTCTCCCTCTTTCAACAGCAAAACAGCCTTACACCCGATGGATTCCAACCGATTTCCCGCACACAAGCCACTCTCTAGCGAAACGCACTCACATCCACCACTATGCAGAAAAACGCGTTTGGAACATTTGGGTGCTACGTCTCAACAATTTGGTTGCAACTTTTTCCCAGCAATTTCTTCCCATTCAGGTTATAAAAAATGGCTCAACTTACCGAACGATCTTTTATCCTCGTCGCCAGATGTAGAGATCCGATTTATCAGATCACAGTAAACTACCTCGTCTGTAAGTTTCCGTACAATTTTCACTTCCATCTTCTGTGCCGGTGTCAACAAAACTCCCCCGTCCACACGCTCGGTCATAACTACTCGTTCTCTCCTCTAATGTAACATATCGCATGGCCTCATATTCTACTGGCGAGTAACACGACATTTGGGCGCGCCTCTACAAACTGGTTGAGTAGGTGATTGAATCATTCCCCCAAAATATACTTACAAAGACACGAAATACATTCACTCCATAACAGATCATACGAAGCCATGGTACCGGGTATGGTGTACGCTGCATTGAAGATTGGTTAAGATATTTAAATAATGCATATGAAACCATACTTTGGTCAAACTGCGGTGAATCCATGCACCCATGGTGGATTACCAACATACAACATACATACATGAATATCCTGTAGGCATTGCCCCTTGGTCGGTCATTGGCATCAAGACAAAGTTTCCTTAAACATGCCTTTTTACTCTCTTTAATAGCATTGCATAGGTTTCTTTTCGCATTTTTGAAAAGCGGCCTACGCTCGACTCTCTCCATTCGAGTTCGTGCTCTCTGCATGTTTTGTCTAGCGGGAAGCCAGCTGGCTCGCAAATTGCAATTGCCTTAAGTAGACTCTGTCCTCTGGCGTTCGTAAGGGAACTTTCCCATTCCTGGGCCCACGCATTGAAATCCCCGCGATAATAACGGGGCTTCGGCTTGTGAGCAACTCGACTATCCTATCCATCGTAGCGCTTAACTTCTCCAAGGTCCACTTCGGTGGAGCGCACAGTGCGTTGAATGTATGGGATACCGAGACAAAAATCAAAACTGATGGTTTTTGGCACTTTTACTCATACATGAGCTTTTATTGGCATGAGTGGCGTATGTTAGAACAATGTTCACAAAAGTGGCTCATATACATATGGGTCATTCCATGTCAAGTGTGCACAGCGAAAAAAAAAATCTTATCGAAAATTCTTGGCCAACTTGGCCGAAAAACTTTCTGAGGCCTACAAAACAAATCCTCAATTTTTTAGATTGATCCGCCCACCCCTCGTTCCAGGACCCTCCCTTCATTTTTTCAAAATTTTGAAAAATTCATCATTTTTAAAATACAATATCTCCGGACTGGAAAATCATACCAAAATGACAAAATATGCGTTGTGTAGATTTTATCAAAATCTATTAATTGATGTTATTCATTTTTTGAAATAGTAACGTTTTGAACGTCAAAACATAGCTCTAAAAATATAACGTTATTTTTCGCAAGGAAAGTATATTTTTTTTCTTGAATTTTATGATTTCATTGTTTTTTTGAGAAAATTTTACGAACCAAACCAAACCAAACCAAAATCCCAATATAATATTTCTTGTTTTCGAGATATGAAAGATTTAAGTTTTATTGTCCATCATGTATTTTCTTACAGTATCCCCTTAAACTTTTGGTAATCCCATTCACGATTTTCTGAACGAATTCAATTTGAAATCAGCAAACATATTGAAGTTACCTTTTAGTAAGCAGCAAATTTTTGTAAAGATAAGATGCTTAAAAAATAAAATTGTTGAAAACGCAGGTTTCAGTGGTGGAAGAGAGTTATCTTTATTCAGTTTCGTCAGTGAGGTCATTAGAATACAACCATATTAATTAGCGATAGCTAATTGTCACTTCCACATCTTATATTCCCTAACCGGGAAAGTACTCATTTCTTAATGAGTACTTTGATATTCTTACCCAGAATATCTGGCAACACTGTTGTGTTACCACGAACCCAATTTGAGTTGTTTGGCTTCACAGTGTGATGATGTAAACATTTGTACCGTGTTTACCATCATCAGCTGTCATCATCAATCATCACCGCTATTGTTTCAATTGCGAATTGACTCAAAGCATGCGGAACCAAAACAAAGTGTTTTGGTTTCGCCGACGGAGTGGTATCGAAAACCGTAAGTATCAACAAAAATAACACTATTTGTATCATTTTGTTTGCTATTGGATGATAATTTTATTCATTATCAAACTGTTTTAAATCATTAAGCAAGTGCTTCCTTAGCGGATGCTGCGGATGAATTAATGTGAGGATTTAGTTCATTGTTCCAGAAACTGTTAAACTTATTCACAGAAAATGTATAAATGTCGAGAATCTGCTCGTATGTTGATTACCTACTAAACTTACATGAATTATGGCGATATTGATCCAACAATACTGACTATTGACGCACATTATTTGTTCATTGTACATTGCCTTTATTTATGCAAAGCAATCATAATAGATTTTTTTTTTGAGACCGAGTGGAGTTCTAAACAATTACAATTTTTTACTAATTCACTGACCATTGTGAACGAATTGTTGCCGCAACTGCTCGCTTGCTGCTACTAGCTAGTAGTTTTGAATACAACTTCTAAAATCGAAGATTGCGGTTGAAATATCCAGTTGATTTCTGTTATTGCATAAGAACGGAGTTGTCTTAGTGACTTTTATTGTTAAGCTTCTAAATATTCGAACAGTTTTCTGAGCATGGCAAAAGCAACGTGTTCAAATGGAAAAGAACTTCATAAGCGATGTTCAGTGGATACATTTTTCAAGAACACACGACTTTTTACCTCAAGAGGGTAGAATTTGTTCAAATTACGATCAGAAGTGCATAATCTAAAGTCTATCTGCAAAAACCATTCTAACAAGTTCGATAAATTGTATCCTTTTTCGCAAAATGTTGCTTATTTTGAATGCTTTAAAATCAAAATAACATTGACTGGAAGGTTTAGGTTTGATGCATCTGTGGCAATCAAAGACATTCGTTCGTTTCACGCCGCAATCCCTTTAGATGCTGGAAAAATTGGAATGAAAACATTTTCAAGCTCCACGGAATTGAAAATGTTCAATGTATGCAAAAATAAAAGACAATCTAAAGATGATATAACGTACAGTGATGGAACAAAAAAAAAAGGAAAGAAATTATTATATTTCGGATAAAAATATTTCATAAATCGAAAATATTGTTTTTCTTTCATTCAAAATGTTATTTCTAATTTTCTTTTGTTATAAAACAAATCATAAGAACAAAATATTTGTTCAAGCATGGAAGATGTGACTAAAAATTTCGACGATTAATGCACTCTAGTGAAACCACTGAATGCTGCGAGTGTATAATTTTTTCAACTTAAATCTTTCATATCTCGAAAACAAGAAATATTATATTGGGATTTTGGTTGGTTCTTACGTAAAATTTTCTCAAAAGAACAATGAAATCATAAAATTCAAGAAAAAATATACTTTCCTTGCGAAAAATAACGTTTTATTTTTAGAGCTATGTTTTGACATTTAAAACGTTACTATTTCAAAAAATGAATAACATCAATTATTAGATTTTAATAAAATCTACCCAACGCATATTTTGTCGTTTTGATATGGTTTTCCAGTCCGGAAATATTGTATTTTAAAAATGATGAATTTTTCTAAATCTTGAAAAAATGAAGGGAGGGTCCTGGAACGAGGGGTGGGCGGATCATTCTCAAAAATTGAGGATTTGTTTTATAGGCCTCAGAAAGTCTTTCAACCAAGTTTGGCGAATTTTCGATAAGATTTTTTTTATCGCTGTGCACTCATGACATGGAATGACCCATATGTAAGTTATGCTCTTGTCGTGCCGAGCATAATAAAAAAAAACTTTATTATTACTTTTGTTACACTTTTCACTTTTTAACTTTATTCACTTGATCCTAAACTAAGACTGAACTAAGACTGAAGATCTAAGCTGATTCCCTGATTGTTTTATTAAACTATAATTAACGAGTCAGCAATAACCATCATCGCGTCGGTCACCGTTCGAGTCGTCCACGTCGTCCAGGTTGTCCCCTGCGCGGTTGCGCGTGTGTCACCTGATACCATACCATCGTTCACCTGTCTGGCGCGTGGCGCCATTCCATTCTGTTTCACAGGTACCCGGTGGGAAATGTTGTACGTCACAGGTAGCCGGTGGGAAATGTTATAACGTGTATATGCACATTACATTTGTATTTTTTTTGGCTGGAGCAGTTGACAGTTGCTAATGAAATGTTAGTCGATCCTAAAACTCGGGTGTTTTTTTTTATAAGAGCGGAAAATGCTGTAGCATATGTCTGTTTTTTTCATCTGAGCTAAAACAAATTGAAAACTGTCAAAAACTTAGTATTTTACATTCCCTTTAAAAATATCATAAACTGTTGACCCCACTTCACTTTCTATACAAATGCAACAGAAAAAAAGTTAATTATTTTTATTCAATCCAGTGCAGTGGTTTAAATTTAATTGGATGGAAAAGTTCCTCACAGGTTTGTGCAGCAATAAATGAAAACCCACGTTTTTTCCCCTTTTTTTGTCAGTCCAGTAAAAATTTTGCACCACAGCATGATTGCGTCTGGTTTTTCCTGTATGAACGTGTCTATGGGCTACTTGATACAAGTTAGTATACTCTATTCGTCGCTATCAAATCTAAGAAATGAAAAATTCCAATCCGGCAAGAAAGGGCACAAACTGACTTTTGTATTCCTGTTCGTTGCCACCAAGACAAGGCCTATCGTCTGCCACTTTTTCCCTCCGTGCATCAGACTCATGTCAGTTTTTCTTTTTCTTTTCCCCTTTCTCAGAATCAACGATAAATTATTCGAAACGCAAAAGCTCAAGTCGGTGCAGGGTGAGAATAATTTGTACAACGTGTCCATCAGCGGCAGCATTCCGAAGGAGGACCTGGAAAGTCCGACCACGATCGAGTGCTTCCTGATGGTCCCGGAGACGAACTACACCAAGAAGCGGTCGACGATTTATTACGGTAAGTGCCCGGACAGCACGGAAAGCTTGTTATTGTAAACGTTTTTTTCCTTTTTTTCTCTCTATTTCATTTGTTTGGTTTTCGGTTTGTTGCTCGCCATTCTCCCCGCGTTTTTTTTTCAGTGTTCTCTCATTTAACTTCCGTTCGTGTTTATACCAACACCCCCACCCACAATCGTGACGATTTGCTCATTTTTTTCTACTCCCGCTTCGTTGTTATTCTTTTCCTTGCCTGTCTGTTGTTTGTGGCATGTTTGGTTTGATGCGAGACGAGAATTTTTCCTTCATCCTTCAGCGTTCTCCCGGAATGAGTGAGTGAAATTGCGTGCAGTTTAGTTTGTTAAAGTTTCATTTGTCTGTTTGTTTGTCAGTTTTTGCGGGCCTGGTTTGACAGCTTGTCTGTGTTTGATTAAGTTTACACTTCCCGTACTTTGCCGCTCGGAATGTTTCCGGGTCCGCACAGGATTAATGCATGTTTGCAAATTTGTTTACGAACAACTTTGCATTTTTTACCTACCAGGGGTTTAGTGAAACATTTCAATTTGTATCGCTGTTCAGCAGCAGTGTTTGGAAAAAAAAGTTGCGTGCAAAATCGAAAAACAAAGTTTAATTGTTTGTTCTTCTAATTCAAGTGAATTTGGATAAAGTCTGATACAGATATTTGTGCCTTCCGGGTCTATTTTGATCGATCTTCTGTTTTTTGTAAATTACAAAAATGCAAAGTTTATTTGAGGTTCTGACAACTAAGGTGATTTTTCAACGCTGTGGATGATTAAATTCCTCGAAAAGCAAATTATCCGTCAAACAAAACACCAGAAACATAATGTATGAGCATGTGTTAGTTTTTTGTTATTGTTTTTTTGTTCTAGCTTTGTTTGATGAGTCTACGCCTCACCGTTTAGTGCAAAGTTTGTTATTTGTTTGTTATTTATTTCTGATCAACGGATCACATGTTGATCCCAATGATTACTTAAAATTAAGGTTAAAAACAAAACATTTAAATCTAACTATGGGGATCTCAAGGCCCTAATCACTTTTCTTCGGAAAACATCCCTCGAAATGTCGAAGTCAAAATGCTCCGAAAAACGGTTGAAAGATTTCATTGCACCGATGAGGGCGCTGTTAGCTCCGTAATTGTTCATTCGAAAGGGAATGTACAATTGAAGATCCTGATTCCTGAATCCACGGGGTCGTACACTAAGCGGAATAGCCTCCAATAGCGTGGGACAGTCGATTCGCGATGTCAGGAGGTCGGCGACAAATGAGGCACGTGTTGCTTGTCTGCGGGCTTGAAGGGTGTCGATATCTATGAGGCGGCATCGATTTTCGTAGCTAGGCAAGCGAAAAGGGTCTTGCCAGTTCAGGTGTCTAAGGGCATATCGCAAGAATCGCCGCTGAATGGTCTCGAGCCGATCGACACCGTTCTGGTAGTAGGGACACCAGACAGCTGAAGCGTATTCAAGGATGGAACGAACAATGCTGCAGTATAAGCTTTTCAAGCAATACACGTCCTTGAAGTCCTTCGCCACTCTAAAAATGAAACCGAGGCTTCTGGATGCTTTGTCAATCACATAGTTGGTGTGTGCCTTGAATTCCAGGCGCTGATCTAAGATTACGCCAAGATCGTTAACGTGATTCACACGTGCGATGGGTTCGTCTCCGAGGAAGTACTCCGCAATTAAAGGCTGCCGCTTACGAGAAAAGCTGATGATTGCACATTTGCTGCGGTTTAATGGCAGGCAGTTAATGTCACACCACTCAGCGAAGAGGTTGAATTGACGTTGCAGGAAATTGATGTCGTCGTTGTCGTTTATGGTGTAAAATAGTTTTAGGTCATCAGCATAGCCAAGTTTGGGGACGTCGAGGAGTGACAACACGTCGTTGAAGTAAATTAGGAAAATAATCGGTCCGAGATGGCTACCTTGAGGCACACCGGAGGTAGCAGGAAATTGCCTGGAAAAGGTGTCACCCGTTCGAACAATCAATTTACGACCAGTTAAATAACTGCGGAACCAGCCGAGTAGAGTACCACAGAATCCTAAGCGTTCGAGTTTACCGATGGCAATTTCATGGTTCACCTTGTCGAATGCAGCAGACAGATCGGTATAGATTGCATCGGTTTGAGATTTGGCAACAAAACTTTCATGCACGAAAGAAGTGAACGTTAGCAAGTTACTTGTCGTAGAGCGTTTGGGCATGAATCCGTGTTGATCATTGGAGATGTTATTTTTGCAGTACGTGAAGAAAGGATCCAAAACCACCAATTCGAATAGTTTGGCAATCGAACATAAGGCAGAGATTCCACGGTAATTGTTAACATCTCTTCTATCTCCTTTTTTATGTACCGGGAACATGTAAGCTTCCTTCCAAAGTAGAGGGAAGGTGGCTCTATCTAGCGAAGCTTGAAAAATGAGCCGAATAGGGGTCAGCAAGACAGGCATGAAACTTTTTAAAAAAGCAGCTGGTATCCCGTCCGGGCCCGTAGAAAAGGAATTCTTAAGCTTCGCTGCTGCTCTAGAGATGGCTGCCTCCTCGATTTCAATACCATTTATTGAGAAGCCCAATGGCAAAACGTTCCTGACAGCGCTATCTATATGTTCTGAGGATGTTGAAGCTGAAGTGAAGATGCTGGAAAATTTTTGGGCGAAGAGATCGCAGATACCACGGTCAGAGTTCGCCGTTATGCCGTCTAAGAACATGTTTGAAGGTATACCAGGTTCTTTCCGCTGACTTTTTACGTGTTTCCAAAACGATTTCGGGCAAGTCTTGAGGTTACGTTGTACGCGACGTAGATAGTTATGGTAACAACGTTCACTGGCTTTTTTATAAACGGAATTAAGTTTACGATATATATCCTTAGTATGCGATGATTTATGCTTCTTGTAGTTTCGAAGAGCACATCTTTTTGCCGTCTTCAGTTGTCGCAGCTCAGTCGTGATCCAAGGGATTCGCATATTTCTGCTGTTAGAGCGTTTTGGGACGTGGCGATCGATGACGTAATTCAGAATGTGTGAAAAGGTATCAGCGGCAGCGTTGGGATTAGAAAGATCAAGCTCAGATACCCAGTCGATAGTGCCTAGAATGTGAGAGATGTCATCGAAGTTGGCGTTCTTAAAGTCGAGGTAGAAGGTCACTGGTTTTTCTACTGCAGCGTTCAGCCTAGTTACTTCGAGTGATGCCATGAGAGCAGGGTGATGTGGGACTACTTTAACAAGCGGTGCAGGAGCGACTTCGATGGTCGGTAAACGAGGTCCATCATTGGCAAAGCAGAGGTCCAGCGTACGACCGTATTCGTTCACCACATCGTTGATCTGGCGCAAGGTCGCTGCACTCAGGGAGTCCAATATGATGTTTGAAGGCGCCGAAAAAGTAGAGCGTGCTGGGTCTGGGTACAGAAAGCTGCCATGGATGGAGCACCACTTCAAACCGGGCATATTGAAGTCGCCAATGACTAGTAAGTCATCTTCAGGAGCGCAGAAGGAGCTAACTTCGAAGATGCAGCGAGAAAACGACTCGGCGAGGGCAACATCTCTTGAGCGATCGGGTGGCAGATACACTACACATACGTACAATTTCCGGTCTACAAGATCAATGCGAATCCATACAAGTTCCAGATCGCACCAGGAATTGTTGTCGATGAACTGCGCTGGAAGATTCGACTTCACGGCAAGTAGTACCCCGCCTCCACTGGACTTTTTGCTGTTTCGGGCGCTACGGTCACAGCGGAACACTGCGTAATCAGGGCCGAAGATCTGACTTGATAGTGTGCGGTCATTCAGCCATGTTTCCGTGAAGGCGATGACGTCATAGCAGGAACACGAAGTTGCGAGCAGGTAGTCGGTCAGGCAGGAATTGATACCCCCCACATTCTGGTAGTAAAGGGTAATGGTATCTAAAGGACCCGGAGCGGATCTGGTGAGACGTGCACTAGAAGGTGGAACATCATCAGGCACAGGAATACAATCAGGGGTACCATACTTGCCTGAATTCACAGGCTGGAATGCATCGATCATGAATGATAAATGAAATAAAAAAAAAAACCATTTGACCAGGAATCAAACTCGAGTCTACTGATTACCTCTCCGATCGCTCACCAATAGGACAAATCATCAGATGAAATAAGTCAAGCTGTAGCTCTATTATTCAGTTGACTTCATCGAGTTGAATTCGCTGGTAAATACCCCGGCAAAAAACGCTCATCGTGCCTCGATTAATGGTGCTCATACTGACCCAGGGGGGGGGGGGGGGTGGTGTTCTCATTATGCACCTACAGTGACTGGTATTCAGGTTTCGGCAAAAAAATTTAAAATGCATTTTTAAACGTTTTTATTTACTTTTTCAAGTTTCATCCAATTAGGCAATAGACTATTTGAGTTTCTGAGTTCTCTATGGTTAAATGAGCGTTTTCCTTAAGATGGCCATTATACTTTTGTCTCCCCTACGTTTATTTTAATGTGAAGAAAGTATTTCAAATTCAAATAAAAATGGTGTACATAAGCTAAGAACGCCTAAAATATATTCTTTATTTAATATTTATGAGAAAGTGATGCATTATTAACTGTTTTTAACAGATTCCCAGATTGCCATACGGTTCGAATTTCGGCCATTTCATCAAGAAAGTCGAGTTTTCACTGTATGTCTTAAGAAAATTAAAATAAAAAAAAATTGTTTTGTGAAAAACTAACTTTATTTAATATAGGTATATTCAGATAGAAGTTTCAATTCTTGGCAAATCGAAAAAAAAGAAAAACAATCGTCAGTAATGTATATAAGTATTAGTTATCAATTTTTGCAAAGACAAAATAGTCGGAAACTCGAGTATTCCAGTTACGAATAATCGTGTCCGTACCATACAGCTCTAATTTAAATTTATATAAATAAGTGATTGATTCCAATACTACTCAACACAGTTTTTTAAACAAATCCCATTCAAAAAGGACATTAATTTAAGGGGGCCAATATGTCACCTTAAGCCAAAGTGTGATCAATCTTTGTATCAATTTGCTGGAAATCTGTATTCTCCTGGGTTGTGCCGGGTGGTCGGATTCAGCACTGCTGGTGACTCCAGTTTTGCATCGCAACAGAAAACATAATTGATGGAGTGCTCCTGCAGCAGGCAAGTAAAGCAATTAATAAAATTATATCTCCGGAAAATTCCAAAACAGCAGCGGCTCCGGAAAAAAAACATGAGGGAGACCTCGGCCCTAAAAAAAACAAACCGAGTACGTCAACTTTAACATCGTGTCTTTTTTCCTGACGGACTACTCCCACCTCGAAAGCTCAAGTCGGTAACAGATATCATGCAAAACAAATTGAAATAACACATCAATCTTGTCTCGAATTCGTGGAATCCATTTGTGAACTAGGAACGACACGATGGGAAAGGGATGGTCAACATTCCACTTAATCATCCTCCACAAGAGACAGGCTGCAGGCGAAAAAAACCTACTGTATAGGCAAAACCGTGGCAACATTCCTCATCAGCCATCACGCTTGGGGAAAACTGAAACCCACACCCCCACCGCCCCAGCAGCTCATCTTTCGAAGGGTAGGAGGAGGCCATTTATTAAGCCACTCTCTCCCTACTCCATGGGAACGCCTGTAGGTAGGATACGCGCTTTGGTTGCGACACGCAGTTGGAACGGTTCGGTTACCTGCCGTTATTCTGTGTTAGAAACGTCGCACGCCTCAGAAAAAAAGCGAATTGAGGTGAAAGGGCGCGCGAGGTGGGATCCACAGGATATTTGGCGGGATACAAATTGGTACACAACCGCGTGTATTTGGTGGCACATACAAATTACACATTAACTTTTTTGTTGCTCAGCTCATCATTCTGTTGCTGTTAGTTTTTTAATACTTTGTTCCGAGTTGTTGGTGAGCCTAAAGCCTCTAGAATTTAGAGATTCCATTGGTGGTGAGTTGTTATAAAATTTGTTTCAAATAAAATCTACAATACAACAGTTATTAAAGCCAAGTACCAAAATCATCCGAATCTTTAAGACTAAAGTCCTGACCATCTTATTCCGTAATTTAAGAGCGTTCATATTTCATCTTGTTTTTTAGTACCACAAGTGCTGGTACAGGAAAAAGGTTTTTTGAACCAAAATAAGTGGCTCCCAGTTCCCAAAATATGACTCTTTTGGCTGAATTATTTTTAATATTGATGTTTTCGAGAAAGAATTATCGAGTACCGTAAACTGGGGGAACTTTGATCAGCGGGGTAACTTTGATCAACATGAAATTTTTGCAGATAATCATCATTAATTAAGTATAAAGTTAAAATATCTGAAAACTGTTTACTACGTTTGAAAGCCTGTAAATTGAGTTACAAATAAGCTAAATTTGGTTTGTATAAGGAGATTTTTAATATAACTTAAAATATAATTTTAAAATCTTAAAATATCTGGTTTTTTGAAGGCTCACAAACAAACATCTCTCCTGATCAAATTTAAGCATTTAGGAGCAAATGGGTTGTTTAATGTGAAAGTTCAAGTTTTTTCTTGTTTTATGTTAAGTTTAAGTGTTGTTTTTATGATCATTTGATGATAATTTTTGGATATTGGAAAAAACGATCATTTTCCATGAAAAAGCTCGTATAGAAAAAATGGCTAAAAACCCTATCAAATGATTGAGTTTAAAGAAAAAAAGAACATGGGAACAGTACGAGGACTTAGGGAATTGCGTGAAGGTAAAATTTTATTTGTTTTTGAGGCCAAAAAATATTAAGAAATGTTTATAATTTTTGCCCCTAAATGTATGCAGCAACATTATTCATCTTTCGAGTATATTTGTTTTTGAAAGAAAACTTTGAAAAATTCAACTGAGTCCCATCAAAAAATTACTTTTAACGATTTTTTTAGCCTTCTGTACTTAATGCTTTAAAAAAAAATTTGAAGATGTTGAGATATGTAAAAACCGTAGTGATCAAAGTTTCCTCGAAACTCAATTTCTGATTTTGTAACAAACATTTAATTATAACCACCAATGTCGTTTGAATTTACTGCAATCTTCGATCATGTTTAATACTCCTCACCTCAGTAAGGGTTTCAAAGCAATCCCTTCCAAAATATTGAAAAATGAATGAAAACAGTGAAAGCTCCTCCAGTTTACGGTACCTATAGAATACCTAAACTAGTTGCATAAAAATCCTTATTTCTTCGCATTTGGTAAGAAAATTTCCAAAAACAATATGAAATGAATTTCATCAAAATGGTAGATGGCAGTGTTTTTGCAGATCAGATATACAGTACTAGCTTAACCCCTGTGTGCGTTGCAACACACTCATTTATTAAAAATAACAAATGGTAAAGAAATTTTTAAATTATAAATTTCTTGTCTCCTTCCCTAACAGTATATGAAACTTTAATTTTACTTGTTATAAAGTGAAGGCAAAATGTTCGCAATGTTTTCTTGTAATATAAAACATTTTTTTTATTGCACTAAAAAACTAAAAAATACATGTTCACACTCTTATTTCCTAGCACTACAATATCAGATTCAAATATTTCCCGAAAATTTCTTATGTTCGTTTTGTGTACTTCCATTTCCATTCTATCAATCCTTTCTTCAGTTCGTACAAATTTGTATGAGGGAATTTCGAAAGTAGGAAGCTCATAGTATGTATTACCAGCCACTGTCCTGTTTTTAAACATTTCTCCCTGGTTCCAATATTCAAACTCAGTAGGTCTTCAGGTTTCTTGCAATTTATTTTCAATTTTGTTATCAAGGCATCAATCAGCCTATCCCAGACTATTTTGGATGAAGGACAAAATTTCAACCTATGCTCGTTATCGTCATTGCTGATTCCACAATCATTACATAAGCTGTTTTGAAGCCCTCCGATGTTATACAGTTTTAACTTTCCTTTGTTGGGGATCAGATCGTTTAAAAGCATAAACATATTTGAACGATCAGCACTTGGGAGCCATTTCCAATTTACATTCGACTAAATAAGTTTCCAGTCCATCAGTGAAACATTAGGAGCTGAAATTTCAAATTATCCCAATTTAACACCTGCCATAACTCTCTTAGTTGTTTTTACAGCCAGAAAATTCAATATAAATTTTTGGAGCGATTCACTAAGTCCTGAAATAGCGCAAAGAGTCTTTTTTTACATGGAAATTTGTATGGAAAACATTTTTATGGAAAAACACATTGAATATGATCCACAACAAGAATACGAAACTTTTTAGGTAAGTCTCATACGTTTGAAATCGGCAAAATATTTCACAAAAACATATTCTCAGTCCCTGAAGAAGAGCCAAAACAGATTGGAACGTTGGATTTATAAAAACAAAAATCGTTTTAGCTTTAAAAAGACTGCAGACTTTAGAAAAAATATATGAAATTTTAAAGTTTTTTTTTCACAGGATATTACTCTTATTGAAAAAAAAACTTAAAAATTATCAGATAAATAAAACCATGTATTAATATAATTTTTCAATACAGCATTACAGCATTTCAATATGTGTACTGATAAACTGAGATTATTGAGAGACTAATTAGTTTCTTTAGAAATGATAAAGAAATTAACGAGAAAAAACTAAAATTTGAGTTTGGAAAATTGATTAATTGAAAAATGAGATACAGCGAAACAAAACAAAGTTGAATGTCGTTTTTAGGTAAGATTTTTTTTTCTACCGGAAGATTCGAGATAGCTGTCAAAACTTTTATTTGACCCGACAACATTCGGAATCAGTTCATGATAACCTGGATTACTTATATTATTTTGAAATATTGAGAAACTAGAATAAATATCCAACACAATGAATCTAATATCAGCAAAATCGGTGAACATTTGGGGGGAAAGCCATAAAAACTATAATAATTTACTTTTAAAAATTATTTTTTTCTCAGATGATTTTCTTATCTAGAAGATAGAAACGCTGATTTTTTAGATTCATTTTAATCATTCAAACAATTTTGTTACTGTTTAAAAAGATTTTGATAAAAAAACGACTGTTTGACAATTTCAAGGCTAATTGAAGAAGTTTCGTTGTTGCTGTGTCAGGCCCGTGGCATCATTAATAAAGAAAATTGAAACTTGAGTTGAAGTTATAAAGAACAAACATAATATAAGATATCTTGATACGAAAAGTTGAGCCATTGTAGACATAAAGGGCTTATGAATTTGATTGTTTGTAAACAGGTTCTTCTATGATTCCGTCCTAAAGATTTATAGCACAAACACAAAAGATTTGTAATCTTTTTAACTCTACATTACATCACGAGCATAGTTAGTTTTTTCAAGTAGAACCAAATGGAGTATTCGCAAAACCTAAGCAAAACGATTGGTCGGTTAAGCTCAAACTCAAAACGTTCACAACATAATGAATTATGAAATTGTTTGTTTTTAATGAAAATTTGTGAACAAACTTTTTAATTTGTTACTTAAAACTTAGAAGTTTTATGATCAAATTGAGAATTTTGAGTTTTTTACCAAAAAAAAACCAAAATATCCTTTAATGTCGCAACATAGTCGAAGCTTTGTCTTACTTCTTCATTTGAAAAATTAAAATCATGAAATAGTGATAACTCACTCAAATGCCGAAAATTGAAAATACTAGCTGTCGAATTATTCGGATCAATCAACGGAAGCAACATCAATTGCACCTGTAGCTTTCTATAAAGTTCGTTAGTAAACTGAGTTTTTTCGCTCGTTTTTGTATACCTTCAGAGTTGCCATCATTTTTTTTATAATCAGGGACTGGAGAAATAAAAATCAGGGTACGTCAAAGTTACGGAAATATCGGTCTAAGTGATGCCCTTTTTGGACGTCGATCCACATTTTCACTTCAGAAATGGTGTCTAACGCATTACCTTACAACCAATTTTTCATCAAATTCACAAAAATCAAGCAAAATCGGTCTTATTTTCAAAAAATCAGGGAAATCCAATGGCTTATAAGGTTGTAAATCTGAGCCTCGAAAAATCAGGTAAATCCTGATAAATCAGGCACATTGCCATCTCTGTATACCGTTTTAGCTTTCTTACAGAAAGGCATAGCGAACGGTCAGTTGGGGATATCATTAATTAAGGATCCAAGACCCCACTTTATATGTACCAATCGACTCAGCTCGAAGATTTACGATGATGTCCGTGAATTTGTATGTTCCATTGAAACGTTCTTACCACATTAACTCCTATTTCAGGTTTCACGATTTTGATGAATTTAGTAGGTATAAAAAAATCATATCTCAAAACCAAAAAAAAAACAAATTGTTCAAAATTGTTCTATTCCATAGAACATATCATGCTTGCGTTGGCTTCAAAAAAGGTAGCCATTTGCTCAGCAGCAGTAGCCAGCAATCGCTAAATTAATTACCGAGGCAATAAAAAATTTGACAAAAGTTCGTCAAACAGCCGAAAATCGATCCCACGACATCTATCATGAGAGTTTAGGAGGCTAACCCCTTGACCACTAGTGAGCGTCGAGAAATGTGGCTCTCAAATATAAACAGTTTGAAACATTTTGAGAGTAAATGAACTCGTTGATTATCAGTTCGCTTATCCCCCAAAAAACGTACTAACCACCATATTGAGTTTGGTAATTTTTGCTTTCGAATTTCTTTAATCATTATCTAGATAAATCATATATAATTCAGAAATAAGAAATCCATCATTGTGTCATATGTTTTCAAAGTTAATTTACACTCTGTAAGAAAGCCTCCAATCCACTTTTAAGTGTATTAAATCGGGTTTTTAATTTTTTTATCCCTGTTTCTCTCTATCAAATTGATCTCTCATTCGTTTACCGCACGTAACGAAGAATACACGGTGAAATGGGAAATATCAGATTGATTTATTTTTAAATTATCTGACTCATGTAGCGTTTCCATATATTTGTTTGATCGTTTTTTGTTTGTTCTAAATGTATAGGTAGGGTGGCTCCTATTTTCAAACTTACTTGAAACCTAGCTGCCACCCTCCAATCTGGATCCAATCAATGATAAAATAATACCGGCAAATTTAGCTTATTTGGATAACTCTTAGACAATCAAAGACCTTCAAATTTGTATGGAAAAAGTGAAAATATTGTATTAAGTTAAAATTTTTCAAAATAAATAGTAATTAAATCTGCAACACTGCAGAACTACACAAACTTTGTGAGGTAAAGATTTTAACTTGAGGAACAACTTTGTAGAATATTTTGAATCAAAAATCACATGGACTTCAATTGAGCTTTTACTTTTCCATATATTTTCATATAAAATCAATGGATAAGTAACAGCAAAATTATAATGCCGGGAACTATTTCACCTCTTTGCTCAATTGTTTGGTATCTTCGGTTTTTTTTTTCAATTTTATGGCATTTGTTAAACTTTTTTAACTAAAATCTACAGTTCCGCAGCGTTGCCAGATATTGAATTTTACTGTTAAATTACATGAAATCACATAATCATTACCAATATTAGTATTGATCATCACAACACGTGGTAGCTCAAACCAATATATATAAACTGAAAACTAGCAAACTTGAAAAAGCGGCTTCTGAAATTAAAAATTCATTAGGTTTCACCCAAAAACAATAAAGCTACTCTTGGACTTATTGGCTCACGATTCCTTGAAACTGTTATTGGATGATAATGTTCCACCCACAAACACAGTTGGAATGAAAGGTCAAATTATGATTGGAAAGCTCAAAATAAGTCATCCTGATCGGAAAATCAAAAAAGAGGATTTATCAACTTGATTTGTACCGTAACAAGCAACGATTTTACATCTTTGAAAAATTTCTTTTCATATATTTCTTTCCGGATATGATTCCATAAAAAAAACCAAAAAATTTAGAAACAAGTACAACGCTTATATAAACGACTAAATGTTATTGATCAAGTTAGTTGTAAACAACATAACACGAACCGGTTATAAATTCGGTCAGTAAAAACTGGACATAATTCTTTTGAAAAAAAAAAAAAAAATACACAGAAACAATTAAACTATCAATCGTTAAAAAAAGGTATTTGAAAGTGGTTCCTTTATTTTAATTACTATGGATAAACCTAGTATTTATTAATCATTTAACTTAAAGCATTTATGAAGGTTTCATTTTCAAAAGCTCAGGAGAAAGTTGATTGAAGTAAAAAAAAAAAAAATTAAAACGTCGAAAAATACATGAAAATACTTTTGTTTAATTTTTTACTTTATGGCAAGAACAAATATGAAACCCCATCCCCTCCACCCCCTTCGATCTTCACGATAATCCCGAAGGGGGAAATAAATGAATGTTTAGGATTTTATTGAAAAATTTCATGATTTCTTAGAAATATCAAACAGTTGTCAAACTGGAGAAGATTGGAGTTAAATGATCTTTTGTATCCGATTTTTTTTATTCAAATTTTCTATCTAACATAACTAGTTTTATTTATTTATACAATGTACATTTTATGCAATTTTGTTGAATGCAAGCTTTTGTCCAATTTTTCCAATATTTATTGAAAGTTTGGATATGGGAGAGTGGGGAATCATGAGCCATTTTTTTTATTTGTTACGTAACTTCTTTATATTTAAAGATAAAATGAATTAAAAAAATTGTATGGTTTTCTACACTTTTGAGGTATCATTAGGCTTTTTTTTTATTTAAAAAAGTTATTTTCCTTAAGTTTGGACTGTTTTGAAAAAGGAATATTTTTTGAATTTTTAAAAATGGTTGGGAATCGTGGGCCACTAAAACAACATTGACCAAATAGGTATAATGCAAAGTTTATGAGTTGACCCAAAACAGTGATTTCATAAAAGAAATTTCATGGAGAAGAAATAGAATTTTGACATGGTAATAGTAATTTGTTTATTCTGTGAATCACAATTCCCCACAATTATTTACATTTAATTTTAGTTGTCTAAAACTATCTTATAACCGCAAAAAAGGACTGAAGCGCATCCAGAGTTGAAAAAACTTTATTGGGAATACCGCTTTGAGTGAAACCTCTCTCCATGATTGAGTTGATGCTTTGTTTTAGACGTTTTGGATGTATCGAAATCGACCAACATTTCGTCGAAAATATTTTTTTTACTTTAATTCAGGTATATTTTTTGCGGTGTTAAAAACACCTGTTGTTTTGAAGCAGGGAGGGGTTGCGATTTCAAATCCTAAAAAGGATTTTTGTTGTTGCTGTTATTGTTGATTCCTTCTATTGTTTGTACAAGTCAAGCAGCATCCTCGAGAAAGAGTGCAGACTAGAGATGCAGCAGTACAGATCACCGGCAATCGGTATGGCAACGCCAACACTTAAGTAGAAGCAGGAGCAGGCTTCCGAAAAGTACTGGCGAACGACAGTATTCTTGCGAAAGTCGCACATGCACCTCGGTGAAAGCTTCCCGAATATTTCTTCCCCGACAGTTTTAAAAGGAGCGGTCGTGCGATGTACAGCGATTCCTCGTTTTACTACATGCGAGAGTTTGTTCGTGGGTATGAAAATTTTTTAAGCTTCGTGACAGTTTTGGAAATATCTTCGTGACAGTTTTCAATGCGTTGAATTTCGCATGACAGTACTACTTACTCCGTCCGACTGTAGCCGAGATTCGCTAGGGCCAAGTTAATTTCGAACGAACATATGAATTTTCCTTTTGCTTGAAGCTACTGCGGGTGGTGATCACCCCAATCACCCTCCCCTCCCCTTTCCGCCTAACCTGCACCGGCACCACACATCGCGTTGCGCGCCGATCGTATGCTGCTGCTCGGTGCGAATAGATGGCTATTCGAACCGAGCAGCAGCGCATACGATCGGGCATGGGTACGGTATGGGCACTACAGTCACCCGTGACAGTCCTGCAAAAACTGTCACGCCCTGCAGCCGACAGTTAGGATGAAATTATTTTCGAAACAGGAGGATGGGGGGATGAAAACCGAACTGTCGGTTGGGTTCGCTACAGCTTATAGCACAACACTTTCGGCAACGCATGCTTTGAGCAGATTGTTCAGATACAGCCTGGGTTCTCGCACGTGTGCGATGTAGCCGAAGCATTACGATTCGTTACCGACGGCACAGCAGCGAACCGAGTGGCAAGGAAAACCGAGACAGTTTGTTTGGCAAGAAAAAGGCTGTCATAGCAAAGCTGTACTTTTCGGAAGCCTGAGCAGGAGTTTACGTTCAGTGATGGGTGATTTTCATCTTCTGTGTGAATTGTAGGACTAGTTATGCCACCAGCAGAATTGACCGGTCAAGCTTAGTTTTCTTTTTTACGCCCCAATTCCTCGTTTGCTGCTGTTGTTCTGCAACTTGGACCTGACCTGGCAGCAGAAGACTGACTTCACTTTATTCTGTTTCCGTTCCAAGCTACCAGGAATCTTTAGCCCAGCCCAACAGGATTGCGTGTCCTGCCTGGCCATCAACAAGTTCCCCTTTCCTCTAGATTCCAGTCGTCCGTCCGAAGGAAAAATCCTCTGAATTGCGTTTATTTCTCCTCCCTTGTGTCTGCTTTTGCTGAATGTGTGGGTGTGTGTGTATGTTTGCGTGTGCGAAAAGCTGCTTACGAAATGGAATGAAAATAATAAAAGCCCGTCGTCATCACAATGCGCGCCGCCAAAAGCGATAACTTTGCTATTTATTTGCTTTAGGCGACTTTGCGATTTGTGTGTGGGGCTCTCCGGGTTGTTTTCTCCGCTTTTCCCAGGTTTTATTTTTTGCTGGTTTGTTTCAATGGCCATGGACGAATGACGGCGATCTGTGCGGGAGTAGAACGGTTTAGATTGTTTGTGTGACGGCTTAATTCGATGCGACGAATGGTGTTGGACTAATTGAATGATTTGTTATCTTGGCCGCGAGCCGTGAAATCAATAGAGTCGATCCCCGCTCAATTCGGTCGACGTTGGCAAGTTTAATGCACTCCCTCATCTAAACTCTGTTTACAAGCATTCGGGATCTAAAAATCAGGAAAATAATTGGGTTTTTTTGTTGATCAAACAACCACATCATACACATCATATTTTCCCAGCTTATTCGTAAAGCGTTGCTATGATAGCAATACTATCAAAAAGTCTTCAAAACTAGATGGTACATATGCTCCAGCTAACATAAATCGTAATAGAAATGATAATCCAAATCGATTATTAAGACATTTCAATAACCATCGTAAACACGTTGGTATTAAGTGATTTTATATCATTCATTAACGCGACAAGCTTTGTCAAAAAAAAAAAAAATGGATCGGATAGCAATTTAGTCAATTCGTAAATAAAGGGTGATGAACTTGACGTATTTCTTTCAATTTTGCATTTAAAAAACCTGAACACCCCTCATTTTGAAGGTATGTGTGTGTAGAATGTTGCTCCTATTTTGATTTTGGAATTCACTCTTTAGTTGTCAAAATGCCGTCCAAGGAAGAAAAGCAGCATATCAAAATTTTGCTCGCGCATCGCAAAAATCTGAGCTACTCGCACGTGAAGCTGGCAAAATCGCTAAAAGTTGCCAAATCAACCGTTACAAATGTAATTAAAGTGTTTGGGGAACGTTTGTCGACAGCCAGGAATTCTGGATCGAGGGGAAATCGAAAACCGAAAGCCGCTGATACGACAAAGAGAGTTGCCGGTAGTTTCAAGGGAAACTCTAACCTCTCTCTCCGATATGCCGCAAATAAGCTGGGTGTATCGTAAACAACCGTGCATCGAGCCAAAAAACGAGCCGTACTTTCGACTTACAAGAAAGTAGTGACTCCAAATCGCGATGATAAACAAAATACGACGGCCAAAGCGCGATCCCGGAGGCTGTACACAAAGATGCTGACGAAGTTTGACTGCGTGGTAATGGACGACGAAACCTACGTCAAAGCCGGCTACAAGCAGCTTCCGGGACAGGAGTTTTATACGGCAAAAGGAAGGGGAAAGGTAGCATATATTTTCAAGCACATGAAACTGTCAAAGTTCGCGAAGAAAGGTCTGGTTTGCAAAGCCATCTGTACCTGTGGATTGAAAAGCAGCATTTTCATAGCTTCCGGGACTGTCAACCAAGAAATGTACGTGAAAGAGTGTTTGAATAAACGTCTGCTGCCTTTCCTGAAGAAACACGGTTGTTCCGCACAGTTGCCTTTACGGTAAAAAGGCCATGGAATGGTACGCCGCCAACAACGTGCAGGTGGTTTCCAAGGACAAGAACCCTCCCAACACGCCAGAACTCCGCCCAATTGAGAAATACTGGGCTATTGTCAAGCGGAACCTAAAGAAGACCAAAAAAACTGCTAAGGACGAGCAGCAGTTCAAGGCAAACTGAATTTCTGCGGCGAAGAAGGTTGACAAGGTGGCTGTACAAAATCTGATGGCAGGGGTCAAGCGTAAGGCCCGGAAATTCGAATTTGGAAAAGCGAAAGCCTAACTGAATATTTTTCCTGAATTTTATACTAATTAAACTTGAAAATTAAGTTTAAATTGATTTTTTAAATAATTTTACCGATTTACACGCGTTTTCCCTTGACCAAATTTGGACCGCATCACCCTTTATATGCAAAAGAAAGGTAATTTAATTTAAAACATTTTTATTAGAATTTTAAACTTTGAAATAAAAAGGAATTTGAGTACGATTATTTACATAGTATTCCGTCTCACGACATAACTTGACGAACATAATTCTTAAAATTCACTCGGTTCATAGCAACCGTTCTCCAATTTCTTGGGCACCCCACGTTCGCCAGATCACGCTCCACTTGGTCTAACCACCTCGCTCGGTGCGCCCCCGCTCGTCTTGTTCCTACCGGATTCGTAGCGAACACCTGTTTTGCAGGACAGTCGTCCGGCATTCTCGCAACATGTCCCGCCCAGCGAATCCGGCCAGCCTTAACCACCTTCTGGATACTGGGTTCGCCGTAGAGTCGCGCGAGCTCGTGGTTCATCCTTCGCCTCCACACTCCGTTCTCCTGAACGCCGCCAAAGATGGTTCTTAACACTCGTCGCTCGAATACTCCGAGTGTACGCAGGTACGCAGGCTAGTGAACGGTAGACAATGTGCAACTCGAGACCCCATACACCCAACCTTCGGGTAGTGGTCATATTACCTCTTGTCTGCAACTCCGATTCTCTACCTCCCCGTGGTACTAGCTGGGGTGCGAGCAACCTTAGCGGAGATCGGGTACCCAACCCCGGTGGATGCTTTGGTCGCATGCAGACTGAGTCAGAGGGCTCCGTACGCGTCTGTTCTCCATGTCAGGGGCGGCGTGCGGAGTGCAACAACGTCCTGGTGGTGTTCGGGACCCAACACAGCAACATCACGACGGTCCTCCTGCGAGATAGTGGGGTTAGGCGGCGAGCCTGTTATAACAAAAATAAATTATGGCTTTCTTGCCCTTAAACAAAGTACGCAAATCTGAGGTGGCAACTAGGTGTTGCGGAAATTTCAAAGACTCATTTTAAAATGTCTCCCTATCACAGTAAATCAATCAGAGACTTACATGCAATTTGTTCTGGTCGTTTGACGGCCTCTCCGGGCTCTCTTCCGCCGCTGTCATGCACCCCTCGACGTCTATCGCATGCACATGCAGGTTCCCGCGTAGCTTCTGTAGTCCCGAGGGTAGACGGATTTCTGTCCGGATTCCGTTGCGCGCATTTGTCGCCGAATGCTTCCAGGCTCCTGAGGGCTGACGGACCATCGTGTCTCTTGGGGTGCGCATGCCGCACCAGATGCTTTCTGGTATAGATTCCTCCCAGAGATGAAAAGCGTGGACCAAATTGCAACCACACAAAATCTCCACCTGATCCGTCGGATATGAAGCCATTTCGCTCTACTGACGAATCTTTCCGGCAACCACAATCCGAGGAACACTAATCCCCTCGACGACGATGTTTCCGCGAACAAGAATGTTCACACACTATCCTACTGCTTTCTGCACTCGAAGCAGCAGCAGAAAATCAACCAACTAACCTCAAAGCGGCGATGGGATTTTTTTTCTTTTTATGCCCTTTCTCGATCAGATTTCACCCGACATGGGCGACTTTTGTGGGTCGATTTCCAGGATCAATCGGCCTCCGGGATGAATGCACGTTCCAGAGCAAATTGAAAACTTCCTCCCACATGAGCGATGCACTTCGACCGTGAAAAGACTATTTTTGCGACCGAATTTTGGCAGTTTTGCTTTCACGTCACCTCGTACGACCGAACAGCAGCAGATCTCACCCGCGTCTCCCCTCACAATTTTGCTGACTCATTTCTTTTTCCCTCTATTTTCCGTCGACGTCGCCGTCGCCGTCCCGTGTGTTGATTTTTTATATGTCATTCAGGGGTGGTTTCAATGAATGCACGCTCTGTGCCTATTTAGAGGGAATGGGTTTAAAAATAAAAGTTTGCGTATTCGCTCTATACCGTAAGATAAATACAAACGTAACACTGTGACTACAAAAAACATAAGCAACGAACAACGAACAACAAATTTGGAATTTGACTACGAATTGTCAATGGGTATGTAATCCATCGATTTTATCTGGTTTTTACCTAAGGTAAGGGTCCTCTGAATAAGGGATCAAGTCTCATTCAATAAAGTATTAAGTCTCCTTTGACCTTAAAAATTTCTAGGTGTTGATTTCGCTCCACTTAAATTCTTTTCATTGATCTTTGGTATCAATTATCGTTCCAAGTTTTGGAGCATATATACTTGGAATAACATGCTTCCGAAAAATGCAATGAATGGCAAGAAAGTTTGGAAGGGCTTTTATAGATACATCAGGATTATAGCAAATTCTGGAAATTTGTCAACTCAAAACGGAAGGAATCCGGTCTGCCTGCAGTACTCCAACTAAATGATAGAATTGCCACGTCTTCTGCCGAAAAATGCAACCTCTTCGCGATGCACTTCTCCAGTGTTTTCTCTGATCTATCGCCAACTGCTGATCAAACTTTCGCAGCCGTCACACGGTTACCCATAGATGTGTTGAATCTGGATGTTTTTTCTATAAGCGAGGAAATGGTTCTTGAAGCCATTGGTAAACTGAAGTATACTACATCAGCCGGACAGGATGGAATTCCGGCGTGCGTTCTTAAGAAGTGTCGTACTCTTTTAGTGAAACCACTCACTCACATCTTTAACCGGTCCCTAGAACAGCAAAAATTCCCCGACCTCTGGAAAAGATCGTTTATGAGCCCAGTCTATAAAAAAGGTGATAAGCAAAAATTCTGAACTACCGTGGTGTCACATCACTAGCTGCCTGCTCGAAGGTATTAGAGAGGATCGTAAACGATGTTATGTTCTCAGCTTGTCGGAACTGGATCTCTGAAAATCAGCACGGATTTTTCCCTAAACGTTCGGTAACCACGAATTTGACAGTTTTTACATCATATTGCATATCAGAAATGGATGGCGGAAAGCAAATTGATGCAATTTATACTGATATTTCGGCTGCATTCGATTCATTGAATCACGATATTCTCCTGAAAAAATTGCAACGTTTGGGATGCTCTGAACGACTATGTGCTTGGATAAAAAGTTATCTTACGAATCGCCGTTTAGCTGTCAGAATTGGTTCTGCAGAATCTCCTGATTTTATTCCAAAGTCTGGGGTTCCACAAGGCAGCAACTTGGGCCCTTTGTTGTTTACAATGTTCTGTAATGACATTAATTTGCTTCTTATTGGCCGTGGAGTTCTCCTGTATGCGGACGACCTAAAAATATTTTTGGTCATAAACAGTTTAGCTGATTGTTACGAGTTACAAGGCTTCCTGGACATGGTTGTGAACTGGTGTGCTGATAATTTACTGGTTTTAAGCGTTGCTAAGTGTTGTGTTATTACATTCGGTCGGAGGAAACATCAATTAATATATGAATACAGCATACTGGGTGAGTCACTGCAACGTGTGGATCAGATAAAGGATCTTGGAGTTTTATTGGACCGTCATATGACTTTTAAGCCCCATTACTCTGTGGTACTCGAGAAGGCCAACAGGATGCTGGGATTCATTATACGCCTGAGTACAGAATTCACCGATCCCGTCTGCTTGCGAGCTTTGTATTGCTGCCTGGTTCGATCAATATTGGAATCTGCGAATCTGGTATGGTGGCCGTTTGAGGCTTTGTGGGTTGCGCGTTTCGAAGCAATTCAACGGCGATTTGTGCGGTATGCTCTCCGTGAACTACCTTGGGAAAACCCGTTAAATCTACTGCCTTATCCACAACGATGTGCTCTGCTTGGACTCCATACGCTGGCTGATCGTCATTCCATTGGTCGATCACTGTTCGTGGCAAAGATCTTAAGAAATGAAATTGACTGCTGTTGGCTGCTTTCCCATTGTAACATTTATGCTCCAGAACGAACCCTTCGGAATCGAGACTGGCTCTCATTGGAACCACGAAGTACGCGCTATGGCAGTAACGACCCCCTTCGTGCCGCAAAAATATGCTTTCTCCGTAATTATACCCTATTTGATTTTAATGTGTCCATTGCAACTTTCAAACACCGGATTGAGCATAACATGAGTGAACGATTAAGAAACTAGCAAACGATTTATGTAAACCTAGTTTTAAGTTTTATTCATTCAGACACCCACCTTTGTCAGATGATATCAAGATAATAAAAACAATAAACAACAATATTGTGTAACTTGTTAAAAAAATTGTTTTAAACGTTTTGAAGGGCACTCAAAGTATACAATAGTATTAGAATGTATCTTTGAAAGTTTCAATTGGAGGTCAATGTTTATAGGCAGATTTCGAAAATTCAAACATGGGTTTTTTTCATCAACAATATTAATTTTTCAAGCTAATAAAAAGCAATGCATTTTTCAGCAAGCAATTTCTACAAAGTCTCAAAAATCATTGCAGGCTTCTTTAGCAGCAACAAAAAAAAAAAAAAAACAAATATGATAAAATATGACACTTGGTGTACCAGTTTGGCCCGAGGCAGTTCCGGTAAATCATCATTTTTCTTCATTAACCATCCACTTCCCGCAGATCGTGCCTTCGGTTAGCCGAGGCTCCTGGAAATGATATAAACCAAAAACTCGGAACAAAGAAGCCAACCCAAAGCTTAGCAGCTCCCCGGAACCGATGGAAGTGAAAAACGGAAACACGAAAACCAATTCACAATCATAATGAAAAATGGTTCCCCTGCTGGCTGATCGGCCTCTCTTCTTGACTTTGGCCGTATCCATGCTGGATTTTCACCTTCCTTTTTTCTGAGCCGACCAGACCAGACCAAAGTTCGCTGCGAGGTAGAATGAGAACAGGTCAAAAGCCTCAAGTCCAGAGCCGGAAAGCAATGGAAAACGCTAATTAAAACAAGTCTTCCAGGAAATCACTTTCCTATAGAAGGCGGAAGAGATCGTTTCTGCCGCTTTTTGTTCCCCGGAAAAATGAGAAAAGAGGGAAGCTCAGTTTTGTAGGGAACTGGGGGTATAATGCCCAGTATGGGCAAAACGCCCCATTGCGATATCTAGCTAGATATACACTTATTTTAAGAACTCTTTACGTTATTCCGTCCTAATTAACAGTAGAAACCTTTTGTACAAAAAATTAGCATCAAATATGCGATAATTTCCTGCGAAAAACCAAAAATGTTTTTCAAACCATATTCCTTGCAATTTGTGCCTTGACTTTCGTAAGGAATTACGGCATCTATCAGCAAAAAAAATTACCTGACATCTGTTACAATGATGAACATTGGTCTTGAAAATCTTTACAAAACGAAAAATTTCCTTATTCAATTATTTTTTCTTTATTTTGAACGATTTTTAATAAACATGTCGAGGTAGGGCAAAACGCGCCATGTCCGTTTATCTTTAAGCATGTTACATATATGTTTAAACTTATTTGCAGTTTCATCACAACAGTTTTAAAGATATTTATATGTTGTATTGGAAAACATAACTTGAATTTAAACTAATATATTTAAAATTCCTAAATTTAATATAGGTTTAATTAACTATACAGAAGAATTCCAGTATATCTGGCAGCACTGCGCGTAGCAATACATGTTTCCATCTGTGAAGTAGAAAAGGAGTGTTTTTACCTGGCAAACACTTTTGGAGGCACTTGAATCAATAAACACTTATTAAACGTTAAACGGCGCGATTGGGTACACACATATGCGCATTATGCCCCTACTGATTCTGAAATCCAATTTTCAACCTACTCTTCAAACTTCGTTAAATTTGTGGCCTTTTTTGACCTTTCAGTAATTCTTATTGTCAGATTTAGACAAAAAATAAACCAATCTTCCAAACACAATCGAAAATTAAAGTTAATCTTTTCAAATGTACTCTAAAACAAGGCTTTCTTCTTAACGTGGGCATTATGCCCCCTCTTCCCCTATATTATTCCTCCCCAGAAGTTGATATTCTTCTATTCATCTGCCCCGTCAAAATCAGCATACCGGTTCGTGATAAAAATAGAATAGGAAGAATCTCATCGTCTATAAATCGCGAAAATGCCATTCCGGTTTGTAATCGATACCGGGCAAGAATAATGATGAGCGAGAAGATTATGTTCTTTGGCTGTCTTTGACAATATTTATATTTGATACACTCCGTTAGAACCAAGATAGCTCAAAGAATGAAGCAAACAAGTTAAAATAAATTGTTATTTTAAACATGATACACGTGATATTCGTATACTATTGGAAGTGGTACAAATTTGTCAAAAGATGAATGATAGGTTATCGTTTAAATATTCATCTTCAAATTGCTTTAAACTGTTTTACAGAAAATTCGAGCATACATATGTTTACTTTTTTAACGATGAACAAATAGGGGTTGGGGCTCAAAAATTGACGTCCTTGATGTCCAAAATCGACCAGAAATTGTCTAAACAATTCAAGGTGAGACTTTGGAATGTTCCTACTATTAATTTGGACTGTTCCAATCCAAAAAATACAGTTTTTTTTCTTAGTTGTTTACTTTGGGTCTATATTTTAGACACACTAGAAGTCAATGGAATTCCTAGTGATAATTTCAACATTATGTGCCAAGAGTTGGAAGAACGTATGCTTTCATTGGTACTGAAGGGCAAAAGACCAATCTATCAAAATATTGATCCAAAGTATACAGCTATGAAAAATAGTATATTTTCGATTGGCACGGTCGAAATTTATAGAAGGAACATTTTAGAGCCTCGTTTTGGACATCAAAGTGAACGAAGCTGATTTTACAAACAAAGAAGTGGTATTTTACTTCGATGGAGTCTTCCTGGTCACCCTATACCCTCAAACAACCTCCGAAACCACATGAACAATATGCAAAGGGTTATCAGTTTAGTACCATGGCCAAAAATTGGATCAAACTGTGAAAAATGATATCAATACTAATGTTATGAAATCGCTTGGTACATCTTTGTATCTGAAAATAATCAAATTTTCGAAGGTAATGGAAAGTATTAGAGAAACATGAGGTATCCAAAAAAAGAAAGAACATAAGCCGTAAATATCCTGAATTTTTCGAAAAAGATACAACGGCTTACCCGACAGTACTCGAACCCGCAATCTCTGCTTCAGTACGACGGCGCGTTAGCCCATTTCACCACGGTGAATGTGATGGGATCGAACGACACGAGCGTACATGTCGAGCTCCACCGATCAACTGCCGGACCTTCTACTGAAACACCATGTATAACCCGCGTGCAGGGCTGCCAACATTTTTTTTTTTTTTTCAAAAATCAGGGTACTGGTGAAATATAAATCAGCCCAAATTAGCCAACGGTAAAGAAACGGAAATTTTGCTCAAAGTGATGACCTTTGTTTTTGGTCATCGCTCCTCATTTCCACTCTTAAATATGTTGTGAACCTACTTGGTTGAAAATTCTACTATCAAAGCAACCGAAAGATTTCCTTCAATTTCTTTTTTTAACTAAAAATTAAAGGAAACCTTTCGATTGCTTTGATTCAGTCACATTTTCCCTTTTTTACTTTAGCAATTGTACCTAATCCAGTTCCTCACTATCCATTTTTCATCACATTCGCAAAAATCAGACATATTTTAAAAAATCAGGAAATTTTCAATGGCTTATCAGGTTGTCAGACTGAGTCTCGAAAAATCAGGCAAGTCCTGAAAAATCAAGCACATTGGCATCTCTGCCCGCATGTGAATTTTCCCACTATTGATCTCTCTTGTTTCTCTCACCCATCGACTAGGGATTTTGGCCGAGCTTCGTCGATTGCTTCGGGTTTGCCGCAACTCACGGTCAAGCAAGAGCGATCAATATTGGGAAAGATCACATGCAGGATGGTGTTTGCCATACATTTTTTTTTGGTTTCCAGACTTCCAGACTTTTGTCATTTCTTCCAGAAATTTTCATACATTTCCAGATTTTTGAGTTTCGACATGTCTTTTTTGACAAAACAGTCAAAATTCTACATATTCGTCGGGAATGATTCAAATAGGTAATTGAAGAAAGAAGAGTGTCACGAAGATGGTTGTAAAACAGGAAGTTAAGCAGGAAGTAGTACTTCCGACACCACCACAATGGTCTCAGACAGTGATAGTGTATAGCCTGTGTGCTTATTATCAAGTATTGAACATTATTCCCTACACAGCAATAAAAAAAAGTTTGTCACCTGTAAAGTTCGCCATCCAGACTTTTCCAGACTTTTTTTTTTATTTTCCAGTCATTTCTGAAAAAATGTTGGCATCTCTGATAGAAGGTTCAGCATTTGATCGGTGGAGCTCGACATGTACGCTCGTGTTGGTCGATTCCATCACATTCACCTTGGTGAAATGGGCTAACGCGCCGTTGTACTGAAGCAGAGATTGCGGGTTCAAGTCCTGTCGGTGAGCCGTTGTATCTTTTTCGGAAAATTCATGATATTTACGGCTTAAGTTCTTTCTTTCTTTGATACCTCCTCTTTCTCTAACACTTTCCAAAAAATCACTTGATAGAAATTCAGTTCTGCATCTTTATATTGAATTTTCAATGAGATTTTCCTTCTTTCTGAGGGTCTGCTTCAAAATTGTGCTTCTGTTTTCATATTTCGGATACTGTTTAAAATTCGGATTCTGGATTTTCAGTTCGATTTATCTTTACAAATAAGAAATGAAATTTTTAATTGAAATCCTGATTCAAATTTAAATTTGCAATTCATTCAAAATTTGACTCATGATATTCGAAACTCATATGCAGTTTCAACATTTGAATAATAATTTTCAAATTCAATTTTGTAGGTATGTTTATAGGTATAAAACAAAACAAAGCTTTAAAATGGCGATCTTGAATTAAAAACTCAGAATCATCATCCTATTTATATTAAAATTCAGTTTCGCAAGTCAGATTATTTAAAAAAATAATTGAAATTATGAGTTCAGATTGAAACCAAAAACTTCCCAATTTGATTTTTCCAGAACTATTTTCCGAAACTCAGACAGACCAGGAGATTCCGGGCATTTTTTTTAATACCTTGTAAAAACTGTTACCTACCTGATTTAAATAAAACTTTCCAAAACCTGGATAATATCCGGAAAAATCTTAGCAAATTCCAGTTCATATTCTAAAATGAACTAAGGAAAATTTGTAAAAAAATATTTGAAAATTAATTTATTTTTCAAAGCACTTAAGCACGTTCCATTTGCATCCGAAAAAAATAATTTATTTAGATGAAAAAAACTTTGAAAAAAAAAACTATTTTTGTTATTTAAATTAAAACTTAATTAGGGATATTTGTTTTGTTTACCAAATAATATTAATAAAACCGGGCAAATACGGACTTGTCTTGTCTAAAAAATTCCATTGGAAAACCGGGAGAGCCTTGATAAATTCAGACAATCTGGACTGCTTGATCATAATTGAGTCTATTTTGGAGTCAAATTTCACTTTTTGGTTTATTTTTTAAAATCAGAACTGGAATTTGGATTGAAATATTGAAACTTGAAAACAGATCCAAAATCAACTCTAGGTTCAAAATGCAGATTAAGAATTATTATTCAAAATGTAGATTAAGATTGGCTCGTAAATGATGTATATAATCAAGATAAAAAAATGTAGATGATTATTTCGTTGAAGTATTCAAATCGCAATTGATTTTTAATTTAATTCCAAAATTTCAGATTTTCAATCTAAGTCAGTTATCCACAACTCAGCTGGAAATCATAAAGATTAAATAGAATTTAATTTATATTTCAAGTGTTATGTATATTTTTTTAAATAAATCATCTACAGGGTGTATGGAATTGATTTTTTAAACATTTATGATGAAGATATATTAAATCTTCACGTAAAAAAATTGAACAGGGAGTGCCGAATTTCTTCGATTTATTGCAGGGATTTATTAAAAAAAAATTCTCAAAAGTCAAATCCAAATTAAAATCTTAAACTTGAATCAAGTTCGCAAGAATCAAGCTTGAACCGCAAAAGTTTAAGCTCTCATTTTTCTTTTTGATGAATAATTTTTTTTTATAGATGGTTGAAATGTTTGAAATTGTTCAAACATTTTTGTATATTTTTGTTTTGTTTTTTTTCTCAAAGGATTTGAAGGTTTTCTAAAAAAAACTTTCTTTTGCTCAAAACATTACCCAAAATATTTTTTTTTAAATCATGCATTGTTAAGGAAAAGTAACATAGTAAAAAAAAATAAGCCATCAAACCCCACCTGCTCAGTTCGCAGTTCTTCCTACGGCCCTGGCTGAGAGTGTGTAGTGTTGTTATGGAATCTCAAATTAGTTTTTTTTTGTTTGTTCTAAGGCGAAGTAAATTTTGAGTGTTTTAAGATATTAATCAAAAAATAACCCGTACAAATTATATTGGGTAAGAAATGTAACATTGTGAAATGGATTTTAGCACAATAAATTCATATTCACTATTATTTTTTTTCAACAATATTCAATAATTATTCTGTGTTCTACCGCCACCATCATGTGAACCAAAAAAAGTTTTGTGTGACGTTCCCTTGACAATATTCTTTTGGAGACTTCTGGACTTTTTTAATTTGTGAGATAACTAAATCATTAAATAATGAGATTAAAAAACTAACAAGCCCTAAGCAGTTTTATAGGGGAAAAAGTAGTGTGCTCTATGCATAATTTTATCGATTCTTAAAGACGACTGAAGCTACCTTTTTAAGTTTCATTTTTCAACATTATAATGAGAACAAATTTCAGCTTTGCTTTTGGTTTTCTTATATTTTGAGTAAACTAGATTTAATTGTTTTAAAAAAAATTATAAAACCCCAATTCTGGAATTTAAAAAAAACATAACATTCACTTATATCGTAAGACCATCCCACTTTTACTTTAAATAACACATTTCTTAAGAGTTAAAACATTTTCGTTTACACGCAGAACTTTTGCTCGCAGTAAGGTTGCTTATATTGTATTCTATGTAATGCAATGTTAAACCTACATTTGTTTTAAGACAATGAAAGAAAAACCAAGTTCAAGTTTTTTAGATAAAATTGTGATGGATCGATTTCCATTATTTTCCACATGCAGGCAAAAACTTCAAAGGGATTCTTCAAATCAAATAGAGCCAAATCACGCCCTTTAGAAATCAAACACACAACAATACATCGGGTGTTAATTTCGAAGCCAATTAGTTACTCAATTTTCTTCGGCCTCAGTACAAAGGACGGAAACAAAAATTGGTTACGCACTTTCTCCTACGCTACCAAAATAATTTAGTCATCCCTAAATTGACCCCGGCCAGTGTGGTACATTTGCTATTCAAATTTCCATTAACCAGCAGCCCTCCTCAGCCCTCATTCCAGTGAGTGGGGAGACTATTTAAGTGGCTCCAGAGAGAAGGCAGCGCAGCGCATTTGTCCGACTGTATGTATCACCAGAAATTATAATACCCGGTAATTATTCCACCGGCCATCATCGCCGGTTCGTGCCCATGAATGACTGCCGAAGGTAAATTGTATTAATAAATTTATTACCTTGCCCAATTACTATCGATTGAGAAGTGGAATGAGGAATTTGGTGGGGGAGAAGCCAAAATGAGTTTTCCCCTAAACAGACTGGGTCACCTGGTTTATTCACTTCCGAGCAGGATTTTTCCAACGCTCTCTAACATTGTGTGTTGACTGACGGGCAGGAAGTTAGAGCAGAAGAGTGCAATAGGAAAAAGAAGAGGGGAGCAACGAGCCATTTTCCATCTGATGATGTGGCTTGTTAGTGTGTTGGTGCTCCGACAAAAGCGGTCATAATTTTCCAGCGCTCTCTATCTTCTTATTTTGATATTATTATTCCTGCTTTTCGTTACTTTCTTTCGCCGAGCTTTGCTGTGAAATATGGCAGCTCGATTAAAACAATAATAGTAGGGCGATTATCATGGGCAACGTGGAAGGAGAGGGCGTTTTGTTCAACAAACTGGTCGACTTGCTGAGCCGACACCAATCATCCCCCCTTTCCCTTGCTGCTTCTTTTGCTGGATGTTCAGCCGGTAGTACCTCTTTTCTAGCAGAAATTTGATAATGACTTTGTTTAAGGAAGATAGCAGTTCAATTTGTGCTTGTGGGTGTTTGTTTTGAAATAAACTAAAAATTGGAGTTTCTTTAAAATATATCGAATACACCACGTGTGAATTCAAGAAACAACATGTGGAACAATTTGAGTAAATTAACAAATTTTAATAATTTTAATAATTTGAATTATTGAATCATTTGATGAATCTTACTTCTGCAGTGAAGCTTCTGGAAAATGTACTACAATTATTTAACTTAGGGATCACGACATACAGTACTGGTTTGTAATATAGCTCAGTTGAATTATCACTTTGCCTGTTAAAACCGACGCAGGGACAAATAAAAGTTGCATTGTAATAACCTTATAAGATAACTATATCTGAGATCGAAAATCCGGATTTTTTTAAGTTATCTATTTTTTTTCATAGAAGTCAAAACAATCGGTTTCAGTGTTCACTTGTGATCAAAAGTGTGGAGTTCAGTTAAAAAATGATGAAAAAGGTAGGTACCATTGTAGGCAGAAGCAGCCTAAAATCGTTAGTGAAATTTATTATGTTAATTTGGGATTTGATGGTTTTTCCGATCATAACATAACAAATATCTACACTCTACAGCATTTTTTATGATAAGTGACATTCTTATGCAAAAGTTAAAATAATTCGTATTACGTAATGATAATTTCATATTAATGATATGATGAAGGAGATTTTTGGATTTATGTTAAAGAAGGTACTGTAGTTTTCGATTTAACCATGCTACAAAAGTTTGACTTTCTTTCATTCAGTTTCGATAATAAGTTGCATTTATAAAAGTTAACTTTGCAGAAAAAATCCTATCGAGGATATAAAAATGAATTCTGTCTATCTGTCTGTCTGTTCTCTATAGATTTGATAACTATTGAACCGGTTTGTATGAAATTTTCAAGGTGGGGAAATTGAAGACCGAGGAAGGTTCCTATTATGGTTTCAGAACCCTCCTTCTCAGAGGAAGGGGGTTTTAAAAGCAAAAGATTAATGTTTGCATAACTCGAGAACCGATCAAGCAATTTGACAAAATTTGGCATGGTATGATATTCGGGAACGATAAATGATTATATGATTTTTGGAGATCCCCGGTAGGAAGAAAGGAAAGGCCTAGCGAACATTTTTGTAGATATATTTCTCAACCACTTTGTTATACGTTTCATATACATTATAGAATCATCGTATGAAACTCGAAAAAACTGCATTTACCTACCAAAGTGGAGGCAATATACATCATACATATTTTCAACTACAGGCTAAAGCGATAAGAGTATACGATTTGGACGATATTCGACACCATATTCATATATACTGAAAGAATGCAAGAGAACACAAGTTTTTTTTCTCTCAACGCATGTGAACCGTTACCAGCGACAATATTTGCTGCCTCTGTCATTGGGCAATTCTAGCAAATACACCATCGCATTTTTGGCAATCTGGTCGCACTGACACAAAAGACGGTCGCAGAGAGAACAACAAAACTGCTCTCTCACTTGACCCACGCGGGAGAAAAAAAAAGGAACGAAATCGTCTTTAAAATCTGCAAACATGGCGGACTTTTTATCATATCCGACTTAAACCATTTAATCCAAGTTCGAGTAACGATTTTTACGACCTTTAACTTGCGTTAGTTGGAATTTCGACTCGTAGTAACGTTTTTAATGACTTGAGTTATCATTTTTAATTCCATTTTATGTTTGCTGGTTGGGAGTGGATCTCCCTTCAAATTTAAAAAACATATCGAGCAAATGGAGCTAAATTTGGCATGGAAGTGTATTTGGTAGGATAAATGTTTCTGTCTATGAATCTTTAGCACCCCTTCGCTCTTTCAGTGGGGGAGTTAAAAAAGGAAGGGAGTGTCTTCACAATTTCTAGTTATGTTTGAAACTATTCAAGCCAATGGAACGAAATATGGCATGGGAGAGTATTTTAGTACGAAAAGGTTTCTTTGTATCAACGTTGCAGTTAGCGGACGATTATTGAAAAACTTATCCGGTGCAACTGTGTCCGATGTTTACTCTTGGGCTCGAACTGGCGGAGGAGGCAGCTGACTTGCCAACTGAGCTACACTGCCGGCCAAAAGTTTGGGATCACCCGCTAAAAAACATACAAATTTTGATCGTTAATATTTCAGCCGTCTGAGGGCAAATCTTCTGATCTAATTTGAAAGATAATAAGCAATAGCTATTTCGGAGGTATTTTGCACCTAAAACTTAACCTAAAGTTAGAACATTTTAAAAAATCGCACTCAATATTCAAAGCCGATCATCTCGGGATAGGGTGGACCAAATTTCAAAATTTGAGTTACATTAGAATCCTTATTCTATACTTCTCAAAACACGATCAAAAAATTGTGTGCAAAAATTTAAGAATGTACTTTTAATTAATAAAACAGACAATTAAGTCATTGTCCCAAAGTTTGGGATCACCCCTCAGTACGGTGTATCGGCCAAAAGTTTGGGATCATTCTTCTAAAAACATGCAAATTTATCTCATTCATATCTTTCTCATCTAACATCGTAATGCAGATCTGAAGGGTGCATTTGAAAGCTTAGGAATTGTAGTTGTTTCATAAATTCATTAAAAAATTATATTTTAAATTCATAACTATAAAAAATTCACAATCATAAGTGTGAATTTTCATAAATCAATTAATTTCAGGTAAATTTTTTATGGTTATCCCTTTAAAATATAATTTTTGTATGAATTTATGAAAAAACAACAATTCCTGAGCTTTCAAATGCACCCTTCAGATCTGCAATACGATGTTAGATGAGAAATATATGAATGAGATAAATTTGCATGTTTTTGACCGATACACCATACTGAGGGGTGATCCCAAACTTTTGGACGATAACTTAAGTGTCTATTTTATTAATTAAAAGCACATTTTTAAATTTTTGCACAAAATTTTTTGATTGTGTTTTGAGAAGTATAGAATAAGGATTCTAATGCAACTCAAATTTTGAAATTTGGTTCACCATATCGCGAGATGATTAGCTTTGAATATTGAATGCGATTTTTTGAAAATGTTCTAAGTTTAGGTTAAGTTTTAGGTGCAAAACTAAAACATTATTTATGGGCAAAGTACCTCCGAAATAGCTATTGCACATCATCTTTCAAATGAGATCAGAAGATTTACAATATGTCCTAAGACGGCTGAGATATAAACGATCAAAATTTGCATGTTTTTTAGCGGGTGATCCCAAACTTTTGGCCGGCAGTGTATATTCCAAGCCTCAGTAGGAAAGATGAAATGTTTGCATTTCGAAACTCCAGCTGCAGCACTCATTTTGAAATGGTTGCTTTTGAATTATGTTGACATTTGATTTAAAATGACGCTGCAAAAAATAAATCTATATTCAAATAGGTAACTTTTTCAAATTTAAATTATTTTTGGAAGGTGTTGCAAAGTACACTGGGTCAGCTAATAGAATAGAAATTTGTTCAAGCTTTTGAATTATATCATTGAGTGAACTCTTATGGGAGCATGAATTAGGAGAATAGTGTACAAATTTGATAGTGATGAAATCGAAAAAAACTACTGCAATGATTTTGTTATACCAAAATGTTCATATTTTGAGTATAACTTAAAAAAATGTTCTGCTGAAATTTTTGAAGGTTTAATTTTATTTGATTTTTTTTAATGTTTGAAATGTTTGAGAACATCAAAAGAAAAATTTATGAAAAGCTCGATTTTTTTTACTTCTTTCGTACAAGAACTGTTGTAAAATTTTTATTTTACAACAGTTAGTAAAGTTAGTAAAATGCTGTCGAAATCATCAAAACTCAGTCTGAGCTGGAGCCAACGTGCAGTTTTCAAATGAATATTCAATCACTGGCCTGCGATAAATCTGAGTCTAATTTTGTAATGAGTCACTGTACAAGAGGAGTTAAGACTGTAGAGAACATAAAAGTGAAATAAAAATTGCATTTGCTCCTAAATTTTGTTGACCCTGTTCATTTTTAATCTTCCTTAGACATAATGAAAATCCCCATATAATCGACGAAGATAATATTGAAATGAATATACAATAATACACCACAGAGAACAGAGTTCGAGCTGGAGCTCAACACGTGTGTGTGAATACCAACCTAAGTTTCAAACCAAAGTCGTAAGTGGACTAACATCCATAAGATGTCGCTAGCGGTACACCTATTTTTCGACACGCTTAGAAATTAATACTCATCGCTTATCTCAAAGGACACCAATGCAATGTATGACAGTAACACAAATTTTGGTGTAATAAATTTTAAAACATCATGATTAAAAAAAATGCAAATCATATTTCAATCACACTTGAACGCTGTCATTGAAAGTTGAATTCCAAGTGTTTAAGTATGTGTTGGGATTTTACTATCAGTTTTCTAGAAAAGAAAATGTGAACATAAATGTTATAATTGTAAACTATCGCTCGATATTCTGGTTGATGTTACCTGGGATCGATAGATGGGGACTTGTAACTCAGGGTTAGTAATCAGTAGAAATGAATAAAGTTATTATTAAACATTAGTTACTAGATAACATCAACCGGAATACCGACCCATAATTAACAATTATAACATTTATGTTCACATTCTCTGTTCTAGAAAACTATTTTCTGACAGACATTCTTTAAAACTTGGAATTCAACTTCCAATTCAGCGCCAATATTGATTGAACAATATGACAGCGATTAAAGTGTGATTTAAAAATGATTTGCCTTTTTTTTAAATCAAGATGTTCCTAAAAATTATTTCACAAAAGTTGTGTTACTCGCATACATTGCAATGGCCTCATTTGAGATAAGCTATGAGTATTAATTTCTAAGCGTGTCGAAAAAATGGAAAAATATGTGTATTTGTAGCGACATCTTATGGATGTTAGTCCACTTACAAATTTGGTTTGAAACTTAGGTTGGTATTCTCACACACGTTTTCAACATAAATATTTTTGTCCGGGGCCCGATGTATGTTCTCTGTGAATACACTTTATTTGTTCAACAATATCATAATTTGGCAAGGGTTCCTAGAAGTCAAGGGTAGATTTGGATGAATTTCAGGGTACCGTCAAACGGGGCATCATGCAACAGCGGTGTTCGATGCAACATTTATATAACACTACATTGGATCAATTTTTAATTTAATGTATTGTAATAAAGTTATCTTTTAATGATAACAAAATAATGATGACATAATTTCTCACATTTGAAGCTAGTTTTCTTAATTTTTTTATTTTTATGTAAAATTTGAAAATGCAAGCAAAAAATGTACAAATTTTAACATTTTTGGATGCCGAAAAAAACTTTACCCAGTATGATGGATCGGCTTGATAAAATTATCAACAAACTTTTTACTGGTTTCCTCATGTTGTATCAACATTGTTGGTCTAAAAATATTTTTCGAATAATCACCCAATTTTTTAAATAAATATTTTTAAAATTCAGTTAGGTGTCTGGGGTTACGCAACAAAATGCAAATCTAAGAAATACCTTGTAAATCTCGTTTCCATGTGTTGGAATATGAATGTTTTGCATCACGCGTTTGTGAACATTGAAATTTCATTCATTCAAACATTTATTTTTATTATTTCAGCTTTTAGACCCAAAAACTACTGCAATTGGTATTGTCATGCGTAATGGTCTTTAAGGCATCGCCAATATATTAAAAACTATAAATTTTTGTACGTGTTCATAAGATTTTTCATTAAAAACAAAGTTTGTTGCAAGTTACCCCATTTTCTAAGGAGGGTGAAAATCGCATGTTTTTAGAAAATTAAAAATAACTGAAGAAATCTATAATTTTTCTAATTACGCCAATTTGATATCCCAGCATCCTTAAAACTTTTGATGCAAAAGAGGTAGGATTAACTATGAACATAAGTTTTTTAGAAGCCATTGAAGTTGAAAATTGTTGCATGTTGCCCCAGTTGACGGTACTTAAGGTTGTGGTATTCAAAATTAACCTTTGAACAATAGCCAGAAATCCATTTAAATGTTATTAACTGTTTTTGATTTATTGTCGAATATTACCTAGATGTTAAAATTTAAGGTTTAAATTAACGTTCTTGATGATTTTAAGTAATTTTGATTTTTGAGACTAAAGTGCCTAAATTATAAGTATAGACATTTTTAAGAAATTTTGATGCACACTCAAACCAAAACAGCAACAGCATTTCATTTAATTCTAAAAGCGTTAGAAGAACTTTTTTCAAATAATGCGAAGCATTTGGTCTCTGAAACTCGAGACACCATGGGTGCACGGATTCACCGCAGTTTCTGCCTAAGTATGTGCTCTTATACATTCTTAGATTATTAAGTTCGACAAATATCCAATGCAATGCGTTCATCAAACCTGTCCCCCATGGTTTTTTAAGAACTATTAGGGATTGAATGTATAATCCTATTTGCTGCTGGTAGTGTTCGTGATATTATGCTGGAAATTTCACCAACACTTTTCAGTTTTGGGACAATCAACGTCAAAAACGAACATGTGTGGCGACCGGCTGCCAGTTTTTTGTACCGAGAGTTTTTGAGGTTAATTGTCCCGTCTCATCTGTACACGCTCAGCAAGTGTACGTAAGAAATGTCAAAAACAACTATACATTAAACTATTTGATGGTTTGAAATTCATTCAAGAATAAGCGAGAACTTGTAAAAATCAGTAAAACGGATTTTAAACCTGTTCTCATAAATTTTATAGACTTCTGGTTACACTGTGAAGCATTTTCAACAATTTTGTAGTAAAAGTTTGATTTCGAATTAAAACTGGACACTGATTTTCAAGGGATCTAATATAGGTACAATGAATTGGAATAACAAAAATAGATTCGTTTACCTATTTTTTTTTGTAATAGGTACACCCACAAAGCCGACTCTACTCCGAAAATGAACTTTTTTTTAGGTGGAATTAACGGTATAAAATTCTATGCCAAACCGGCGCGGCATTAGTAAGCTTTGCAGTTATTAGAAAGCTTGCTAATGCCGGTCCGGCATAGAATTTTATTCCGGCATTGTCCTCCCAGCGCAACCGCACTGCACATGTCTAAAAGAAATTAAATAAAACATATCCCATATCCCATCACAAGACAAAGCAGGATGGAAACAATCAGTCAGCAAAGATATTGTCTAATGATGTACCAAGTGCTGTGTTTGTATGTAAACCGGCATAAGAAAAATAAAACATTTTTGTTTCCAACCGACGGCAAAGAACCACCAGCCAAGATGCGCTGTGCACGTGTATGTAAACCGCCCGGCAATAGAAAACAGTTTCTAGCTTCTCATTTCCACCCCATTCCCCTGCGATTCTCATCCCTTTCCCATCAAAGACAAAGAAGTTCGAGAAAAACCCCCGACCAACGGCAAACAGCCGATGCAGTGCGTTCTTTGGTAATCGGCAGTGACAGAAACACTATGGCAAAAAAGCTTTCGTTTGCTAACCGACTTAGATGGTGCACTGGGCAAGATCTCGGCATGAGAATGTTGTAGTGAGTTCGATACCCACTATTTTTTTTTACATGAATTATCCAATAGGATAAAAATTCAAAAAATTTTTCGTCCTGCATCATTTTTCTTGGAAGCTCGAGTCTTTATGCCAGCAGTGCTTTTCCAATCATTTCATCTTTGGTAGAATACAGAGATTTGCTTAATATGCATTGGATTTCAATGCATATTGATTATAAAAATCAACAAGCATGAATGTTCAGGTAATGATTTCTGAATATTTCTATAAAAAATATTAATAATTATTTTCAGGCATTGATTTGACCCTAACCATTTTAATCTTACTAAACATATCTCCCGGAATCAATATGACGTTAAAGCCGCCCCGGTTGATTAGAATCAAATTGACTGCTTTAATGCGAAAGTTCTACCGAAGCCTAGTAAACAGTTCAAATATTGATGAAACGTTCATATAAGCCGCACCAAACAATTGACTGGCTGTGGTTTCGCTCCACCCACAACAAACAAGGCGTTGATTTGTGGTGTAATCGCAATAAGGTGGATGTGTCCTACGGGCAATCTCATAAACAAGAAACGACGACGACGAAGGAGCGCGCCGGCTGCAGAAAACCGGGTTTTCCATATTTGCCCCTTCATGTATGCTAAATTAGATGAACGGGATTAAACCATTCATGCTCGTTGATTCTGATCCGAAGAATCAGCCTTGGTACCCCTGCCTATCAGTTTCTGCCGTTAATTTGCCGTGAAGAGGAAATGTGCCAGCAATCCCATAAACGCAGACAACAGAAACATTCATATTCATACAGCACATCGAAGAAGCAGACAGCCAGACGAGGAAGAAGCTGATCTCAATTGCTATGGCTTATAAGCTTCTGAATCGGGAAAAGCAAGGGAAACGCTACGGTTTAAACCCTTCAATCGCACTGGAGTGTAAAATTGCGACTCACGTGAGATCCGGATTCGTGATAGGAAACCGTACACTGCAAAAATTCCACACATTAGGGGTATGTGTCTGCCTATATAGATTTTTGCAATTTGCCTCCCACATATAATATATGTGTCTCACATGGATTCAAGAAATATTTCAGCCTTATGTGTGACACATAAAAATTATAAAATCGCACATATATGATAAAAACGCTTAAAAATAGGCTATAATTTGGGTGTTTAAAAATGAGATGGACAATTGTTTTAATTCCCAATGATATGAATTTTGGATTGATTAGACTTTAGAGCACACAATTTATTTATTTAAAACTAATTTTTACGCCAAACGGTTCCTTCCGGTGGCTCACGATCCGAGATTTGTTTACCGAATCCGTATCCATTTGGTTGGGCCATCCACGATCTGCGTCAGCCGCCAATATTTGCTGTGGGAGAGAGATAGAAATACATTCATGCACTTTGTAGTTTTTGCATGATAAACAATCTTTTCGGAGTTTTTTTATGTAAATTACTTACCTTATGTACCAGAATAAGCTGAATAAAGTTTCCATCATAAGCACCACGTGTTTTTTTCTCAATCGCAGCCATCTTGCAAGTGTGAAATTTTTCAAAGATGATGATCATAAAAGCTATGTGTCAACTGATGAACATCATATTTCGATTACATATGAGCTAAAACTTTAAACATAAAACTTATTTGAATCACATAGTAGAAGATATTTATGAGCTTATGTGTGAAGGAACATAAACAATAAGTGTTGATTTTTTGCAGTGTACCTGTTCATGTTGATTATTATTGTCAGTGCTTTTGTTGATGTTATTATTATTACTGTAAACGGGTCCCGAAAACAATTAATTGTTTGGCGTAATGCGGTTGTCATATGTAGAATACACTTGAACCAGCACAGCGTAGTGGAACTAAGCAGCTAATGCTAATTCCCTGTTGCAGTCCAGACAACATGTATTTACATTTGTATGCTAATTTCATGTTATTTCAATCAAAATAACATTTCCTAAAACTAACGGTAGGTATGTTGGGATTAAGCCAAAAACTTCGATAGTGTTTGACAGCTACAGTCATGAGATTTTGCGTTAAAGTAGAGTGAACATAAGATAATCGGAACAATGAAAGTATCAAAACAGTTTGATTTTGGGCCAGGAAATAGCAGGCTGTGCTGATTAAAGTAGCTCAAGGATTTGGCAAAGAGTTTTGCAATAATTTCAAAATTTGAAGAAGTTTAACACGTTTTGAACAGGCTCTTTTTACATACTAAAGGGTGATACGGTCAAAATTTGGTCAAGGGAAAACGCGTGTAAATAGGTGAAATCATTTATTTAAAAAATCAGATTAAATTTCTTTTTCAAGTTTAATTAGTATACAATTCAGGAAAAATATTCAGTTAGGCTTCCGCTTTTCCAAATCCGAATTGCCGGGCCTTACGCTTAACCCTTGCCATCAGATTTTGTACAGCCACCTTGTCCACCTTTAGGTTCCGCTTGACAATAGCCCAGTATTTCTCAATTGGGCGGAGCTCCGGCGTGTTGGGAGGGTTCTTGTCCTTGGGAACCACCTGCACGTTGATGGCGGCGTACCACTCCATGGCCTTTTTACCGTAATGGCAAGATGCCAAATCCGGCCGAAACAGTATGGAACAACCGTGTTTCTCCAGGAAAGGCAGCAGACGTTTTTTCAAAACACTCTTTCACGTAAATTTTTTGAAAGCTAGGAAAATGCTGCTTTTCAAGCCACAGGTACAGATGGCTTGCCAAACCAGATATTTCTTCGCGAAATTTGACAGTTTCATGTGCTTGAAAATATCTGTTACCTTTCCCCTTCCTTTTGCCATATAAAACTCCTGTCCCGGAAGCTGCTTGTAGTCGGCTTTGACGTAGGTTTCGTCGTCCATTATCACGCAGTCAAACTTCGTCAGCATCGTCGTGTACAGTAGACTGAGTCGATTTGGGGTGATTTTGGAATTTCTCAAACCCTGGGGTCTAAAAAGCTTCGCCTTGGTCCAAAACTCATCCACGATTTTTTGCAAAATTTTAAGTAACGTTTACATGAGTAAATTTGAAATTTTAGGTTTGTATGGCAAAATTGAATATTTTGTATAAGAATAAGACAATATTTTCTGACACATCGATAGAGGAGAATCTAAACTATGATTTTATGCTAAAAAATCATACTGAACTTGCAAAGGTATGCTTTTTATGGGTATGTTCTATCACGGCCCATGCGCTCGTTATAACGCGCCAATCGTAGTAGGCTGAAAATAGCATTAATTTTTCAAAAAGGCCAATTTTCATTGAAAATGAACAAAAAGTCTAAAACCATATTTTGAGCGTTAATTTAGCCCAAAAAATCTACTTTTCATTTTTTTCAAAATTTTGATTAGTCCATTTTGATTTTCTTTTCAGTCAAAGTGTCTGTAAGTATTGGTGTGTTTTTGGTCTTCGGCTGCTTTCGGGTGTGTTCGGCTGCTAGGCGCATATTGAATACACAGCGGCGCGTATTTGCAACACAGTTTTGTTCTGTGGCTTTGAATATGGTTTTTAAAAATCAAGTTTTTGAAGCAACTATAGCAATTTGAGTAATAAAATATCATATGCATTTGTAGAAAACACTTTTCTTCAACGATTGCACCCATTTTCAACACAATTTGTACGTGGAATATATAAAAAAACAGCCATTCGCTTAGGTGGCGCATAATAGGGCATGTTCCCCTACAGCCACCGGAACTGTGCTTTGGTCGTCGTATTTTGTTTATCATCGCGATTTGGAGTCACCACCTTCTTGTAAGTCGATAGTCCGGCTCGTTTTTTGGCTCGATGCACGGTTGTAGACGATACACCCAGCTTATTTGCGGCATCTCGGAGAGAGAGGTTAGAGTTTCACTTGAAACTACCGGCAACTCTCTTTGTCGCCTCAGCGGCTTCCGGTTTTCGATTTTCCCCCGATCCAGACTTCCTGGCTGTCGACAAACGTTCCCCAAACACTTTAATTACATTTGTTACGGTGAATTTGGCAACTTTTAGCGATTTTGCCAGCTTTGCGTGCGAGTAGCTCGAATTTCCGCGATGCGCGAGCCAAATTTTGATACGCTGCTCTTCTTCCTTGGACGGCATTTTGACAACTGAAGAGTGAATTCCAAAATCAAAATAGGAGCAACATTCTACACACACACACCTTCAAAATGAGGGGTGTTCAGGTATTTTAAATGCAAAATTGAAAGAAATACGTCGAGTTGATATTGACCAAATTTTGACCGTATCACCCTTCAATAGCTCTAAGAACTTATTCCCAAGCCCAGTATGGATTATCAGACACAGAAAGTTGTAATGCTGTGTGACAGTTGATTTTGAAACAAGAAAAAATACATTTCTTTTAAACCTCGTCCCATCCTTGAGACACTTTTCCTTAAAATTTCGTAAAAAACGGTCACTACACCAAAATTCTCAAATGTACTCGGAGCTTTTTGATAACGCTTGCACATCCCATATTCTTCCTGCTTCATGCATAGAACTCTATTCCTCCTTTTCCTTCCAGATCCAGTTGAGTTCTACCGGGATCACATTTGGCTTGCTAATGCTATACCCCGAGAGGATTTGTCACGATTGTCTCTGCTTCGGAAAATGGTCCAAATAGTGCATCGACAACAGTCAGGTTTCAGCCTTGATTTTTGTTCTCCGCGTGATTGGTGCTTGATTTGGTCCCGTTTGCTTTTGGTTTTGTTTGTGTGAAGGCTTACCGAAGATTATCTAGGGCTTTGGCGTGCCGTTTGTCGATAACCAATATCAACTCGTTAGGTTTTAGTGATTGGGTTTTTTTCGTTTATCGGAATCAATCAGCAAAGGAAAATCCGCTGCTCACAGCAGCGGAAGTTGTCGTCAAATCACTAAAAGAAACAGAAACCATCCACGGCAGCAGCCAGTGCTCGTAAACTCTTTTAGGTTTGTTTCGCTGGGTTCCGTTTCTCAAACGTAATGTTTTCGGAAGGGGGCCATAAATGTTGATTAGGTCGTTGCGCGAGTTTCTGTTATCAATCAAAACCACGCCAGTCAGTGTGACGAATTGTTGTGACGAATTTCCATTCGGGGTGCTTCCGTTCGCTTCATCAGTGAAGCTTGTAATGCTTCTTCCGGTTTATGAGGTTCTTAAACACAATCTAGTTGGAAAAATGGGTGTGATGTTCAAACATTTTTGTGAAAATGTTTTAACAATAATTGCATTCGAAATAAATACCAAATATTGAAATTAATTATCAAATGACAAAAATGACAAAAATTACACAAAATGACAAATCTGATAAAAATGACAAAATTGAAATCAATTACAAAAATGACAAAAATGACAAAAATGACAAAAATGACAAAAATGACAAAAATGACAAAAATGACAAAAATGACAAAAATGACAAAAATGACAAAAATGACAAAAATGACAAAAATGACAAAAATGACAAAAATGACAAAAATGACAAAAATGACAAAAATGACAAAAATGACAAAAATGACAAAAATGACAAAAATGACAAAAATGACAAAAATGACAAAAATGACAAAAATGACAAAAATGACAAAAATGACAAAAATGACAAAAATGACAAAAATGACAAAAATGACAAAAATGACAAAAATGACAAAAATGACAAAAATGACAAAAATGACAAAAATGACAAAAATGACAAAAATGACAAAAATGACAAAAATGACAAAAATGACAAAAATGACAAAAATGACAAAAATGACAAAAATGACAAAAATGACAAAAATGACAAAAATGACAAAAATGACAAAAATGACAAAAATGACAGAAATGACAAAAATGACAAAAATGACAAAAATGACAAAAATGACAAAAATGACAAAAATGACAAAAAAGACAAAAAAGACAAAAAAGACAAAAATGACAAAAATGACAAAAATGACAAAAATGACAAAAATGACAAAAATGACAAAAATGACAAAAATGACAAAAATGACAAAAATGACAAAAATGACAAAAATGACAAAAATGACAAAAATGACAAAAATGACAAAAATGACAAAAATGACAAAAATGACAAAAATGACAAAAATGACAAAAATGACAAAAATGACAAAAATGACAAAAATGACAAAAATGACAAAAATGACAAAAATGACAAAAATGACAAAAATGACAAAAATGACAAAAATGACAAAAATGACAAAAATGACAAAAATGACAAAAATGACAAAAATGACAAAAATGACAAAAATGACAAAAATGACAAAAATGACAAAAATGACAAAAATGACAAAAATGACAAAAATGACAAAAATGACAAAAATGACAAAAATGACAAAAATGACAAAAATGACAAAAATGACAAAAATGACAAAAATGACAAAAATGACAAAAATGACAAAAATGACAAAAATGACAAAAATGACAAAAATGACAAAAATGACAAAAATGACAAAAATGACAAAAATGACAAAAATGACAAAAATGACAAAAATGACAAAAATGACAAAAATAACAAAAATGACAAAAATGACAAAAATGACAAAAATGACAAAAATGACAAAAATGACAAAAATGACAAAAATGACAAAAATGACAAAAATGACAAAAATGACAAAAATGACAAAAATGACAAAAATGACAAAAATGACAAAAATGACAAAAATGACAAAAATGACAAAAATGACAAAAATGACAAAAATGATAAAAAAAAACAACAATTAAAAATCGTTAACGCATTGTGGACCAAATATGAGATATCTCGTTTTTTGCTTGTCGCGGATGAGCTACATATAGAAACATAAGTCAAAATTTAATAAAGAAACTGTAACGGTAATACAAAGATACTGAGTTTGAAGGATTCGAATCAGTGGATTCTGAAATATAGAATAACGAATATCAATATTTTTTGGATCCGATTTTTAGCGAAAATAGATGGACATTTTTTTAATAAAAAATCCACCTTTTTGTGTGATTTTTATCAAGAAATCAAATGCAGGCACCGCACGCATCGGAAGATGGAGATATAGCTGTTGTCGCCCTCAATTCCCCAAAATTTTTAAATTTATTCAGAAAAACACATGTTTGGACTTGAAAATTTTGAACCAAATGAGACTTTTCTTGTGTGGGTTTTTGAGGAATCGAATAAAAGCTGTTTGAGCTACCGCCCTACTGCATCGAAAACTGAAGTAATGGCCGTTTTACCCCCAATTTCCTAACATTTTTAACATAGTTCAGAAAAAGCTTGTTCGAACAGGAAGATTTTTGAGAAAATGAGATTTATCAAGTATGATTATTTTCTGTAGAATTGAATAAAGGCTGTTTGAGCCACTGCACCCATCGGAAAATGGAGTTATTGCTTATTTTCCCTCCATTGCGCTACTTTTTTCTAAATAGCATGTTTGGACTTGAAAATTATAATCCAAATGAGACATATATTTTGTGATTTTTTTTTTTTTTGAGGAATTAAAAAGGTTTTTTGATCCACCGTTGAGCTATGGCTGTGCTAATCCTCAATAGCCACTTTCACATTTCACTAATCACTAATCACTAATCATACTTCCACAGCCAGAACTTATGTCTGATCCCGGAGAATAATAAAAGATTGTTATTATTCTTCTTGTCTTTGTTCATACTAGAGATGTACCGAATATTCGGTCGGCCGAATATTCGGCGCCGAATATCGCCAAAAAACCGTTAAGCCGAATATTCGGCTCACCGAATAGTTGAGCAAGGTATTCGGCCGAATAGGCCGAATAGGCCGAATATTTATGTTTTAAATTTTTTTCAACTGTTGTTGGTTACTTTATTAAATATTCAGAAGTAATGTTCAAAAACCTTTGAAATCATCAAAAATGTATGGTTTCAGTTAAACACTTAAGATGAATATCTACGTGTATTTTTAGTGTTGATAGCTGCATAATTTTATTATCGTTTATTTCAAATTTTCTTGATACATCCAGGCTTGCCCATAAACTTAATAAAGAATTCGAGAAAAGCCCAGGTTTATTCAGATTTTATGCTAAATCAAATTTAAAAAAATCAAAAATCTTTTTGAAAATTTTTAAATTTTCTGTTACTAAACGATTTTTTGGAGTTAATTTATTCGTTAGATACAATGTGAACACTGCTGTTGTAATTCGATGAATACTTTAAATTTCAAGTAATTTTTTTTTCTCTTGTGTGTTTGAGAATAATGCATAGATCCTGTTCAGATTTTCCCTTCTTTTTTACATTTTTTTAATAAAATGGTTAAGACCCGGCCGTGTGGATACGTGTCGTTGAAAATATTGTATGCCTAAGATTAAAGATCATCGTTCTTTTTGGCAACTATTTTGATGAAATTTAGCAATATTTAGACATTCATCTAATTCGACATAAAAAAAAAGCAATTTAAAATAGCTCGACACCTGTTTTGACATGTTATGTCCCAGATTTCACTGGAATCCAATCTCTTTTGAGATAAACGTCTTAGAAAGGACAAGTTATCTGATGTCCTTTCAAATGATGGTGACATTTTAAAATCAAAGAGACCTCTACTTAAAAAGATTTGATACATCTGGTTGGAAATAATCGACTTAAAAACATGACGGACATAAAGATTTCTATTAGAAATAGCTGTAGAAAAAGAAGTATTTCTATTGAAAACCCAACAGAATATTCAACCGAATATTCGGCCGAATATTCGGCCGAATATTCGTTTGGCCGAATAGTTGAAAAGGTCAATATTCGGTATTCGGCCGTTCGCCGAATACCACTATTCGGTACATCTCTAGTTCATACTTTCCATTATTTAAACATAAAAACATTAAAATAATAGAAAACATAAACCGGCCGGGCCTACTGTGGAGCAGAGAACGCAGAGACGTCGGGAACAAAGAAAAAGAAGAAGCGTGGACCACCAGTACCATACGCTCCGAGGGGCAATGCGTTGGAAGCACGCTAAAAAGTGCTCCTTGTTGATAACAAAAGTAGATATGGCTCTGATCATTCTTCGGCGGCTGAAAATAAGTTATTTTGTTCACAAAAATCACAAAACATGAGGGTCTAATTGTGTTTGAGAATCTAATATCATTAGCGTATAAATCTTGTAATTTCTTTCTTAAAGTACAATTTTCAAATCTAAATTTTTTACAATTTTGGATTTTTGTGCACTCTTATTTCTGGTCATTGACCAAGGATATAGCGCCTTTACTCGCTCTTGAAAAGAAAAAGAACAGAGGAACACATTAGGAGGAAAACAAAACCTTTCGAGTTCTGTTAATAACTCGAATGGTTTTATTGACTTACAATCAGATGTGATACTATAACCGATGTTAAAAATTCAAATATATTCAAATAATTCAAAATCATTATACTAATAAAAAACATAGGACATCGTTAAAATTATACTTAGCTTCTATTATTCCCGCTGAAGATTATTAACCTTCCAAAGCCGTTCGCAAAATTTCCGTACAAATCTATTTTAGATAAATTTGACCTGTAGTTTACGTACGTTCTCCTGGCCGCAAATATTGACCGATTTCGATGAATTTTAATTCATTGTATAGATAATTTATTCTAGTTTCTTAATGTTGAAAAAACAAGTCGAAATATTTTACGAGATCACCTGTAGTTGCTTCCGAATGAAAAAAGTCCCGAAAAAGAGCTCTTTTTAAATTGCTTATAACTTGTGACAGGTTCCAAATATTGCGCTGGTTTTATAATATTTGGAATTGTCAAGAATAAATCTATCCATGGATGTATGAGTTTTTGGTGGTCCAAAGGAAGTTTTGGCCGCTATCCCGGAACTTCCGGTAGAAAAAATTCTTACTTCAAAAAAGTCACCCAATTTTGGCTTTGCATTGCTGTATCTCACTTATTAATGAACCGATTCTCTAAATTCAAATTTTTGTTTTTTTTCGTTAACTTTATTATTATTTTTGTAGAACATAGTTGGTTCCTCAAAAATCTCAGTTGTTCAGTATATTTTAATGAAACTCACATCTTTTTTGTCATTTTTCAATCTCCCCCTCGTGTCGGTGGGTTTACGGGATTTTGATAGCGTGATTTCTCTAAAATTTAAACTCGAATTGGTCACTTTTTATATACCTAGAGATTCATTAGAATCTCCTCTTTCGATTAACATACTTTTTCTGTAGTGTTTTGAAAATTTGTAGCAACGTTTTTCGAATTTACTGAAAGCTGCCAGATTTCAACCAGTTTGGTCCACGTTTTCAGCAGGTTGGTGTACAAATCTCGCACCCCTCACATAGCCGCGGGAGTAAAAAATCCTTTAGCTCTCTTTTTGTCGCTCACCAAATTTACCACCCAACCCAGCAGCAGGAGGAACTGCCGTCTCGCCGCGTGGTTTGTTGATTGATTGTGCTGATGCTGATACCTCTTTGGGTTTTAGCCAGTCGTTTTCGACAAATCCAAAAAGAAAGAAAGATACCTCTTTGGTTAGTAAATGTTTTGATTTTAAAATAAAGAAAGATTATTTCTCCAAATTGAAATAAGCTTCTTGAATCTTTTAAGATATTTTATCATTAGAATTCTTCAGTGTTACATTTGTTTTGAATGTTATCATGGTTCTTTTCTTTTACTTCAAGCAGTGTCTTCTGTAGGAAAAACAATATTGATGTTTTAAGTAACAAATATTTTGAAATTTTAATCAGAAACTTCAATCAGAAATCGGAATCTGAAATCGGAATCTGAAATCCGAAATCTGATATCTGAATCTGAAATCTGAATCTGAAATCTGAATCTGAAATCTGAATCTGAAATCTGAATCTGAAATCTGAATCTGAAATCTGAATCTGAAATCTGAATCTGAAATCTGAATCTGAAATCTGAATCTGAAATCTGAATCTGAAATCTGAATCTGAAATCTGAATCTGAAATCTGAATCTGAAATCTGAATCTGAAATCTGAATCTGAAATCTGAATCTGAAATCTGAATCTGAAATCTGAATCTGAAATCTGAATCTGAAATCTGAATCTGAAATCTGAATCTGAAATCTGAATCTGAAATCTGAATCTGAAATCTGAATCTGAAATCTGAATCTGAAATCTGAATCTGAAATCTGAATCTGAAATCTGAATCTGAAATCTGAATCTGAAATCTGAATCTGAAATCTGAATCTGAAATCTGAATCTGAAATCTGAATCTGAAATCTGGATCTAAAATCTGAATTCTGAATCTGAAATCTAAAATCTGAAATCTGCAATCTGAATCTGAATTTGAAATCATGGACGTGAACTTTAGAAATGTTGCCCTTCCATTAAAATATTTTTAATAGAAAATATCAAAAAAGATTCAATCAATACCTACAACAATAAAACATTCATTTCGTTATCAGCATCAGCACAATCAATCAACAAACTACGCGGAGAGACGGCAGTTCCTCCTGCTGCTGGGTTGGGTGGTAAATTTGGTTAGCGACAAAAAGAGAGCTAAAGGATTTTTTACTCCCGCGGCTATGTGAGGGGTGCGAGATTTGTACACCAACCTGCTGAAAACGTGGACCAAACTGGTTGAAATCTGGCAGCTTTCAGTAAATTCGAAAAACGTTGCTACAAATTTTCAAAACACTACAGAAAAAGTATGTCAATCGAAAGAGGAGATTCTAATGAATCTCTAGGTATATAAAAAGTGACCAATTCGAGTTTAAATTTTAGAGAAATCACGCTTTCAAAATCCCGTAAATCCACCGACACAAGGGGGAGATTGAAAAATGACAAAAAAGATGTGAGTTTCATTAAAATATACTGAACAACTGAGATTTTTGAGGAACCAACTATGTTCTACAAAAATAATAATAAAGTTAACGAAAAAAAAACAAAAATTTGAATTTAGAGAATCGGTTCATTAGTAAGCGAGATACAGCAATGCAAAGCCAAAATTGGGTGACTTTTTTGAAGTAAGAATTTTTTCTACCGGAAGTTCCGGGATAGCGGCCAAAACTTCCTTTAGACCACCAAAAACTCATACATCCATGGATAGATTTATTCTTGACAATTACAAATATTATAAAACCAGCGCAATATTTGGAACCTGTCACAAGTTATAAGCAATTTAAAAAGAGCTCTTTTTCGGGACTTTTTTCATTCGGAAGCAACTACAGGTGATCTCGTAAAATATTTTGACTTATTTTTTCAACATTAAGAAACTAGAATAAATTATCTATACAATGAATTAAAATTCATCGAAATCGGTCAATATTTGCGGCCAGGGGAACTTACACAAACTCTCGGGTCATATAGACCCGAACAGCCTAATTACGGATTTTTTTGAGGGAGCACTTCCGGTGGTAACAGGAAGCTGCCTGGTACTACAGATTGTATATTTCGTGATTCCCCAGGGAGGTTTTTAAAATCAAATTTTTGCGATTTTTTCTCGAAGAGTTATGATGATTTGAATGTGCGCTTCGGGTCATATTGACCCGAACGACTTTGGAAGGTTAACGGAAACTTTTACAACTCCATTCCCGTGGGCAGCAGAACTACTCCTTTTTTAATTATCCAAAAAAAAATCGCAGCAATCAGGAAATTCTTCATTTTCGGTCGCAGTTTGACCGATAGTAAAAATAAATCTTCATCCGTTGTCCATGGAGTAGTTCATCCGTTGTCCATGGAGTAGACAGAACATTTAGCGCGATTCACCCCTCTCCTCCACAGTATCTCGGGAACAACTGTTTAATGCCACCATACAATCACTTTTCCAAATAAATTTTGTTGGTTTTCCAAACCACCCTTTTGTTAATGAAAACTTGCACTTCCTCGATTTCAAATTCAAAGGCGGTTGCCTGTTTTAAGCAACGACTCTGGATCACCAGCCAGTGTACACTTCAATCCTAATTATGTATACTTGATTTCCAAAGGCTTGTTAATAGAACCACAATTTAACACTTTTCCGGCGGTTTCCAATAGGGACAATTAATGCTCGACGGGAAAACAATCCAGAAGATCGTAAAACGATAAAAATTTTTGATGGAACACTTCAATTTCACTTGTATAATCTCAGGACTGGACTGTACACACATTTTTCTTCAAAACTCCATTTTAAAGTAAAACAATAAACATTTATATTAAACCAGAATTAACAATCACATATTTGTATTTCTTCATATTTTCTACCACGAGACACGAAAACGACAAAAAAACGCAGCGACAAAAAACAACGTCCGGTCTCGAGCAAGGATTGCTGCGATCTCCCTAATCCGCAATAGCCAATAATTTTTCAATAAATTCAGACATGTTCGAACTTGAAAATTTTGAACTAAATAAAACCTACCATGTGTGATTTTTTCCTAGAAATCGATTTAAGGCTACTTGAGCACGCATCAGAAACTGAAGGTATGGCTATTTTACCATCAATTTTCTAGAATTTTTCAGTTCTAGCGTAACATTTCATGAGGGCGAAATGCCATCTTTATGGCATTCGCGACTTTATCAACGTTGCAGTTGGCGGATCGTTATTGAAAAACTTATCCGGTACAAATGTGTTCGAAGTTTAGTCTTGGGCTCGAACTCGCGGACATCGGCTCAGGAGGCAACAGACTTGCCAACTGAGCTATATCACAAGCCCCAAGAAAAAAAAAAGAACTTATTGTTCGTTGGTTTTTAAGAACTTTATTTTTTTGACAAAAATTCAAATATTTTCAAGTTTCGTGTTTTTTTTGTTTGTTTTCGATTCCAGTTGTGCCTGCAAATTTCGTCCAATTTATCGGTCGTTTTTGTTTTGATTTTAATGTTTCGCCCTTCGGTTCTACACGAAAAAAAAAATAATTAGTCTGTTTTGTCTCACACCATACGGTCAACTCAGTTACGCCTATAAGGGTATATACGGACGATAGTATTGTCGAAAAATTGGCCTCAGCCATAACCTCAAATATTGAATCGCTGGTGGCCTCACCAGTGATGCTAGGTGCTTTTAAGAATCAGTATTTGCTTGTTTTGAACTCATAATATTTCTGAATTGTTTAAAATGTTTAACTATCAACAGCTAAATGTTTGAATTTATTACGGGTCGTCTCTAAATGGATGAAGATAAGCCATCCTTCGCAAATGAATTTTCAAGGTTGATTCAAAACATCTGAAATAATTTTCATGTACTGCTTGGTAGATTAAACAAGAGTTGTTTCCAACTTCTAAACGAATGCAAAATCATTCACAGGTACAAACAAGTAAATTAATGAATGCCCCGTCTATGTTGACTTTAAAAATAATCGCCTACATGATCTGATTATTTGAAACATATCCACATTAATCGCTACATCATTTAAGTGTGCGATACAGACAGTTATTATTTCGTTCAGATAAATGATGTGTTGAATTTCACATTCGAATAGAAATCTACGGGAAAGTTGCAAATTCTCGGTACTCATGAAAAGATTTTTCAATAACAATGCAATTAAAAAAATAAAATCATTATCCAAATGTCAATGAACTTGGCACCCTTGAACACCCAAATAAAATCAAAACACGAACACAGCTGTTCGCTTTTCCACAGGGCGAATTTGTCGATATTAGTACCGGGAAATCGCGTTTATCGTGCGCCCTTCTCAAAAATCGATTCTGTTCTCCCATGGTTTGAGGTTAGGGCTGAGGCCTCCTGCCAAAGTGGTGTTCGTGTAGAACTGTCAATATATCCTTATTGGCCCTACACGAAAAAAAAAACTAACCCCATTTTGAATTTGCGTAACTTAACGTTCCAACGAAAATGCATCAACAGGAAGTTTCGCCCAGTTAAATTTTATAAATTTTTTGAAAGTTTTAATTCATTTTTAGATCAAACCGAGTTTATTAGTAAAAATGCAACCGCTTACATCCGGAATCACTGTTAACTCGATTTGTTTATATTTGTCAGTTTTGCCTTTTTCAGATGTTACGCTAGAATTTATTCTGATAAAGCTTGTTCTAACTAGAATTTTTTTTTTATCAAATGGGAGGTATCTAGTTTAATTTTTTCCATAGAATTAAATAGAGAGACCCATTGCACGTGTCAGAGAATGGAGTAGAATAAGGTGGGGTTAAAGTACGTTTTGAGATTATCACAAACCGAGAACAGAAAAATTCAAAACTCTTGCATGGATTGATAACTATTTGAAGCACCTCCATCCAGACATTTTTTTCGTTTGGGTTGAAAATAGTCCGAAAAATTAGGTAAAGTTAGTTTTTAGCAAAAATAATGTAAAATCTGAAGAAACGGCAAACCTGTTTAAACGAACAAAATTCATTTGTTCAATTAAAGTGTTAAAGTGTTTGTTTAGTTATTTTTTCATCACTATCGTACGCCGAGGAAAAAATGTCATTGATGTGTTTCTGCTTTACACAATAAACTGTGTATCATAAGAAATCTTGAAAAGACAAAAGAACGAACCGCAAATGAGGCAAAAGTTCGAATGATATACAGGGTCCACTGAAGTAAATCTTAACGGAAAGTGTTTAATTTCTTTAAAAATGCACTGAGAACATCAGCACATATTTAAGCTTCTACTAACACCTGTTCGGGCGAAAAATTGCACAAACATGGACGTAATTCGTTATTTTGTGAAATATGGACAATTGCTGAAGAGCTCCGAACTCGCGCAGCTTGTATAAAATTTGTATAAAAAGCGAATACAGGAGCTGATGCTTTAAGCAAAGATAAAACATGATTTTTGACTCAACCTCATGCGGAATTTTGTTTTATTTTCACATCATTCGAACTTTTACCCCATGGGGTGAGGTAAAAGTACGTTTCGATATCAGTTTGGAATTTTCACTACTGATATCCAATCCGTAATTCGTAATTTAAAAAAAAAGAGGTTAAAGTCTAAGGAATCAAATGCTGTTCTGATTTCTTTTTCCAAAAACAACTGCAAAATTTTCTTAAAATCTGATTTTAAAAAAGTCGCACTTTTATTCCACCCTACTCTAATGGCTGTTTCACTATCAATTCCCCAACAGTTTTCAAATATTTCAAAAAATGCCTGTTTGGAATTGAGAGTTTCAAACCAAATCAGACTTATATTGCGCGATTTTTTCCGAAGATCGAATGAAAGCTCTTTGAGTCACCACATGCATCGGATAATGGAGTTATTACTGAATTACATGAAAAATGTAAAGAAATTCAGAATAAAACCAGTCAATACTCCATTTTCCGATTGGTTCGGTAGTTCGAACAATCTTCATTCGATTTTTAAGGAATAATCACGCAAGACAAGTCTCACTAGGTTTTAAATTTTTTAGTATGAACATGAATTTTCTGAATTAATAGAAAACTGTAGGAGAATTTAGGGTAGAAATAGCCATAACTCCTTTTACGATGTGTGCGGTGGATCAAATAGCTTTGATTCAATTTCTCGAAAAAAAAAATTACTTATGAAAATTCGCATTTGGTTCATAATTTTTAATTCCGAACATGTCTTTTCAGAAATATTCTGAAATATTCTGAAACCAATCAGAAATATTAAAAAAAAAATGATGGGGAGTTGGGGGGAAAACAGTCATAACTACTTCAATACGTTCGGCGACTCAAATATCCTTTATTCGATTCGATAATATCAGCTATAACTCCATTTTCGGAACGTGTGGTGGCTCTAACAAAATTAATTCGATTCGTCGAGAAAAATCACACAAAATGGTCTATTTTCATTCAACATTTTTTGGTTTTAACAAGTTTTTTTTTGCATTGTTTCAAAAACATAGGGAAATCCGAGGTTTGTATCCTCGTGCGGTGTAAACTATGTCCAACCGATTTTGCCGACATTTCCACCTAAGTGAAGTATATTTTCATAGATTTGGTCCGTGTAGGAGTGCGTGTACGTACATGAGTTGCACAGCGCAAATTTCACGGAATTGAAGGCTAGAAACTGATCCAACCCATACGCTCTTTCATCAGACTTTTTTGTTCGAAGTAAAAGCACGGCATTTGCCTAGATTGCTCTATTTCTGGTAGGATATTCTTTGCGTGAAGCAGCTTCAAAGCTTCCATTTCCAGGAAAAACAATAACAATTTATCAACCTTCCATGTACTTCCGATTGATCGTCTGTCAATAGCAGTACAATAAACCTGTTGAAATGAGCAAACATTAACTTGGTAGCGGTTTTCGTCGAGAACTTTACCTTTCTGTAAAAAACGAACCCTTCCTTTGTTCGTCTTTCCCTTCCAACCGCTTCATTCATCATGGAAAAACAAGTAACCAGTAACATAAGTTTGTACGCACCACGCTAAAGAAATTCCGAAACAGTAGCGTAAAATTCAAACAGAAGTTTATTGATCCAGTATTCTGCCCAATCTATGAAGGTGTAGTAGGTTTCACTTCAATCGAAACACCCACCCATCGTCAGGGAAAGCAGGAAAAGAAGCGGTTTCGATGAGCTGGCAATATCCTTGTTCCGTTTGGAATCTGCCTTTCGACTTTTATTGCTTTTTGCTGGAACAGCTGCTAGACAGGCACTAGAGTTTTGCCGAAATGGCTGGTATCTATAGCTATTGCGCGTGGTCCTTACTGGTTACCTTCGGACCATGAATGGATGAGAGTTCGACTGATCTGACTAACAGTTTCAATTCGAAAAGACAGGGATTCTTTCATTTTAATTCACATTGAAATAAAGTCAAATTCCAGTCAATTACTGCCAAGTTGAAAGAATAAGGGCTGAACTACAGAATTCAAATAATTAAGATCTTTCCTTTAAAATTGAAAAACCTTACCAATGTTTTTTTTATGGATAAAGTCAAAAAATGAGATATTGAAGAGAACTTGGATTATGGATATTTTTCAAACGTTCTTCAAATGTGAAAATGGTTGAAAAACAACCGTTTTTGGAAAAAGGACCGAAATTCTTTCTTTTGATTTTTGCGTGAATAATTTCGTATTTTGAAAAGTATTAAAATTAATAATTTGTCATTGTTGTTTTATTTAATTAAAACGATATAGAATTATAATTAACAACCCAGCAAACATTTAAGAGGGTATATCGCAGGATTTCATGTTAGCTAGGCATCTTTTAACAGAATATTATTTTCTTTTTCCATTGATATTTCACAACTTCAGTTGAGGTATGATCACGTATGATGCTGCAGACTCTCACGGCAGGGGGATCCTACAACTTGACAGGAATAATTTCTAATCCGGTTCTCTTGGAGGCTACTGGTTACTTGCTCGGCTTTGTAATAAAAACATACTTCTTGAGCAGTCAAAGTGATTCGGAAAATATTAAAATTGAATTTCAATCCACCATTTCCCGATGGTCTATTTCCGGATCTTGTTTCAGATCGTCCCAGTAACTCCGGAAGTTGAAATCGCATGTCTAGATGTTTTGAAAGAACCTGTTAAAATGGAAACAATTTGTATTTAAATGAATGAAACAGTTTAAAATAAATTTTGTGAAATTTATATTATCCCGCTTTTTTTATCGCCAAAATTTTCTGAAGATTTCCAATAGTATATGAAAAAACTCACCTTTTCCTCAGCTTTTCTTTTTCAAACTGGGTTCCCATATCCGGATCTTCCTTGTTCCTATCGATTGGTTTATTCGGCACATTTTTCCACTGCAATCCAACGATCACGGCGCATTTCTAATTATCGAATTGCAAGAGGATAACGTAGCATTGTTTTGACGAAAATTACCTGACCCGAATGAAAAACGAAAATGTTAGTCCATCATTGAAATTTAAACCATTATTTTGTGTTTCCACAAAAACTTTTTAACATGCTTGAAATTTAACATTTCATTCTGGTTCAAAAATACCAATTTATGACGTTTTTGAAAAAAAAAAAAACCATAGAAGGTTAAAAGAAACTCGAAAATGGCTATAAAAATACAAGCGTGCAGTCCCTTGAGTGCCTATTTGACATTTCTGACCAAAACCAATATATCTCTCTTGTTTCTTAGCCAATTTTTACAAAAGTTATAGTTTTAGAAACTTCGCAACGTACCTCAAATATGTTTCTCAGACATTATTCACATACAACACTTCAGTTTTCCGTTATTCAAAGACGGAATGCTACGGAAAAAAATCTATACATCAGTTACGGAGTGTTGAAAAAATTTCACTTAATGTCCAAGAAAGCTGAAGTCAGAATTTATACTCTGCATATGGAGATAAATATTTTTTTAATATTTTTTTAAGATCATGACCACAAAAAAAGTAAAAAGTGATTCTTACATCGATTAACCCATTCGAGACCGATTGCACACCGTGTGTGCAATGGAATTTTTGTGCCTTTGTCAGAACAATCTTTCATTGTGAGTTTACTATTGCTCGAAAAAATAATATTCTTATACCAATGGAATCCTCAGATGTTAGGCAAAATGTATTGGGAAATGGTTTTGATGAAAATCAAACGACATAAAAGTTATCTAACAGTAAAGTACAATGAGTTCGAATGTCGTGAAAAGGCCTCAGTCTCGAATGGGTTAATTGAAGGCCCAAAAAAAGACTCTGTGCCGTGCGAACGTTGGGTGGAGGTGAGGATGAATTAGGGGTTAAGCCTTCCTGCTCTCTTAGGGAAGTTTATTAAGTTATTGCTCATTATCATTTTCTAAATTCTCAAAAATAAGTGGTGGATTTTGTTTCAGCTTCACTTTTAACATTGTTGATTCAAAGTTGAAATGAAAAACTCTTTTCTTACTTACTATCTTCTTCTTCTTCTTCTTTTTCTTCTTCTTCTTCTTTTTCTTCTTTTTCTTCTTTTTCTTCTTCTTCTTCTTCTTCTATTTTTCTTTTTCTTTCTTGGAGCTTTTCTGCTCCAGGATATTGGGCCAGTGACAATGATTATATACACAAGGAGAAGTTCTGGATTTTTTCATTTGAAGCTTTTTTATATTTTGAAATACTACTCAATTTTTTTTCTTCATTTAAGGACCTTTTTTTGACATTCAGGTCCACTTCTCAAATTGATTATGACATTTTCAATTCGTTTTTTTTTATCAACTTCAAGTTTTAATTAGTTTTGTATCATCATTACCTTATGAATTGACAGTTTCTTTAAACAATCTTTTTGGAAGCATAGGTTGAATTGGAAAGACAATAGTTATATGCTTTTTAAAATTTTAACTGAGCAATTAATGAAAACAAAAAATGTTCAAAGTTTTCAATTGAGTTCGACTATACATGTTTTCCCAACCAAAAAATTAAGAATCTCTACTTCTCAGGCCCGTGTGAAGGATCTTTCCATGGTGGTGGGATGGAAGGGGGTTGTGGAAGGGGTTCGTTATTTAAATTTTGCTAAAAATGATAACAATACAAAAAAAAACACAATTAAAAAGGAAATTAATTTCTAACATCATTTTCTTACTCATTATTATCACACAATCTCAAAAAACAAAAAAACATTTACTGGTAAAATAAATCAAAATTCTGATAACAAATCACAATGAAAATTTCAAATCAATAATATTTTTGATAAGTCATTGATAACTTATGATATTGTTTTTTTAAAACAATTTCGAAGCAGTCTAGTTTTCAAATTTGAAATGAGTAATTCCAAAACACAGATTTAAAAAAAATCTGGATTCTAAAATTAATGTCAAATCAGGTAAAAAAAATAACCATAAAAAATTGTTGGAAAAAAAATGATATTTATTATTCAACTTAATTTATATTTGTTTTCTTCATTTTCAACTGAAGGGTTGAATAAAAAAAAGCTCCACTATAGTGTTTTGAATTAAAAAAAAAATAATCGCGTTTTGAAACGTAAATTTTTGATGAGGAAACAAAATTGAAGGTTGATATTTTTGGAACACAAAAATTCAAGATTGAAAAATATAGACAAACTTATCAAAATATTTCTAAAAATTAAAATAGCTTGACTTTAAAATTCGAAAATTTATTGAAAATTGAAAAAAACTGTACCATAAAATTCGGTAAATTCATTCGATGATTAAAACAAAGCATGAAGATAAAAAATTATTTTTTAACCTTTAAGAAGATTTTTTTTTTTCAATTAACACGTCTCACCATTATAAAAATTTATTTATAGAATTCAATTGAAAACCTAAAGTAACCGCTAATTTTCGTAAATTTTCGCGTCCTGAACTCGAATCTTTTGTCAAATTTTAATTATCACATTTATTTTTGGAGTTCTGAAATGTGTCAGTTTCAAGTGAAATCAATATTTGATAACTGATTAACTATCAAACCCACGTTTAAGAAGAAATTTGATCCCGATGTCGTTTATTATACTTCATTCAATTAAGGAATAATAGTTTAACTATGATGATTCAACAGTTTTTAAAAATTTGGATATATCATTACAAGTATTTTTGACACTCTATAACTTTTTTGCCGAACTCAAGATTACTTGAAGTCTGAAGGAAAGTTGAAAATGGACTCAAAATTTTTATTTAGAAATGTTATGTTTTTGTTAACAAATTTTGTTCAAAAAGTGCAGAACTTCTTTAAATAATTTTCCCCTATTTTGAAAAGTTATTTCAATAGCTAAATTTGATATCAAAAATTGCATATTTAGATTCAGGGCATTGAAATTAGTCAAAATTACGTGTTCAATGTAAATTTTGTGGCCTTGTGTAAAAACCTCAAAACCAAATGTGTTGATGAGTATTTAGAAAAACAAGAATCACATAATGAAATTGCGACTGAAATTAGTTTCTTGAACAATATTTCATATCTGCTTTAGTTTTTGATGACCTAAGTGATTTTTAAACCAAAATTGTATAATAAGGTAGAGGATATTAGATATTAGATTTTTTATTTGCTTATTCTGTTGACCATCGTATCTCCTTGCTTAATTTATTTTGAAGTTGAAATGGTTCGTTTCAAACTCTGTTCTTGTTTATTTACACTTCTAAATAAAACCCCATTCTAAAGACAAGGTAGGGTATTTGTATGTCAAATTTAGAGTTTCAAAAAAAAAAAAGATTTATTGAATTTCAACTCAAAATTTACAAATAAAAGTTAGTTTCAATTTGTATAGTTTTGTAAAATGAACTCTCTAAGGTGATTTAAGAGTAAATCTCGCCGGAGGCGAGCCAAATTTCTGTCATGCTTGTTTTCCGGTACTACTGTGAAAATTTTACTTGGAAAAAATCTTCATGGGAGGGGTTTAAAATTTAATCGCTTCTGGCGAAATTTAATCCCATATCACTTTAAGGTCAACGGTTTGGGTTCAAGGCAGTTAATTTTACGACAAACAGTAGATTGAAAAATCGTAACAATTATTTAAGGTAAATTTTGAATAGCAGTAACTAACTAAACTATCTTACTAAAGTATTCAAATCTAATCTTGATTGTCGAAATCCCTACCTCGTCCGTAGTAGGCGTTTTTCATAGGAAGTTTACTTAGCTTTAGAATTCAAAACCAAACATTTTAACTTTACAATAGATTTGTGTAATCCCCCACCCCAAAAATCATTTGGATAAATAAAAAATATCGAAATTTGAAAAATATAAATCAAATATTTTCAGGAGATGAGTACATATACGTAAAATGTTCTTCAAAAACCAATTTCAGTCGCTCAGTCAGATTTATTATTTATGTTTTTTTTGTTTTTCTTATTGCTTACATGAACATTTTAAAAGGTTTCATAAATTTTGAACTTAAAATTTTTAAAATTGCATGATATTTTAATGTAGAAATATTTCCTTCTAAAATGTTAAACACTAATATTTTTGATTTATTCTAATCCGTTCCAGATTTTTTACCCATTAGAGTTTTGGGAGTGTCAATTTGAAACACCTTCTTGAACCGCTTTACCTACCTCCCTTGTTTCTCACCTGATTTGTACAAAATTTAAAGTGATGTAACTTAAATAAAATTCTCAGACAAAATTAAGCTAAAACAATTAAGTATTTCGTTTTCTAACGTCTTAGAAAAAAAAAAACATCGAAAAAACATGGTTTAGGAAAAAGTTTTTTGATTAGCTGCTGCTTAAAGTGCTTAAAAAAATAGCACTTTCTTAAAAAGTTGAAGTTTATGCGCACAAGTATACATATATTTTTAAAAAAATTTGTTAAAAGATCATAACTACACAAAAATTGTGGGTGTAAAAACCGTAGTATTCGATCAATGAATGATGTTATTTATCGATTTTCTTAATATCGAAATGAAGAGTTGATCACCGTAAATTTATTTTATGAAATTATTTTATCGGCTAAATCGGTGAAATTTTATATTCTTTGAGAAAGAATATTTTAAGAATTGAAAGAATATAGACGGACAGAAGATTGGAATAAGGTGAAAGATGTTGAAAATGAGCGGAAGGGTAATTTTAATTTGAAAAACTTTTCATCACATTTCATCGTTTTGTTCCTCAAAATGCCGTCCAAGGAAGAAGAGCAGTGTATCAAAATTTTGCTCGCGCATCGCGAAAATCCGAGCTACTCGCACGCAAAGCTGGCCAAATTACTAAAAGTTGCCAAATCAACCGTTACAAATGTAATTAAAGTGTTTGGGGAACGTTTGTCGACAGCCAGTAAGTCTGGATCGGGAGGAAATCGAAAACCGGAAGCCGCTGAGACGACAAAAAGAGTTACCGGTAGTTTCAAGCGAAACCCTAACCTCTCTCCGAGATGCCGCAAATAAGCTGGGTGTATCGTCTACAACCGTGCACCGAGCCAAAAAACGAACCGGAGAATCGCGAAGAAATATCTGGTTTGCCAAGTCATCTGTCTTGTGGCATGAAAAGCAGCATTTTCATAGCTTTCGGGGCTGTCAACCAAGAAATTTACGTGAAAGAGTGTTTGAATAAACGTCTGCTACCTTTCCTGAAGAAACACGGCTGTTCCGTAGTGTTTTGGCCGGATTTGGCATCTTGCCATTACGGTAAAAAGGCCATGGAGTGGTACGCCGCCATCAACGTGCAGGTGGTTCCCAAGGACAAGAACCCTCCCAACACGCCAGAGCTCCGCCCAATTGAGAAATACTGGGCTATCGTCAAGCGAAACCTAAAGAACACCAAAAAACTGCTTAGGACGAGCAGCAGTTCAAGGCAAACTGGCTTTCTGTGGCGAAGAAGGTGGACAAGGTGGCTGTACAAAATCTGATGGCAGGGTTAACGTAAGGCCCGGCAATTCGGATTTGGAAAAGCGGAAGCCTAACTGAATATTTTTCCTGCATTTTATACTAATTAAACTTGAAAAAGAAATTTAATTTGATTTTTTAAATAAACGATTTCATCGATTTACACGCGTTTCCGCTTGACAAAATTTTGACCGTATCACCCTTTAGCTCCTCATTTGATATCCAGTTGCCAGGCTACCAAGCGCGGATGATATTCCGCAGGCAGCGGTTTACGAATACTTGCAGTGTTCGCGTCGTTACCGCATATGTGCACCAAGTTTCGCACCCGTACAGCAATACGGATTTTGCGATTGATTTGAAGATTCGAATTTTCGTTCGTAGAGAGATCTGCCGTGAGCGCCAGATGTTCCAAAGACTCTCAAACGCAAATCGGGCTTTTCTTATTCGGGTTTCGATGTATTTCTTGGTACCACCAACAGGCGTAATCTGGCTACCAAGATACTGGAAGCACTCAACTTTCTCTACCTGTTGCCTAGCTATTATGAGCCTGTGTTGATCTCCATCGACTTGGTCTTTCCGACATTGACTTTGAGACCTGCTGCCTTGGAGCTTTCGGTGAGGTCGTCTTTGGGCAAGCAAAACAATATCTTCAGCCAGGTCAAGGTCGTTCAGTTACTTCATTATCGAAAGACTCCACGGCAATCCCCGGTTCGATGCACAGTCGATCGATCAAGTCTGAATCTCATCCATTACGATTAGAAAAAGTAGCGGTGATAGAATACATCCTTGTCTTACTCCAGTAGTTACCGGGATTGGATCGAACAAGATACCGTCGTCCAAGACCTAAATGAAAGTGCCTCGTACTGTGCTTCGATGAGATGGACTAGTTTCTCTGGGAATCCTGGTCATCTTAAAGTCGACCAGATGTTTCACTTTTTCGGAATCAACGAATACTAGCTAAGCGGAAAATAGTCCTGAATTTCGTTGATTTTTCCAGTATGATTCGTAGCATTGTAATGTGGTCCACATATGATCGTCCGGATCGGAATCCAGCTTTTTGCCGTCGAAGTGTAGCGTCGATTTTCTCCTGGATCCTGTTTAGAATCACTTTGCAGAGTACTTTGAGGGTTGTACAGATCAACGTTATGCCTCGCCAGTTGACCGCACTCTGTCAGGTCTATTTTCTTCGGGACCTTTACGAGGATACCCTGCATCCAGTCGGCCGGGAATGTTGCAGTATCCCAGATGTCAGCGAAAAGATGATGCAACATTTGTGCTGACAAGGCCGGGTCGGCTTTCACCATTCCAACAATCGATCCCAGGTGCTTTGTCGAGTTTCATGTCTTTGAATGCCGCTTCTATTTCAGCCAGCGAGGGCGCTTCATAGTTGACGCCATTAATACCACTTCCTGTTGGCGCTTCGAGCTGCGGGTTCTGTTGGACATCGCTATTCATGACTCGGAAGCGTTGTTCGAAGTGCTCAGTCCATCGTATGAGCTGATCTGTTTGATCGATCAATAACTAACCTACACGGTCTTTTAGCGGCATTCTTTCATTAGTCCTTGAACCACTGAGGCGACGAGAAATGTCATAAAGTAATCGGATATCTCCCTCTTCGGCTAGGAAGTTTGTCCAGGCTTTCTTGTCTCGTCTACTCGCCCGTTTAATTGCCTTTTCCAGCTCCGCATATCGTAAGCGGACGGCTGCTTTGGATGACCCGGTACATGCCTGCTCAATTCCGACTTTCGCCTTTCTCCGTTCATGGACCATTCTCCAAGTTTCATCCGACATGCATTCACTTTTTCTTCCACAAACTTTACCGAGAGTACCATTGCTCGTCGTGATAAAGGCATTCTAGATTCACACCACTGTTCCTGACTGTTCCGTCTGTCGGCAGCTCCGAGGCTAGGGATTCAAGCTGAATCTTTGCCGTATTTTTTTTCAATTTTAAGTCATGTAAATATCCACAGTATTCGAGAGGATAAATTTTTTTTCAAATATACGGAGTCTCTAGATCCTATGTAACATAACTGAAATAAACTTCAGCTAAATTTATGGTTAAATTCAAAAGACTATGGTTTGTTTTGTTTCTCAGGACTAAAACAGCTCAAACTATGTACGTTGTTAATAAAACTTTGTATTGTGATTTAAATTTCACTAATGAAACAAAATAATAAACCAATATTGTTTTTTATGTCATATCCCTTGGGTTATTTTTTTAGTAGTTAAACCAATGATTTTTTTTTGTATTATTTGCATGGATGAATAGCATGATCGATGTTATGGTACAAATGTATGGTAGCCTTCTCTTACTCAACACTGCTGAAAAACAAACCCAAACACAATTATTAATCAACTTTTGTTTTGATCATCATATTTTTGTTCGTCGTTTCCCCAATAAATGTAGCACATTGAATGTCATTGTCTGAAGTATTATAATTTTCCAACTTCATTATATTGTTTGCCCTTTGCTGATAAATCCTTTGAAAAAAACTCTAGCTATCATCAGTAAGCATTCTAAACTTTCTTCTTTTTTTCTTGGCCTCCAAACACTGTAACACTAAACAAAACACTGCAAAAATCATAATACCGCAAACAAAAACAAAAACAAAACCTCTCTCAACTTACCCACCTGCCTTTGAAACGCCTTGAAAACACCAAAACCTTGGACAATAACCAAACTCTTTTACCCCAACGAAGCGCGCAAAACTAAAACTAACACTGAACCGCTTCCAGAAACGCTTCTGCGAACAACTACCAGCACAATAGCGACAACTACCCTGATCGGGATGCTTCAGGCGGCACCGGAAAACCTGATTAAAAAGGGTAAGAAGAAAACCTTCATCCCGTGTATGGTTTTTTCTTGCTTTTCGGTTCTGTTCTGTTCAAAATTATCAGCTTTATCGTTTCTTGTGTCATAGTTTGCTTTCGCTTAATTTTCCTTGACTTTATTGCCATTTCTTGATTTGTATGCGAACTTTGTTTTAAATTAAATGACTGTAATCTGATTACAGAGTTTTAAATAAAACTTCGTTCTCGAATCGTGTCTGCCGAGAATCAGATCTTTGCAAAGGGAATTCAAAAGCACTACAGGACGCAGAATTTATTCACCGAATAAAAAATACAACTTTTCATTCAGTGAACCGAGAACAAAACACTTAACAAAACGGACAGTGTAATAACATTAATGAAAATGAAAGTCCGTTTTCGCCGTTTCTCTGTGTGGGTGCTGTTTTCCATTCCAGAGCTTATTCTAGGGCTTTTGCATAGCAGTTATTTTTTACCCATTGATATTTATAGTACCCATTGTTTGCGTTTTCAGTGCTTTTTTTCATCATTTGGATTCAGGTTTAACTGGAGAACCTGGAGATTTTAATTTGCAATCCTGGTTTTTTTCTCTTCTCTGTATTTTTTTCACCAGTTGAGTATTTTTCCGACAATGGACAGGCGTCGGGAGCCAGTTCTTCAGCACAATTTTTCATTAAGATTTCATTTCTAAATTCATGCCCTCGCTTGTGTTGAACAGTTCATTGAAAAGCAGATGAAATTTACAATTTTATGAATTATCACGAAATGAAATGTACAAAAAAAAAAAAAAAAAATTTAATTATTCATGCATAAAAAAAAGTTGCAAAACACATCATAACAAGATAAAAAAGTTGCGGTTGAATTTTCCACTATCGAGATTCATAGCTTCTGAAAACCTCATAGCATAAGCGATAAGAGCCAAGAAATTTTTGGGGCGTTTCCAATTATCGAAACAAAAAATGGAATACAACCGACCCGATCCCGATTGCGAATCATTTCGTTTCCCACATTTTTCACTGGATCTCTTCTGTTTGATTTTCCTTTGCAGATGCAGATGGAGAAACCACAGAAAGTGTTGTTTTTGGTCAGGGTATGAATAGCATGTTGTTTTGATTTGTTTTTTTTTTTATATTTCTTAGCGAGGTTATTTTTTCAGTCATTTCATTTGACTTAAAATGGTTGTTTGGTGCAAACACCTCCTCATACTTTCAAATAAACAAACATTTCCCGGTAGTATTTCATGAAACCTGAGACAATATATCATCTCATACTTGCAAAAAACATTGCTTGACTTCATGAATGAACAAAAAAAGCTTCTGGAAATGCTTTTCGTATCGAAATTTTGTTAACAACGATAAGTTCATGTACTGAGAGTTTAATTCATACTTCATCAACTCATACCAATTGTTGTTATTCTTAATGTTTCGAAAATCTACTACTTTTTTAGTTTGAGCAGGCAGCTCAATTAGTATGAGATGATTTGAAAAATAAAACAAAATCACGCTTCCAAACTTTCCCAGCAAAAGTTTAAAAGAAAACCACTATCGCTGGGATACCTACCTCGCTACCAGAGGGCCCAGCGCCGATTGACCGACGCAGAAGGCAGAGATAAACGATCTCCACTGTTGGCGATCCGGAGCCAGCGTCTTCACTTGCTGCCAGCCAAAAGTTTCGTCAACTGCGTGGATTTCAGCGGCTAGACTACGCCGCCACGAACTTCTGGGCCTGCCTCTTCTTCGATACTCATCTGGAATCTTGTCAAGCGTTTATCTACAAATCTCATTTTCATCCCTTCGCAGCGTGTACCCAATCCATCTCCACTTACGCTCCAGAATCTCGATTTCTAGCGCCTTTTGGTAACACCGGCGATGTAGTTCCACGTTTGAGATCCAGTTGCCAAGCCACCAAGCGCGGATGATGTTTCGCAGGCAGCGATTCCCAAAAACTTGCAGTTTTCGCGTCGTCACCGCATATGTGCACCAAGTTTACAGAACGTATGACGTTTTTATGTACAACAATGCGGATTTGACGTTTGAGTTGAAGCTTGTATTTTTGTTAGTAGAGAGATCTGGTGTGAGCGCCAGATTTTTCGGATACTCACAAACGCAAATCGGACATTTTTGATCCAGGTTTCGATTTCTTTCTTGGTACCACCATCGGACTTTATCTGGCTGCCAAGATACTGGAAGCACTTCACTTGATCTTCCTGTTATCCAGCTACCACGAAACTGAAAGGATTCTCTGGGTTGATTTTCATCGACTTGGTCCTTCCGAAATTGATTTTTAGACGTCCTTCGAGCTTTCGGTGAGGCCGTCGGGTTTTCTCTGCATGTCTTGTTGTCTTTGAGCGAGCAAAGCAATATCGTCATCCAGGTCAAGGTCGTTTGGTTGCTCCTTAGTCGAAGAATTACACGGCAATCCTCAGTTCGGTACATCCTTTGATCGATCCTGAACAGATCTCATCCATTATGATGAAAAAGAGTAGCGGTGATAAAACACATCCTTGTTTCACTCCAGCAGCTACCGTCGGACCTTTATTAGCGCGCGTCAGTTGTGAATTGCTCAATCTTCACTTACACTCAGGTTAAGAGTATATATCCTTCTTCGGGTAGTTCTTACCCAAAGCTCACGCTCAGGACATCACAGTACTGTGTTTCGTTGAGATGAACTTACTTCACTGGAACTCCCCGTCGTCTTAAAAGCAACCCAGATGTAATCGTGGTTCAATCGGTCGAATGCTTTTTTGAAATCAACGAACATCATCAGAAGAGAGTTCGTTGATTTGCAACAATATTATTCGAATCGTTCTGTGGTCCACACATGATCGTCCGGATCGGAATCCGCGGTCGGAGTGTAGCGTCAATCTTCTCCTTGATCCTGTTATGGATCACTTTACACAGGGCTTTGAGACTATTGCAGATCAACGTTATGCCACGCCAGCTTCCGCACTGTGTCAGGTCACCTTTCTTCGGAACTTCGAGGATACCCTGCATCAAGTCAGCAAAAAGACGGTGCAACATATATGATGACAAGGCAGAGTCCGCTTTTGAATTGTGGCCCATTCGAGGCCCAAGACTTTCCATTAGTTTGGCAAGTTGAGTTGACGTGCTCTCTCCCTCTCTCCGTTTCTAATCTTTCCAAATTAGTATTAGGTCGCGCATGATTTACGATATTTCATCGACTATTGCACGCCAAGAATTTTCGTCACGACACATGTCACTTACAACATTTTCAGCGTTCAAATTTTGAAGTTTTTGGCGCTTCGAAACAAACCTGGGGAAGAAAAAGATATCATATTCTGCCGATTCCTCCGTATCCACGCATTCCGGGCAATATGGCGAGCTGATAAGCTTAAACCGATGAAAATATTGCTTGACGCACCCATGACCCGGAAGGAACTGTTTCTGGTAGAAGTTGACCTCTCCATACTTTCGATTTGAATAATCCGAAAGTTGCGGGATTTGGATATGCGTCCATCTACCGTTGTTCGATGCGTCTCATTGCTTCTGCCACTTCAGCATTGACGCTGCTCGTTGAGCTTTACGCACTCCCCTAGCAGCTCTTATTCGTAACACTCCTTGTTCTCCGTCAAAGTTATGTCGATGTAAATCCAGGCTTCATTTTGCTCATCTTGATCAAAAAGAGACAGTAAACTTTTTCGCTCCGAATAATTGTGAGTTAACTTTTAATGAGCAATTTATCCTCTACTGCAGAGAGAGCGGGGAGAATTTTTTCTCTAACGAATGATCACTCTGTAACGGGTCACGAAACGGGGGTAAATATTCAGTTAAACTACTCCACTTTGCGCCAAGCAAATGCGAGAAATCACAGTTGCATGTGGAGAAGCGTGCTATGATATGCCCGGCGAGACTCCCCAAGGCGGGTCTCTGATGATTGAGTAATCTACTCCCACTGATCGCTCCACGACACATCAATTCAGTCCCAACCCGAAATCAAAGAACCAATGGGGCCCAAGTACTTAATTCCGAATGCAAAACCCTCAATCGAACTCCTAACCTTCGTTTCACGATTCCAAAGTTTAGCCCACGGCCCAATTTAAGGGATTTCTACCCTAGGTGCTTGCATTTGGTTCGCTTCGGTTCAATTAAATATGTTCCCCCAGCGGGGCGTAGAATAGTTCGATATCAAAAAGATAGGTAATTGGTAGATCTGACCTGCTTGTTCTCTGCGGCAATGAAGAATCCCCTCTCGGCGACTACTGCTCCGTCGCAATCGATGGCGCGCTTGGTGTCCCGGCTATGTTGGTGCACTTGAAGGCGGCTGAATTCGAATTCTCCCTAATTCGTCGGCGGCTAATTTGACACTTAGCCAGTTGCTCGCGCGAGTCTTGATGTTGGGTTCTAATTCGGCACACGTCCGGCAATTGACAACCGGCCCCGTGAACCGGGAGGATGCGGATTGACCTCCTATGGCCCGTAGGTGCTCTTGGTCCAAGGGACTCTCTTAATGAGGCGGCGTAGACTTTCCCGGCCCCGTTCACCTACCCTGAACAAACACCTTCACTTGAAGGATTTGTCCTGAACCCTGTAACGATTTGTCTTGGGTGCTTGAGGTTGTATCGTATAAGCACCAGTTTTCCTTTTGAAAGGAGAAAACTTGAAAACTCCCGCACTGGGCCTAGCTTGACGTACCAAAAATGATATTATAATATTGACGTTATTATAATACGACCGCAACTGATCTCCAGACAACGTGTTGGTCGGCTCTCTATATCGTTAAGAGTTAACAATGCAGATAACTACGTCTGCCTCATCCACCGATCAACTAGAGAAAAGCAGTTCAACTTTTGGGTCGGTCAAGATATCAACCAAATTCTAAAACCCGATCATTGCCCCCACACACTGGTGTATGTTTTTCTTTTTCAAAATTTTCTTTTTCATTTTTCAATTCGGTTCTTGGACTTTTGGTAGGATCAGAGCCGATGTGCACTACTTCACGACCGATCAAAAATGGTCGGTTCGGAAACCGACCGCTAGAGGCGCTGATGACGTTAAAATGTTGTTCCCCAAAGCTCTACACAAGTAATTGCGTTTCTCTCATTTACCGATCTCGAGAGTTGAACATGAAATTTATCTCATTTGTAACATCGTTACAACTCTTCTACTGACAGAGCACTGTTGGTGTGTGACTTTAAAAACACTTAACCAGTGCTACGAGTGATCAGTGAAATGAATTGCGATCGATGATTTCTCAGCCAGTTACTGAGAAGCTAATGAAAATTTCTCCTAGCGAGAATGAGATCGGGTGACTGCGTGATTAAAATGGTCTCCAACAAAATATGGGCTGCTTGATCGTTTGACAAGGAGATGATAAAAACAGAGCCAAAATCAAGAGATTCGAAGAAGCCTGTGTAAATCATGCCCGCGATGACAAAAGCTGCATCTGCTGATATGGTCCTGTATGCATAGGAAACTCGCATGGCTGTCAGCCGATGTTTGCTCTGTAAATTGGATCTTGTGCGCTCTACTTCTATGGCGAAGCGTATTGTAGTTTCGAAAGTGCAATGTTCGCAAGGAGACGTCTCTTGCTACTCTTTAGACCAGTGTGTAATCCAGGCCAATGAGTCGATTCCATTCGGTGCATTCTCATAACAGTATTTAACATGTGCACCAATACTTAGGCGATTGTTAACCATTACTCCAGTATTTCAGTTGCTGTTTCGAAGATACCGTGTGTCCTCCAACGGTAATCTCCATGTGCGGCACAACTCCTTTTTTGGTCACGAGTAGAACTTTGGTTTTTATTGGGCTATACCTGAAACATAACTCCCTCCATCCAGATGACAAACCTTTCTACGGACACCGTTGCAAGGTCTTCGCATCTTCGCATACTGTAAAGCGCTTGAAACAAGTTGAGCATCACTGACTTTCAGTTTGTGCTGCACGACTAACCCAAAACACAAACACGAAAAACCCAAATCTGTAGCAAATACAATTATTTACTAATACGTTTACTTTCGCAAAAACGGGACTCGCAAACCCAAGATGGCGGAAATCGAGTCCCGAAAAGCGATTGGCTCAGCTCCCAAAAACGACCTATTAATTAATGATCATGGCTTAGCATTTCCATTTTTAGACACAATGTTTCTGCTACTCATCCGCTTGAGGTCGTTTCCGTTATCCAACTTCTAATTTCCACCGTCGGATGAATAGATATAAGGGCTGCGGCTTATGCTCTGTAAAATCGAGAATTTTCAAACACCATTTCCGGGAGGGGATTTTTAGTTTCTTTCACTCACCCTTCTACCTGATTTACGCTGCTTACGATTGTGTAACGATGTCACATATACTTTCCGTGTACTAACAATACCTCAAGCAATTCTCTTAACGTTCCCGGTCTCTGAAAACTACCAAGCAAAGAGATGTCAGGTCGAACTTGGCAGTAGGAATGCGTTTAAGTTTGGGGTCGTCATTAAATGACGAACCCAAAGAAAAAGGAAGTAAAACGGATCCAACGAAGATCCTCGCGTCGGGTTAACAGAATGGGTAAAGAAGCCCCAGTCAAGAAGGTCTCGTCCATTTCAAGCTTGACCACGAAACGAGTGACAAGTAGTGCGACAGTTTTAAGAAAAAACGTGCTTTATATGTGCTATACTTCTCGTGAGGGAACATCCATAAATGACGTAGCTTTTTTTTACGAGTTTTATAAACCCCCCCTCCCCCCTCGTAGCATTTCGTCACAAAGTCATAAACCCCCCCTAGATAATAACGTAGCTTTAATAGACCCCCCTCCCCCCCCATTTCAAAAAATCGTTTTTATCGATTTTGGTTGATATTTTTCGGTGAAAATTAAGTCAAATCCAAACAACTTCTTTACGTTTCGGCTTACTGTTTTGTTTCGGCCATCTTCAGAAAAACTGTATTTCATAAAATTTTAAAAAATAGAATATAATACAAAAAATGTTTTGTTAGAATAATCACACAATTTTCCGTCACTTTTAACTACACTAGAAGCACTTACAATTGTTTCGCCGTGTGCTTTCCTAACGGCTGTCTAACTTACTTTGAGTCAGATTTTGAATCGCTTCTAGTAGCTTGCGTTTTGCGTTCTTGGTGACGTCGTGCAGTCGGTTGTTGTCGTCGTGTTTGGGGTCGTCGTTTTCGAATTCTTTCTTGAGAACTGTGGCGTCGCTCTTAGTTTTTTGATTATTGAGCTGTATATTTTAGAGATCTCGATAGCGTTTTGTTTTATGTTTACTGTATTTCCTTTTTTAAGTTTTATATGTAATGTTTCAGCAGTCTTTCTTTTTCCTTCTTGGTTCACTCTCTCTAAAATATAAGCCTTTTCAAAATCAAATTTGTGGTTTTGCTCAAGAGCATGTTGTGTCAATCCTGTGGCCCTGGAGTTTTGTTTAAGACTTGTTTTATGGTTTTTTATACGTTTTTCCAGTGTTTGCGATGTTTGACCACAGTATTCCTTTCCACATTCACAGGGAATCGAGTGAACTACATTTGTTTGTTTAAGTTTTGGGATCTGGTCCTTCGTTTTGGTGAACAAACAGTTTTTTATTTTATTTATTGGTTTTGAAGATGCAATGATATCATGTTTTCTCAATAGTTTACTGACTTTTTCGCTTAGCCCTGGGATATATGTTAGTGAGACATATTTGCCGTTATTTTCAGTGGGTTTGTTACTTAGCGAATTGTAAATGACATCTACCCTCTTTTTTAGAACGTAGTTGATGAATTCATCCGGGTAATTATTTTGGTGCAATATTCTTTTAACTTTTTTGATGCTCATTTGCCGTTTGTCTATGTCACTAAGTTGGCTCTTGGATGGCTCTTTCCTCGAGTTGTTCCATCAGGAGAGACGCTACTACAGGAGATAGAGGAGAGCCCATCGGTGTACCAAACGTTTGTTCAAATATTTTACCATTGTACTGAAAAAACGTTAAAAGAATATTGCACCAAAATAATTACCCGGATGAATTCATCAACTACGTTCTAAAAAAGAGGGTAGATGTCATTTACAATTCGCTAAGTAACAAACCCACTGAAAATAACGGCAAATATGTCTCACTAACATATATCCCAGGGCTAAGCGAAAAAGTCAGTAAACTATTGAGAAAACATGATATCATTGCATCTTCAAAACCAATAAATAAAATAAAAAACTGTTTGTTCACCAAAACGAAGGACCAGATCCCAAAACTTAAACAAACAAATGTAGTTCACTCGATTCCCTGTGAATGTGGAAAGGAATACTGTGGTCAAACATCGCAAACACTGGAAAAACGTATAAAAAACCATAAAACAAGTCTTAAACAAAACTCCAGGGCCACAGGATTGACACAACATGCTCTTGAGCAAAACCACAAATTTGATTTTGAAAAGGCTTATATTTTAGAGAGAGTGAACCAAGAAGGAAAAAGAAAGACTGCTGAAACATTACATATAAAACTTAAAAAAGGAAATACAGTAAACATAAAACAAGACGCTATCGAGATCTCTAAAATATACAGCTCAATAATCAAAAAACTAAAAGCGACGCCACAGTTCTCAAGAAAGAATTCGAAAACGACGACCCCAAACACGACGACAACAACCGACTGCACGACGTCACCAAGAACGCAAAACGCAAGCTACTAGAAGCGATTCAAAATCTGACTCATAGTAAGTTAGACAGCAGTTAGGAAAGCACACGGCGAAACAATTGTAAGTGCTTCTAGTGTAGTTAAAAGTGACGGAAAATTGTGTGATTATTCTAACAAAACATTTTTTGTATTATATTCTATTTTTTAAAATTTTATGAAATACAGTTTTTCTGAAGATGGCCGAAACAAAACAGTAAGCCGAAACGTAAAGAAGTTGTTTGGATTTGACTTAATTTTCACCGAAAAATATCAACCAAAATCGATAATAACAATTAGCGGTGATCGAAAATCGTCCCCAAAAATCGTTTTTTAATTTTTACTTTTATTATCAGCATTTTGCAATAATAATAAAAAAAATAACAAAAAAGGGAAAGAAGTTATAAATGGAAGTTTAAAAAAGCATATCAATCAGTCAAAAAAAAATCAAGCTACCTTTCAACAAACAGGATAGCTAGTAAGTATTCAATCAGTTGCGTAGGTCCAAATTATCTCCATTCGGGATTCCAATGAAATCGTTGGGCAGCTTTCCTCCATCGTCTGTTCGGCTGGAATAATTGTATCTGCGATGTCAGCTGCCTCCACTCACTCTCTATCGTCCTCCGGAGTGATGACCAGCACTTCGTGTCCTACAATTCGCTTTGGAAAGTTTTTCTATCCGAGACTGGGGTCTTGTGAATTTTGCTATGCTCCTTTTGGAGAACATTTGAAGCATAATATAAATTGCATTTCTTGCATGTACGCTCCTTGATACGCTTGAAAACAGTCGGGCAGTAGGAGCCAAAAGCTACATGTTCAGACTAGATTAAATTAGGCATAATTTTGCTGAATTTTGATTTTTTTTTTTTATATTTAATTAAAGCTACGTAGCTTTACTTGAACCCCTACCCCCCTCTCGTCACACATCGTCACACAAAGTCAAACTCCCCCCCTCCCCATCAAATGCTACGTCATTTATGGATGTTCCCTGAGTTAAATTATCGGGAAAAAAGTAACAATAAGCTAATCTGTTGATTTTTATTCAGGCTTATTATACGTTAGCTAGGTCAACCTTGTAGTGAAAAACAAGTTAGGTGTAAATCACACAACAGGTAATTGAACAACCGATACTAAACTTATTCTGGGCAGTTCGGAAATGTTTTGGCCAAAATGTTGGTTCTAATTCGCTTCTATTTTGTTAAAATGTAAAATCGAAGGTTTCCCTTCGAAAAGGGAATTCCTCTCGGGTGGCAAAAACGAAACTGCAACACCCCTAGTTTCGGAACACCAACGGCTGTTTCCTGGCCGTGCAACATAAACCACCGCGAGCCGCCGAAGAAAGTCGACGATAAGTCACGTGTCGTCGCGGCTAAACCCTCCGTGTCCAGGTGATGTGTCCAGGAAGTGGTGAATAGCATACTCACCTACTTACCCACTTCAATCGTCAAGCCGGGACAACCACCACGATTAAGGCAAGTGGAGCGGGTTCGAGAAAGTTTACCTACCTGTGAACGGTGCCCTGCGTCGTTGCCCAGCGTCGGTGCCAAGCATAGGTGCCGAGCATAGATGCCCAGCGTCGGTACCAGCATCTCGACAATAGCACGTGTAGAACCACCGAAAGAAACGGATAAGCATGCGCATGCCAACGAAGGTTAGATAGCTGTAAGAAAAACTGTACTACTAACAACTTCCCCCACAAAAATCTGATTAAAGGCCAACAAAATTGTAAAATTAACAGAATCCTCGTGTAGTGGTTACTTTGAGTGCCGTGACTTTCTTGCAGTTTTGATTCCGAAATCGTATTTAGCATAGGCTCTGGCAAGGAAAACCTACAAAGGACACCTTGCCACCCTGGTTGTTGTTGTATTTTGCTTTTTTTTGGATTGACGTTGATTCGGGTTGCCTCAGTTTTCGACTCGAACACATTCTTTAAGTCAAGACTCGCCCTGAGGTCTCTTAGCTGGGTACGGGTTTTTCTACAGGGACAAATTGCGACACCACGGTGCTTTCGAGTACTTGGCGCGTGCATGAAGTGGTGGTTCGCTTAAGGGATTGCCTCCTACTACCTTCCCCCCCGTTACAATTGTTCTTTCGTGTTCGATTTCTTTCTCCAAGCGCAACGCTAACCTCAACCTACGATGAGTGGTGAGTTTTGAGAATAAGAACTAAAATGAATTTTGCTGCTTTACCGTTGTTTCCGCTGATTGTCACCTGTAGGAGCGGGCTCGGTCGGTTGTTGCCTCGTCTTACTCAATCCGTCGCCTGGGAGCTGAGAAAATTCCAATTTGTTTATCCGATCCACTGAAAGTGGTTTTATTGGCTCACCTTTCCACCAAGCAGTTCGGGAATGTCCTCCTTATTCGATGACTAAAGCTCTGGGACACCAAACAATTGCGGGTACTGTTGATTTAACGCGCGATGGCGAATCTTACCGCCGTTTTCTTCTGTCGATTGTTTTCGTACGTTGATGTTGTTTTGTTGATTCTTGTTTTCGTGTTTAATTCCACGTGTGCGTTTGACATTTACACTCTAAATTCTAAACACTCATTCTTTGGTAGTTTTTTGACTTACTCACTACACGCTCAAATCAAGATAGCTAGACAAACTTAATTATAATGCTACACGCTTTGGCAATAGCTTCCCAGCTGGCATTGTTGAAGGCATTCTCAATGCAGTGATGAACACCTATTCGCTTCTTTTTATATGCGCGCTTTCGTGTACTTTGTCACCATTCGAATGGCTTCCATCGTAGATCTCCCTTTTTGAAAACCGAACTGTCCGTCCGACAGTCTACTTTCGCCTTCTGTGTAGATAATAAGTCTGTCTTCAGTAGCTTAAGGGTGTCCAGCAGAATACATGGTTATCGCTAGAGTTGTTCAAAATGCTCAGTCCAACGCTTGAGCTTATCTGTTCGATCTGTCAACAGCTGCTCGATCTTTCAGTGGCATTCTATCATTAGTCCTTGCGCCACTAAGGCGACAAGAAGAATCACAAAGTAATCGAATATCTCCATTGGCGGCGGATCTTACTCCCTATTCGGCTAGAGAGTTTGTCCAGGTTTTCTTGTCTCGTCTACAAGCTCGTTTAACTGCCTTTTACAGCTCCGCATATCGTAAGCGGGTGGCTGCTTTGGCTGACCCGGTACATACCAGCTAAATTCCGACTTTTGCCTTTTTGCGATCATCGAACATCCTCCAAGTTTCATTCGACATCCATTCACTTATTCTTCCACAAACTTTACCGAGAGTACCATCTGGATCCGATCCTGGCCATAATTTGAATCCAATGCTGGCTTTTCGATTGTTACTGGATCCTTAAACTATCATCTCTTTTACTTTGATTCTGATTCGGGATCCTGATCCTCAACTCAGATCTTGATCTTAGACTTAATTTGTATGCTGATTTTTATCTTGAATCTGACTTTGACTTTGATCCTAAAAATGTACTTGATTCTAGTTTTGATCATCATTTTGATTCTGAATCATGGCCGTGATCCGGTTACTGCTTATATACCTGATTCTCAACTTTGGATTTCCATTCCTTGAATATTGTTCTAGTTTTGGAGTTTGATTTTCTAACATGATCTGGATCGTCTGATCCTGAGTCCATCCTTTTTTTTAATCCTATTTTGATTTGTGACCCGATTTTGATCCAGATAGTCTCTCGATCTTGATCCTGGTTCCGGAAACTGATCTACGACAGTAATTCTGCTTCTAAACCCGATTTGGAACCTGGATTCTGATCGGATCGGATTCTGTTGCCTGATTCTTTACCAAATACAAGAGGTAACCTAATAGGGCTCAAATTTGTATAGAACTTTTGAACTTTACTCTGGCAAAAGTTAGAAAAACATGTTCAAAAATGTTTGGATTTTCGAAACCAGATAAAGTTTTGAGTATAATCAAACTCAATCACCTACTTAAACGAAGACACATGGTTTGTGTTTATATTTGGAAAATCTCTTACGGAATCCATCCCTCCTGACTAAAACCAATATATATCTCTTGTTTACCAACCGACTTTTACAAAATTAATAATTTGAAAACCTTGTTTTGCAACTCAAATGCAATTTTCAAACAATATTCAGCTACAACACTTCAGTTTTCCGTTATTCTTATTCAAAGTCTAAGAAAAAAATCCGAAAAATCATGCCTCGGAAAAAGATTGCAGATCAGCTACAGAATTAAAAAAATACTTAGTGTCCAAGAAAGCTGAAAGAAGAAGTGGTACATTGCACACGATTAAATTTTTTCTTTTTTTTTTTATTGGTTATGATAATGCCCACAAAAATGTAAAAAAAGTGGTGTAAACGCCGTACTTTTCAATCAATGAACCGTAAAAATTGCTTAAGCCACGCCAGATAAATTTTGAAAAGAGGATTTGAGACTTGATGTAATAAGGTACATTTTTGAAATTTTGGATTGTCAAAATACGAAACACAGATTTTTTCACGACGAAGAAGTTTTCGTAATGTTAACCACACATCACCCCGAAACATCTCATCACACAAGTCATCCAAATTTACGTTTTCCGAGGTGCAAAGAACTTAAGAGTTTAATGTGACTAATTTAGGAACGCTGATTCCAAATATGCAATTAGTTTTTTTTTCTAACGGCTCTTGTTTTCGAGATAACTCTGGAAAATAAATAAAAAAAATCAATACGAAAATTTGTTCACTTTTGAGGCATAACTGTAAAAGATACCAAATATTTCGAAATAGATTAACTAGGTTTCATACAATGATCATCTTTCTCGAAGATCACGTTGTAATTTTGAGTTCTGAGTAAAAAGTTTAATAAGTTTTCTTATTGTTTATTTTTCTCAATTCAACAAAATACGGATATTTTGAGAATTTTTTTTAAGAAATGTCAAGAAAAGATTAATCACCGTAATTTTTTTTAGGGGCAGGTTAAACCCCACCCCCATGAGGATCCAAAAAAACAAGAGAGGTGTTCTATTGAGCACTCAAAATTTTAAATTCAGAACTAAATGATGATAATAGAATAAGGTTAATCAAAAGCGACAAATTTAGACTAAAAACTAATGCCAAAACCTCAAAAATCCATCTCATGTTCAAAATTCTGCTACACTTTTTCAAAATTTCCTCACTTTTTCATAGAAATTCAGGTCTGAATATTAAATTTTAAATTAAATTAAACCCATTTTGGAGGTTCTGATTCCATAATTCCCATAACCAAAATTGTATTTGCGTATTTCGGATTCTGTATCCAGTTCAAGAATCCTGATTTTCAATAATCATAAGAAATAAGAAATGAAAAACTGTTTTGAAATCCTGGTTCGAATTTGGTTTTGCATTTCATATCAAATTTGAACCATGTTTATCGAGATCATATGCATTTTCAATATTTTGATAATAGTTTTCCGATTATGAAGAAAAGAATTTCAAATTCGAAGTTTCTTAACATAATTCTTTCACAAAATTCAAACATTTAAAGCTGAAATTTCAGATTCAGATCATTTTAAATTCATATTATATTTCAGATTCACAATACAGATTAAAATATATAATTTAGATAGATAATTTAGATCAAACATCAACTAAAGAATTTAAGTTATAGGTTCATGAATGAGGACACTTAAACTTGGCTCATAAAATTCTGATCTGCAATAAGATTCGGTACTACTATGTTTTTACATTTTATAAATCGTAAGGAAATTCGGATACATATTCAAAGCGCAATTTTTGAGTTCGGGTTTATAATTCAGATTCAGAATGCAGATCTAAAGTTTAGAAATAGGTAAAGCTTGTAGATAAATTTTAAATCAACATAAATTGTTGAGAAACTAAAAATATCATGAACTTTAGAATGCTTTTCAGTTCAATTTCCAGATTTCAAATTTTTATCAAAATTAGTTCGCTAACACGATTTAGCTGATAATCAAAAATACAAAGGTTAATTTGGTTTTTTGTTCTATGCGAAAAATCCTTTTTTTATTTAAAAAAAATTATCCACAGGATTTTCATAATGGAATTCTTCACAAAACATATTTGTCGAAAAAAAAAACATGTATCTGATCTTCACTCAAAAAATCTGCACAAAATTCTACATTTTGGGTGTATTGCTTAACATTATTGACACATTAAGGACATTAAAATTCGGCATTTTATATGTCAGATACCAATGGACAAATTTTCGCTTATTTAATATACTTGAATAACGGGAAGTTTTATGTATAATTTGAATCATGCTTTTAATTGGAGTGTACTAGCGACAAGCCAAAAAATGATATATCTCGTATTTGGTCCGCAATGTGTTAATATTGAAGTTTTTCTCAAAGCGAAATTATTCAATTAAATCATCCAATTGGTTCAAGTTTGCATCACGCATATTTGATCCGAAAATGTGATGATTTTTACTTTTTTTTAAAATTAATTATTTTTCATCAAAGGTTAAAATCTTTGCATTTGCAAAATGATTTGAAAAACTTGATGGACTTGACTGATTTGAGTATAGAATAAGTTTTTTCGAGAAATGGAAGGTTCTTCTAAAAAACTTATTTGATGCTTAATCAACTAAGTTTGATCTACCAGACTAAAAAAGTTCAAATATTTTAACGATCGATGAAAGCTAATTTAGCATACCTTTTAGGTTTAGGATCAAATTTCTAAAGATGCGATTAAATACGAAAACATTTTATGTAAAAGTACTAAAAAAATGAATAGTCTTATAGTAACAAACATCATTTGTTTTATTTATTATTTATTTTCGTGCATTGTTGGTCAAAAAATCATATGTAAAAATCTGTCATCAAAACACCCCCCATGAGTCGGTTCTTCCTACGGGCCATAAGGTCCGTTTTTTTCGGGTTTGTCCGGATATTGAATACAAAATTTGATAAAAGTCCGATCCGGCCCGGTTACTCGGATTTAATAAAAAAGCACAGGTTTTGCACAGCTTTATTCACTTTATTTGCAATAACAAACGAAAAAAAAAACAAATAGTTTTGTACAATTTTTCATTCTATGAGGCCAAAACGAACTGTTTTGAGCAAGTTTTGTAAAAACATTCATAAAAAGGTATTTGAAAGTCTAAAATACGATATAGAAACTGCTGATGAAAAAAAATATTTTTTTCTGGGGTTTGTAAAACCAGCTTAGATACGTCCAGTTTAACGAACAATTATCTTAATTATCAATTTCTTTTTTACGTTATGAAAAGCTATATAGCTTAATTTTGAGGTTTTCAAAACTCAAATTTTAAATGAAATAATCTCAAAGAGGAGGAGCTGATCGTTCAAATTAGCAAACAAATCGATGTTTACCAGGTTTTTGTCAGTTGATTGTTATATTATTTAAGGTATTGAAAAATCAAAGATTAAACCCATCTAAAAATTCAAATTATTTTCTAAAAGCATTTGATCTTCCTTTAATTCAATCAACATCTAAAAGTTACAGAGTAATTTCTTTCTTTCGTGCCCATATGAACAAATTGATGCTTTCACGTTTCCATATAAAAGAATTAAATCCCAAATAACAAATTAAGTTTTATAGCAGGCTACTAGGCCAAGTATGGGTTTCATAAGAGGCTTGAGGAGTCTTATAAAACAATCGGTGTTTCTTGGGTATAACTTTTGCTACTCACATAAGCTGGTTTTCTCCGGTTTGGCTGTTTCAGTTCATTTTCTTCACATGTTTTTGGGATCATACGTTATTATTTTCATTTCATCTTGCATAATGCTATTTTATTAACACTGATTTTAATGCATTTTTTTAATTATGTGAGTATTGGATTCACTGTGACAAAGTAATACGTGTTTTATTTGTAAACTCTGTTTCAATGATATTTGAGGAATATTCTCCAAACTTTTACCTTTTATGAACTATAATTCCCAGTTAACCAGTTTGAAATCACGGTTTTTTTTTATCCAAGATCATTATTCTCTCGATATTTTGAAATAGTGGCTCCTGAGACTTTTCTATGGAGCCATCGTCAATCTCATAGATTTTATCCTCCTCAGTTTTACCTTAACGGGTTTTCGTTTATTTGTTTGTTACTCTTTGTAACTAATGGATCTTAATTGAAAAAGCACTTGTTATTTCAATTACAATCAGTGTTGAATATCATTTCAATCAATAACTCGAAACCATACGCTTCCGGTTTCCTGGCAGGATATTCTTTCCTCATTTGGTTTGATATTTCACTACGCTGACTTTCAGTTTCCCGATACATCCATATATTCAGCAGTCGATTAACCCATGCTCCCATTTATCTATTCTGTTTCTCTTTTGTTTAGCGCTGAACGCGACCGACGGCAACGGAAGTAGGGCCACCGGGCTTCCGGACCAGCTGCGAACCACTTCCGGCCTGATAGCAACGCTGGCCACCATCCTGCTCATCTTCACCTCGACGCTGTTGTAGACAAACCTGAAGCATTACACGGCCCAGGTCGAGATCCGTGATCGATATCTGCATCATCAGCGGCTACGAGAGGGTTTGTTTGTGGAAAACAAACAGCGAATCGTGGTTGAAAAACGCTGAGTTGAGGGGACTGGGGGGTAACTTTTTTGTGGTATTTTACTGATAAAAAATAGGACTAACAAAAAAAAACATACAACGCGTGTCTTCGAGGCGTAGATTGTGGGAACCAACGTGGATGTGATGATATTTTTTTCGTTTTTCGTTTTCGATGTTTGCGACTAAGCGAATAAACTAAAAGCATCATGATTGGAAAATGCAAAATAAATCGGATGGGGTAGGAACACAAAAATGGTGTGTAGATATCGTAGTAATTGAAAAGTGTGTGGCAGGTGAAGCGAAAATCGAGTTAGGAGTATGTGAATGTGTTATATTGTTATTCATAAACAAAACCACTGAGAGTGCTTGTGATTCGAAATATTTAAAAGAAAACCTATCCTTGGACCTTTAAAAAACTCTAAAACCTAAATCCAAAATTTGAAACCAATCAAAAAATGCTCTGTCTCCAGTAGTCGTAACCAATAAGTGTTGAATTGTGCTAGTTTATATCTGACCATTGAATTTAGTAATTAAGTTTGTCGCAATCAATAATTTAACAGTACCAAAAATATCGAAAGTAAGACGTCTAGATTTCAACATTGATTTTTCTTAGAATGTAGAACGCCATTTATGTTTAAGACGAAGAAACTGGCTAATTCTTTGGTTAATATGAGGAACACTTTTGACTTTTGTTGGTATGATCGTGCCATAATTATTTTAAAAAAATATTAAAAATGTTGGAAAGAATTTATATTTCTCCATAGTTCTTATAATCAAGTATTGAAATTTAAATTTAAAATTAAGACTTCAACGATAGAAAGGTTAAAGTTAAAACTCAAGCTCTCACGATTTTCATTAAAGTTAATTGAAAGCAGATTAAGTTTTTAATCATAAGTCTTTGACATTTTTTATTGCTTGGGGTTACTTCACAATTGAAAGTGCTTTTAATTTTGGAACGATACATAAGAAGATAAAGAGAAATACTGCCTTTCACAGATTGTATAAAATACCATTCTTTGAGAGTTGACATTACTTTTTTGAAGTTCGCATTCGTATCTCAAATTTTGAATACATTTTTTAAGTTTGAATTCACAATCATATCATTGGCTTAGAAATAAAATTTGCAATAAATTAAGAGAAATTTCGAAACTTCACCATGAAATTGACACCTACTCTAGTTGCTTCATTTCATTTGAAATTTAATGTTTCTTCGTCTAGCACAACCTTAAAACCAAAGCCCTATTCTAGATCTATATCGATAATTATTATCATCTCGAAACCAAAAACTAACTAAAAAAGTAGCCAACTATTCTATAAATTTCGAAATGGGTACGCAAAACTCAATAGTCATTCGATCGTAAGTAGTTGAATGTTTTTATATAGATTTTTTATATTTGTACAACGGAACTCATCTCATATTGAAAGCTGTCTAAAAACTAATAAAAAAAAAACCACCACAACCACCACAACAAAATGAAACTAAATTTATGAAAAAAAAAACAATTCATCCACCAAAACTTAAATGAAATACAAAACCTAAGATCTGTTGAACTTCAGTTACCAACCATCAGTTTGTGCAAATGCACATGTGCATCCTAGTAAAAAAAACAAGCCGCGTGATTACTAAACAAAATAAAACGAACCACTGACCTAGCTTAACTGAAACTGAAAAAAAGAACTTCACAACCAGCAAAAGGTGCAGTAGAGAAACGAAACTAAACGAGAGAAACAATTATTGAAATTAATCAAGTATTTTACACAGCCAAGGAGGATGGAAAAAATAAACGATGCCTTACGAACAAAAAATATATATTAAAGAAACCAACTTTTTTAAGCCACTCGAATATTCGCGCCAGTAATTCGAATGAAAGTCTTCGGGAAAGAGGCAGCAAGCAGTTTGAATCGAGAAAAGAAAGATCGTAAAAAGAAGATGGTGTACTAAATTTACCAAAAAAAAAAACCGAAACGAAAAAACGTAACAAAAGCGAATTGGTGATAGTTTACCGAGAAAAAAGTAAAAAAATTAAAACGATTCAGCCCAAAATGTTCTAAATCATGGAAGAAGCGACAGTCATGGGAAGGTCCAAAAAACGGGAGATTTTTCTTGTGGTAAAAAAAATCCAAGCTATGATGAGTAAGGGTGGCAAAAAAAAGCGAAGCGAAAGAACAAACATATGCATCTATATATAGTCATTAATTTATATATATGAACAAGATAAAAACAAAACAAAAAACTCAGCATTCACCTATTCAAGCGACGATGATGATTGTCAAAAAACAAAACAGAAAAGTTAAAAAAAAACACACACACAATTAGAAAACCGCCTATTCAATTGGAAGAAAATATTAAATTTCGCTGCAAGTTCTCTACATATAAAGGTATATTGTAGGTATGTAAAAACAGAAGAAAAAACCAATGCAACAGCAAACAACAAAAACATCACTTATTTTTCGGTTTTTATAAACAGATGTCAAAGATGTCAAGCGAAAGGTTCCAAGAATGCTAAATTGTCAAAATTAAAAGGACGAGCGAAACTCGGGAAATAATAATTGATCTCATTTTTTTTCTTTCAAAAATCAATATTACAGCCATGTTCTTGTAAAGTGGATGACTTGATTTTCTTCGTTAATTTTGAAACTTTTGATCGATGTGAACGTTTTTTAAATGCTTTACCTTTCCACGCCGTGCGCCGAAGCGTAAATAAAAGAGTGTTTGAGTTCAAACACGCAGAACACATCAAATATATGCTTGTTGTATTCAATAATGAGCACGTGAAGACAAATAGCCCCAACATTAGCCCTTCGTTTCATAAAGTAACAAATTTGCAACAATTTATGTATGAAAAAAGTGAAAAAATGTATTTTATTTTAATTTTTTTCCTGATGTACTCATTATTTCAATCTGTTTAAAATTATTTTTGGGGAAAAATAAAAAATCATGAAATGAAGGGTTAATTTGTTGCACTTGGTTCAAGTTTTAATGTGATCTATTTGTTTTGAAAATCCAAGGAACAAAGTTGCATACTATGTCATTGCACAAAACCTACAAATCAAGTAATTTTTTATCGAAAATTCAATTAAATCAAGAATACAAAAAGTGAAATAACCTTCATCTTCCCAAATTTAGTTTTTTGGTCTTGTAATCTTTCGGATAGTTGAGTTTTTTTTTGAAATTTACGTGAAATACTTCAAACTTTATTTATTCCCCTCTTCGGGTTTTTTTTGGAAATTTCGAAGGGGGGGGGGGGTGACGAAGGAAAAATTTGATATTTGTTCCAGCCTAATTAAAAAAAATCACAAACCACAAAATCAATTAAAAGATTTTTGGTTAAGGATTTTTATACAAATTTTAGCTTTTTGGTTTCAAACGCATAGGATTTCTTATCTGGAATCAAGATTCCGGTTTTTAATTTGAGTTCAAAAAGCAAAATCTAAGGTTTGTTTTCAGATTAAGCTCAAATTGAGGTTTTATTATCAATATTTAAAATTCAATTAAGGATTCGAATTGAAGGAGATCGCAATTCATCTCTAAATTTTATTTAATATTATTTACATATGTTGATGATTCTTCAAATTCAAAAGTTCTAACTAAAATCTTAAATTTTATTTGAGTTTACAAGATAAGATAAAAACCATATTTGAACCGTAAACCTAATTTTATATTTTTTTTCTGAATATTTGATACATTTTCAGCCATGCATAAAATAGTTTTTTTGTTTCTGTATTCGATGTTTACTCTTGAGCTCGAGCTCATGGACATCAACTCAGGAAGCAACTGGTTCACCAACTGAGCAATATCACAAATCCTCTTATTTTTATAAGCTTAATGAAAAAAAATAGGCACTTAAAGGACTTATTTTCAAAAATTAATAACTTTTAATGCAAAATAATTTAAACCTGAATTATTTATGCTTAGTAAAGTCTGCTTCATTTAATATTGGAACACAAACAATTGCGTGTAGTTCAGTCATTTATTAACGAATTCATAATTTGTTTTTCATAAAAATGTAGCATTTTCTTTACCTTTTCATTAAAAAAAATTAAAAAAATTATTCATTGCTGTTTCGAAGAAATTCTCGTACTTTTCCAGTAATACGGCACATTAGGCGGCGCACACCCTTTTCGTCCACCGTTTTGGCGATTTGATTCCACCAGTTCTTCATTTGAGTCATGTTCCTAACAAGTTTTCCCTTTGCCTTAAGCCTCCGCTTCGTGATTGCCCAGTATTTCTCTATCGGCCGGAACTGGGGGCAGTTTGGGGGGTTGAGGTCCTTCGGTATTACGCTGACCCCGTTCGTTGCGTACCATTTCATAACCGTTTTGCTGTAATGGCAGCTTGCGAGGTCCGGCCAAAACATTACTGGACGGTCGTGGGCACGAATAAACGGCAGAATCCGTTTCTGTAGGCACTCTTTTTTGTAGACTTCTGATGTCATTGGCTTGTCAGTGAGAAAGACTTTGGTTTTCTGTCCACAACTGCATATCCCCTGCCAAATCATGTACTTGCGGGCGAATTTATCCGCAAACACGAACTTAAATTTTGCAGGTACATCCCCCCGAGCCGTGTCGCCAAATAAAATTTTTGACCTGGGATTTGCCCAAAGTCCGCCTTCACGTAGGTCTCATCGTCCATCAGAATACATCCGTCGAACTTGGTCAGCACTTGGTCGTACAGCTTTCGAGCACGGATTCTGGCCACATTGTTCTGCTTCAGCGTCCGATTTGGCTGCCAGCAACGGAATGACCTTATTCCTTCCCGGAGACGAATTCGTCGCACCGTACTGTGAGCGGCCTGGAACTTATTGGCCAAATCGCGGTCTGAAAGATTGGGATTCCTCTTGACGGCCTTGATGACTTTCCCACGCAGTTTCCGGTCGACAGTTCCACTCCGACGCTTCGAATGCGGCTTCCGAGCCGTCGTCAATGTTTCCTTGTACTGCTTGATAACACGCCATACGGTATTTCTGGGCTTTTTAAGCTGTTTAGCTAGCTTCGATGCCGACAACAATGGATTTTCAAGAAAATTGTGCACAATTTGATCTCTCCGTTCGGCCTCCATGGCGGTTGTTTACAAAATTCTATCGTTTGGTGTTATGACATAAATACATGGTGAAAGGTAATGAATTTCCCGACACGTGGATGAAAAAAGTTTCCAAATCCGTCCACTAGGAGCGCCACAATGAGCAAAAGAATTTGTTCCAATATTAAATGAAGCAGACTTTTTTTACTTTGTGTATGCATTGATCAAGCAAAAATGTTATATGAAAAAAGATTGCCATAAACTCCCCCTTCCCCCATGAAGCAGTTATTCCTACGGCCCTCTATAACTCTGATTTGAACAATGATAGAGTTTAGATATTTTCAACAAAATTTCATATTTTCGCGTTTTCTACAACTTTCTAGAGCAAAATAAAACTGTATCTCTTGAAGCAAAAATGTTAAAATTTTATTTTATTTGAGTAAACTTTGTTTGGACAGACCATGTCGGATGTAAAGGAAAAAACAACTTGTTTAATGAACGATCAAACCTAAAAGAGAGTTTTTATTTTATTTCTATTTAACATTACAACTTTTCCCGCAAATTTTCCACAATACAGGAACACAAAATGTCTGGCATCATTATAGCAGCGAAGGCAAGGTTCAAACTGCTTGTCTACTTTTAGGCGTTTACCTTATTTTCAGGGTGACCAATATATTCGAGATTGAACAGGCTTTTTATGATTTTTTATGCTTTAAATTTCTGAAGCATATTTGAAGAAGGAAATGTTATGAAGACTTTTCAGAGCTAAAATGAAAGACCAAGGCGCTAGGAAAAATTTCAGACCACTTTGCAATGCATTGCAATGGTTGGCAACCTTTTGATTCAGAAGAGCCTTAAATTACAATTTTTTAAACTTTAGAATTTAAAAGAGCCGAATAAGGCCGGAACAAATTTCAAATCCTTCTTTTGTCACTCGGAGTTGGAACATCGCGAGGGGGGGGGACAACAAAAAATAATGTGAAAAACAAATAAATTGGAATAAATTTCACGAAAGCTTGTATGCATCAAAGTTGCAACAATATCATTGCACAAAACCTAAAAAACAAGTAATTTTCTATCGAAAAATCAATAAAATCAAGAATACAAAAGGTGAAATAACTTCCATCTTCCAAAATTAGTTTTTCGTCTTGTAGTCTTTTGGATTCTTGAATTTTTTTTTCGAAATTTACATTAAATACTTCAAACTTTATTTATTTTCCCCTTCGAGTTTTTGGAAATTTCGAAGAGGGAGGGGGGGGGGTGACAAAGAAGAAACTGATATTTGTTCCAGCCTTATTAATTTCTGCAAAATACTGAAAAAATTAAGAAAACTTATTTTTCAACTCAACAATTCTTAAAACTAGGTTTGGAAAAGTGAAATTATGAATATATTTTTATAGATTCATACCAATCATTTGATCGAATTTTTTTTTTAATTTATTAACGGTTTCTTGGCAGTTGGATTAGTCTAAAGACTGTTGTCAACTGCTCATGCCAGTGCTTTTACAGATGTGTACGTGAAAACACTTTTCCTTTGCTTTCTTCCGGGGGATGCTCTGGGTTGCCGGCTAGTGTCTACATTTCACATCTCTATTTTGCTACCTACATGGAATAAGGTTGGATAGGATAGGATAATGGAAGGGTATAAGGATTACAAAGCTCAAGGATAATTTCCTATCCTTTTTGTTGATGATGAAATATAAACATGTTGAAATTACACCAGTAACAATTCGATTGACGAAAAATTATTTTAAATGCTCTATTTATCAGAGAATAGGATGCACCTACAATTTTAGGAAAAAAACTGAAAAAAGAGTTAAATGGTTTAAAAATTTTGCACCGTTGTATAGGTCACACCTTCATTTTGGGCCTTTAAATTTTGGCTAAAAACAACGTTATATACACCGTTAAATACGGTAGTTAACTCTAAGTTTTACCTTTTTCAAAATTAATCTCTCTGGCCTATCTGATAACAAATTTTTTTAAAGTTCTAATGAATTATGGATCTGACGTGTGTGATTAAAAAGACGAATCAGAAGGTATTTTCATGGTGCAGTTTACGTTCCGTAATCCGTTCTTTTTTATTTTATTTATTTAAACGAAATTAGAGAAAATGTTTTTTTTTTTTTAGATTTCGTGAAAAGTTAGTCTCACTCAATTGTGCACTCTCATGGGATGAATATTTTCATTTCAATATTCTGTATGCTTTGGCTTTGAGGAAAAATTGTAAAATTGCTATGCAGCAGAACATTATAATTTTTGTTTGTTTTTTTGTCTTTCTGTAAGGTAAACTTCTCTAAATGCATTGAATGATCAAATCTGATGAATACTTAGCATGCCCACTTCTTATTAAAAACAATAACTCATCATTAAGGACAAACTCAAAAGATTATTTATACACTTTTTTGTTTCGCCAAATTAACGGTTTGAATCGGAAAACTACTGAAAAATATCGGACAAGACAAGAACTTCGTTTAAAATAACATAAGCTGGATTATTTTAAATGAAGTTTGGCATACAGTGGCCTGGAAAACAAACAAAAACAATGTTTTTCAACTTTTTTATAGTTAGACACATGGGACTTACCAAAAAATTTAAGACACCAAAGACGTATTTAATTTCATTTGCATTGTATAAGAACAAAATGTTCAAGAAAAGTTATATTCTCCGAACAAATTTTCACGTTTTTTCCATACAAAACTTCAAATCAAAACTTGGTTACCTAAACCTCGTTTAAAACAAATCTGCAAAAATTCTATCAATTGTTTTGACGAATAAGGATTTTTTATGGATTACCTAGCGGACATGTAAAAATCACAAGTACGGGGAAAGTTCAAATAACGCCATATGTGGCTAATTTGTGCCACTCGTGTTTTGACGAATCTGTAACATTTTAAGCCTGCAAATTATTACCAATACATTTTAGATGCTGTCGTTGGCCATGGCAAGTATGATTTTTCCTTAAAAAATATCCCTGTGTAGTGAAAACTTAACAATTTAGGTTTTTCTTCATTAAGAGAAAAATTTTAAAACACTTTCAATAAGGTGTCACCAAGCAGAGAAAAATGAATAAGAAAATATTTTCTGACATATCGACACAGGAAAAGCTAAACTATGATTTTATGCTAAAAAAAAACATACTGAACTCGCTAAGATATAGGGGAAAAGTTCATATAACGCCCCATGTGGCCAATACGCGCCACCCTTGTTTTGATGAATCTGAAACATTTTAAGCCTGCAAAATATTACCAATTTGTTCTAAATGCTGTGATCGGTCATGGCAAGTATGGATTTTTCCTTAAAATGCTCCTGTGTCGTGATAATTTCACAATTTAGGTTTTTCATCATTTCGATCTAAATTTTAAAACACTTCCAATAAGGTGTCACCAAGCAGAGAAAAACGAATAAGACAATATTTTCTGACACATCGATAGAGGAGAATCTAAACTGTGATTTAATGCAAAAAAATCATACCGAACTCGCTAAGGTATGCTTTCTATGGGTATATCACGGCCCATGCGTTCGTTATAACGCGCCAACCGTAGTAGGCTGAAAATAGCATTAATTTTTCAAAAAGGCCAATTTTCATTGAAATTGAACAAAAAGTCTAAAACCTTATTTTGAGCGTTAATTCAGCCCAAAAAATCTACTTCTATTATTTTTTTAAATTTGGATTAGACCATTTTGATGTTGTTTTCAGTCAAAGTACCTGTAAGTATTGGTGTGTTTTCGGTCTTCGGCTGCTTTCAGGTGTGTTCGGCTGCTAGGCGCGTATTGAATACACAGCAGCGCGTATTTGTAACACAGTTTTGTTCTGTGGCTATGAATAAGGTTTTTAAAAATCAAGTTTTTGAAGCAACTATAGCAATTTGAGTAGAAAAAAATCATAGGGATTTGTAGAAAACAATTTTCTTCAACGGTTGCACCCATTTTTAACACAATTTGTACGTGGAATACATAGAAAATCAGCGATTCGCTTAGGTGGCGCATAATAGGGCATGTTCCCCTACCGTCCGTTGTTTTGGCCCCTGCTCCGTACATTAACACGTTCGTCGCCATGGCACCCATATTTGGGTGAATGACGGGTGTATTTCCTGGGAGGCCACGTCACATCAAAAAGCATGTGACGCTCTCTTACTCAAGTTTGCCGCTCAGTTTAGCCACACGTTACAAATAGTGGAGTTCTCTCTGGTTGCTATCTTGTTCCGAGAATTTCTTTGGGCCAGGCGATTAAAACAACCAAAATGAGTGTGGCGACGAACGTGTTAGAGTAGTACACCATCATTCTGCTTTATTGGTTTCGCTCGATGTTACTAGACTCGCTCCTGTCACAAAATTAGCACCCTTCTATCTTGACTTCAACGACGACTTTGACGAGATTTCTCGTACCCTGGTTACCATCGACTGGGAATCTGAGCTCGACCTATCTGATTCCAACGCTGCGGCCGAAACCTTCTCGCATATCATGAATTACGTTATGGATCGTCACGTACCAAAACACAATACTGAAAAGAATATAAGGACTCCTTGGATCGCGACTAAACTACGACGACTGAATTCGGCAAAGAGATGTGCCCTTAGAATTATAACAAGTCAAGATCCTCCTACACTAAGGATATTTATCGTAGACTAAATTCTGTTTACAAAAAAGTCAGCAAACGTTGTCACCAAAAGAATCTTACTCGAGTTCAGCGTGATCTAAAATCCAGACCAAAATCGTTTTGGAACATGTTAAAACTCAGCGGAATGAACCTGGTCTGCCAACCCAAATGCTTCTGGATGACAATACGACAAACTCTGATCGTCAATTCTGTGATCTCTTTGCCGAAAAATTCTCGTCTATTTATCTATGTATAATACAGCTTCGACATCCCCTGAACATTTGTAAAGTGCAGTCGGGAGCATTGCGCCACTAGGCTTCTGTATAAACAACATTGTAGTTGAGGATGCAATCATCTTAAAAGCAGCAGCTTAGCTCGAAAATTATTTCTCTACGTGTCCAGACGGAATACCTGCTACTTTTAATAAACGTTTCATGCCTGTTTTGCTGACTCCTGTTAGGCTTATTTTCCAAGCTTCGCTTGACAGAGCTACCTTCCCCTCACTCTGGAAGCAGGTATACATGTTTCCGGCGTATAAAAAAGGTAACAGGCGAGATGTCAACAACTACCCAAGAATCTTGGCATTATGCGCAATAGCCAAATTATTTGAATTTCTGGTTTTGGATCCGATTTTCTTGTCCTGTAAGATTTTTTTTTTCGACAATCAACACGGATTCATGCCAAAGCGCTTCACAACAACTAACCTTTTGACGTTTACTTTTCATGTGCATTAAAGTTTCGCTGCGAAGTCTCTAACCGACGCTATTTACACCGATTTGTCTGCGGCATTCGATAAAGTCAACCACGATATTGCCATTGGAAACCTCGAATGCCTGGGTTTCTGTGGAATTCTCTTGGCTGGTTCCGGAACTTTCTATCTGAACGTAAATTTACAATACGCACGGGGGACTCTTTCTTCAGACAATTCTCTGCTTCTCAAGTGTGCCTCAGGGAAGCCATTCAGGGTCGGTTATCTTCTTAATCCACTTCAACGATGCTTTTTCACTCCTCGACTGCCCAAAGCTATACTATGCTGATGACCTGAAACTAACATCAACGGCCAGGACGATATTGATTTCCTACGAAATCAATTTAACCTCTTCGCACACTTGTGTGATATAAGCTGCCTGCCTTTGATTCGCAGTAAATGTGCAGTCATCAGCTTTTCAAGAAGGCGACAGCCTTTTCCGCTGAGTACTTCCTCGGAGATGAGCGAATCGCATGCGTAGAACACATCAATGATCTGGGCGTAATTCTAGATCGGAAGCTGGAATTCAGGACACACACGAACTACGTTGTCGACAAAGCCTCGAGAAGTCTTGGATTCTTATTTCGAGTGTCCAAAGACTTCAAGGATGGGTTTTGCTTGAAAAGTTTGTATTGCAGTATTGTCTCTCTTTCCTTGAATATGAATCAGCTGTTTGGTGTCCTTACTGCCAGAATGGAGCCGAACGGATCGAGGCTATACAGAGGTGCTTCTTGGGATTCGCCCTTACACACCTGGCTTGGCAAGACCCGTTTCACTTGCTAAGGTATGAACATCGATGCCGTCTCCAAGCCCGCAGAAACGCAGCACGAGCTTTCTTCATCGCCAATCTCATAACATCGCGAACTGACTGCCTCACGCTCCTAGAAGCCATTCCTTTAAGTGTGCAACCCCATGAACTTAGAAACCAAGATCTTCGATTGTATGTTCCCATTCGATCAAACAATTATGGAGCTAATAGCGCTATCATGAAAACTGTTATGAAAACATTAAACCGTTTTTCTGAGCACTTCGACTTCAACGTTTCGAGAGATGTTTTCCGTAGTAAAGTTTTAAGTGTATTGCGAACCTCAGTACCCTTTTTATACTAATTTTAAGTCATCATTTAGAAAAATATGTGTTCCGTTGATTTGTAATAAATAAATAAATAAACTGCTGTACCTTTGTGGGGTTCTAAAAAACATTTTAAGTGATCTGTTGAAGTATTTGTTGTATTATCATATTTTTTTCTTTTCGAGGAAGAAAAGTTGAGTAAAGGAAATTTCATTCCCTTCGATAGAGAAAATTCCACAGATTGTTTTCGTATTAAAAAAATATATATGTATAATTTGCGCCGACCGTGGCCTAGAGGATAGCGTTTAAGTCTTCTAAGCCGGAGGTCATGAGATCGAGTCTCGGTCACGGCATACATAGTACTCTTTCTGTGGGCTGGTGGTGTTAGCATTAGTACGATGCTAGCCATTAAACCCTTGAAAGACGTGCGCTTTAGTCTTAAGTTGAATTTAGATCTATTCAAAGAAACATGAAGTTTCACTGAGATCCTATATGTGGATGTTCGTTGAAAAAAAAACTATTAATAGGTAATTTTTAATAAATGCGATGAGTTGCATGTGTCGAATACTTTTGTCCATCAGTGTTCATAGTTAAGATTCCACCACAAACAAAATGTTGTAAATTTGTGATACCTTTTATAAATTAAGCAGTAACTAACGATTTTTATGTTTTGCAAAAAGAAGTATAAATAATGATTTATTTTGCATTTTAATCCATAAGCTAAAAAAAACAATAGGAACAAAATAATTTCCTTCGAAACCGGTTAAAATGTGACCAGACGACCCAGTTACCCACACAAGTCTGTAGACCCAACAACTCACATGCCACGAATGTGTGTGGGTGTGTGGTATCGGTTGGAGGTACCTAATGGAACTGACGGACATAGCCAATGTCGAAGTTTTGGTGCAGCAGCGGCCCATTATTGTGTGTTTGTACGTCACGAGCATCACGAGAAGAACCAAACACACCACAACCGCACATTGGTCTTAGCTTAGCCGAAGTCGTTCATCAGCTTTCCATCGCAGACGGAAGCTGGAAAACCGATGGGTACATGAGTGAAAGGCATGATTTTTTTTTCTTGTTATAATCCCTTTTTTATTGTTAATTTTTCGTTCAGTTTTTCTGTTCTAGTTATTTTGTCGATGTATTCTCTTCTAAACTAAACTAAAATCTTCGATTAATGGTTCCTGTAGAAGAAACAAAGATCATTTTCTTAACATGCTTTTGCAGTGTAAATTATATTGTAGGTATCCATTTGCAACTTTTAATTCTATTTGCAGTTCAAGATGTTTTTAAGTTAATTTAGATGCATTGCTCCACGTTACCCCTAAGTTGCATCCCGGAGGCGAATCTGCGGCTACAATTTTCTCTGCCCGGTCAACCTCAATCAACACGCCTTCGTCCGCCCGGTGTGTGGATCATTGATGCTGCCTCCTGGGCCTGGTGGATGATGGGGTGCAGAGAAATTGTTTGTCGAAATTCTGTTGAAAGGGTTGTTGCTGGATGGAAAAGTTTTTCGGTTAAACTTGTGCGTCCTAAAACGAGGGACTCGGCTTTAGTTAACCGGTCTTTGTTGTAGCTCGGGAGCTATTATGGCCGTTATAAGAAGGATCGAAAAAGATTCCAGTATTGCTAAAAATAGATCATAATGATAAAAATCAAATGAATTATTATTAATCATTGTAGCTATAATTCTTATACATAAGCTCAAATTATAAAACGGGAACAATTGTCATATTTCAATAAATGCACTGAGTCTGCATTCTACATATTCAAAACAATAAAAAAATAATGTTCTTCTTTTTTGCTCAAAATGTCCCGCTTTAACAAAAAACCATCTGGCAAGCCTAATCTAGGGTCACTTGGATGGGTCCAGGGCCCATGTTTTGGGAGCTCATATCTGCAGGTGGGAATTAGATATTATCTTGTTGGCCACAAAACTGGCAACATTTAAGATTAATATCCTTGTAAATTATTCAAGGGGCTTTGATAGGATTACTAATGATGATGATGATGATGATGATGATGATGGTGGCCCTCCACTATCCCCCGTACATGGTAAATTGGGCTGGATTATCCTAATAGATATTTTTTTTCATAAATTGTCTCATGTAGTTTTTGATCAATTGATTCGTTGAATCTTACTGGATTTGTTCCCATGTACGACCATCATTGCCTTTTTTTTATTTATCGCTTTTTCTTTTGCTGTTTCTTTTTCTGTTACAAATTTTTCAACTTAAGAACAGGGACCATCTGGGAAAAGGGACATTTTGGGGTGTAACCCCATCCCACACACACATGAGTCCATTTTCAGGGTTTTACCGCGCCCCAGATCGCGTTGCTTTTGAGATTTGTCATGTGCGGCCCAGAGACGTTTGTTTAGTTGAGTTCATATCATCATGTAATTTAATTACTAGCTCTTATTATAACAAGTACTAGACTCTTATATTGTTTTTCACGAACGCCAAATCTCGCTGGCAAAACGAGTTCCATAGCGATGCAGGTCAGTTCATCTGATTATTCTTTCCTGAAGGTATTTTGGTGCTATTCCTTTTGCAATTTTAAATATCAGGATCATGGTATGATTCTTACGCTAGCCACTCTGTTCTGGGATAAGCAGTTTATACGTGTCAATATAATTTGTTTATTGTTCCTTAACTGCTAACTCCAACACTTTCTCGTACAGAGGAAGCATATTAATTGGACGAAATTCTTCTGCTTTCGATGTTCTATTGACTTTTTCTATTGGGACAACCAAAGATTCTTTCCAAGAGCGGGGAACAATTCCAGTTCGCAGTGACTCATTTATTATGGTTAAAATATTTTCACCGATAGCATCAAATGCATCTTTTAAAACTCCGCAACTAACCTCATCCGCACCAGAAGATGATCCCATTATCCATATAATTTTCTTAAATTTTCAAGCGTGATGGGCGAGAAACGAGTTAATTTGCTTTGGGTGTAAACTCCTCTAAGTTGCATTGGCTTTGGCTCTGCTTTAATAGAGTTGCCAATTTCTTCAATGCTTTGGATGAAATAATCATTGAATTTATTTGCGATTTTGGTTCCGTCTAGTTCAACTTCTCCGCAAAATTCAATTAGACTTGGATTAGGTGTATTTGAACTTAAAAGCCTTCTGAGAGTTTTCCACAAAGCCTTACTATTATTCGAATTATTCCTGTTTTCTTAAATTGTACGCTGAATCCACTCTTGTTTTTTTCTCTGTAAGCAACAGGAGCATTCATTTCTGAACGTTTTATATATGAACCATGTAAAATCAGAGTTATATTGTAGAAATTTTGTATATGCTTTATCTCTTTTTCTTTTCATTTCAACAAGTCTGTAATCATATCACTTATTTGATTGTTTGGCTTTTATAAATTTATAAACCACTAGGTTTTAACACATCTTTTGACAATTTGTATAAGATTATTTGCTTTGTCGTTTAGATCATTGGATAGCTGATCTGAATTTGTTTCTTGCTTGTGTTTTCTCAATAAAGTAAGTAGATTTTCTCGAGAACAGTTTTTTCAACACTTAACCCGGACTAAAGTATCTTCCACATTATTAACATTGCTAGCAACATGTATACATAGAGTTTCATGGTCAGAAATTTTAAAATCATTGACGGCACAAACATTGATATCAAGGACATGAGGACATTTCCTCACTGTAAGCGAAATGATTTATATCCAGGTTCATTTTCCGCACTTTGTTGATGTTTTTGCAATTTATGGAGATCTTAAAGTCTGATTTACAATCGGAAGTTCTGTGATTTAAAGCGCAACGTGAACAGATATCACTGTTTTTACAGTTGCACTCTTATAACCATATCCACAACATTTGAAGCAACGCATTATGCTAAACGATTCGACTACTCTGCAGCTATCCCATCCTATGTTTACACGGCCCATTTCAAGCATAGTTTCTTGTGAGGCCAAGTCGACTTCAATGATTGCTGTATATTGTGTGTAATTCATAAACTTACTTGCAAAACTAGTAACAAGCTTTAAATTTTCAATTTTCAAATATTCGTTTTGGTCTGTAAGGCATTGTTGAAGGATTTCGGCCGATAATTTTTCCGATGATCCTGTTATTTTGAGTCGTGGTTTGATCGGCTTAGACATGGATACATCATAGTTCTCTCCTAATAAATCTTGTACATTTGAGACTACTGATTCTAAGTTGTCGGAACTATTAACACCGAGAATCACCCTACCATTATATCCTTCTCTAACGGTTTGTATTCTAACAGCAGATCTTTCTACTTTGGCACGTGAAGCTTCCTTAGTTTCTCTAGATGTTTGTTCTCCCTCTTTAGGCTTAACTTTAACCATTGGCTCTTTTTTTATCAGGGGCGTTTTTTGGAAAAGCGATTTTTACCTTTTAAAAGATCAGCAAAGGTGGGAGTTTGGTTGTTATCCATTAAAATGGGATCATCTTCTGGGTTTTCATCAGCGCTTTTTTTCCAGACGAGCTCTCTTCCTAGATCGTAAATTAGCACTAGGGCCAGGTGGAGTATCAAGACTTATTATTTTTTTCGATTGTATTGGAAGATTTTTAAAATGTTCTTCCAAAACACTTTTGACTTCATCAAGAATATTTTCGCTCTCTGATTTTAACACGTAACAAATATGTTTTATGTGAAAGTTTTACTTTTTTTTCCTTTGAATATGTTTAGTTTTACTGTTATTTCTGTTAAAATGAGTAATCAACGCAGGTTTTGGTGGTGGAATGGAGTTAACTTTATTCAGGTTTGTTCGTCAAGTCCTTAAACACCTATCAATTACATTAGCGATAGCTACATTGCCGGCCAAAAGTTTGGGATCACCCGCAAAAAAAAACATGCAAATTTAGATCGTTCATATCTCAGTCGTCTTAGTACATATTGCAAATCTTCTGATCTCATTTGAAAGATAATGAGCAATAGCTGTTTCGAAGGTATTTTGCATAGAAATAATATTTTAGTGTTGTACCTTAAATTTATCCTGAAGTTAGAACATTTTCAAAAAATCGCACTAATATTCATAGTCGATCACCTCGCGATAGGATGGACCAAATTTCAAAATATGAAATGCATTAGAATCCTTTTTCTTTATTTTTCAAAACACGATAAAAAAAATTGTGTGCATAAATTTAAGATTGTACTTCTAATTAATAAAATCGACACTTAAGTTATCGTCCAAAAGTTTGAAATCACCCCTTTATATGTTGTATGGGCAAAGAGTTTGGGATCATTGTTTTAAAAACATGAAATTGTATCTCATTCATATCTTTCTCATCAAACATCGTATTGCAGATCTGAAGGGTTCATTTGGAAGCTTAGGAATTGTTGTTTTTTTTCATAAATTCATTCAACAATTATGTATATTTTAAAGTGATATAACCATGAGTTTTCCCCTCCAGCTCTAGCGGTGGAGATTTGATGTAGGAAGAAATGCCAATCGAAAATGTGCATGTGGATTGCAGTAACTTCGAAAAGCGTCTGCGGGCCGATATCGAAAATTGAAATTGAACTTGTTATTTTACTACTTGTAGATGTTATTGAAATCAGGTTGGATTTTATGACACAAATAAAGTGTATCAATTTCACGTTGCCAACCTTTTACCATATCGGACAATATACTATAGAATAGAATACATAGTACCAAATTAAGCTAATGAAAACAAACACAATGTATACTAGTTTTCCATGATTGAAGATGAAGTTTAGTTCTTCAACACAATGCAACATGAGCTTGGTTTTTGATAACAATTTTTTCTTGGTTGTAACAACTACTTATCTCTTTCAATTTGGAATGTCGCAAGATCAGATCAGTTTTTCCGAAGTTGTCATTGAATGACTTTTGAAAGCATTTAAATGTTTTCATAGTTTTTTATCCAAATTCAGTAATATTCATAATTCAATCGTTTCTTCGTTGACCCACTTCCTCAAAAGGAACAAAATGAAACTCCACCCCATATTGAATACACACATTTCCTTGTAGCAAAAAAACCGAGATTAACTAACATAAAACAAAAATCTTACGACAAACCGTATGGTACGAGTGTATACCATGTGGTGCTCTGGTTGTAGCGACGATACGACGACGGTAAGTGGTTATTGTCTTTATAATTTATCGTTTCTCGGTCAAATCCTGTTCCTGTTGATGGTATGTGGTATCGTACTCTATGAATGTAGGTGGTGATGGGGAAGTGAAAAGCCAGAAAGCCCCATATGGCAACTTCAGACCAGAACGATGGCCGATTGCAATAAGCTTAAGCAGTCCCGAGAAGAGGGTGGCAACAAGTCAAGTCTCGAAAGTTATGATTTTTTTCACTATATGAATGGGTTGCCACTAGTCGACAGTAGTCGACACTAAGAAATTAAAATCATCAAATCTCTATATTCCATCAAATTGAATATTTTTAAAACTAAATCATTAACGAATTCGTTCAACTTTCATTCGGGGTGACCCTCATAATCGCTTCAAGTGAGGAGCTAATACATCCACAGCATGAACCATGAATCGCAGGACCGTTGTTTGATGGCCTTTCTCAGTGCAACCCTCGAAACCCTTCATTGAACTATATATTCCAGTTCATTTGAGATTGCCACGACGACGACGACGACACAGCCAAAAGGATGAAAATACTCGACTGCATCTCAAGATGATACAGACCAAGCATCGTCGCGTCGTCGTAGCGTCTATTTTGTGCGAAATCTTTCCCGCCAAAGGGAAGAGATCTGGCAAAGCCAGAAATGGTTACAGATCACGCAATAAGCCAAGTGCTTCTCCGCCACAAGACACAAGTCCTACACGGCCCGAACTGCTGGTTGGTAAACGATATGGTGACATTAATTGAATTTGAGAAGCAATTCTCCTCTACAGCATAATGTGCGGAAGTCAGCGTTTTTTGGTATTTGCGCTCCGGCTGAAGGCAAGAAAGGAAAAAAATCTCCGCTATAGACCAGACGGCTTTTTCGATCTTGAGAAAGAGGTTTGTAAATAATTGATGGAAAGACAAAATCCACCGAGACTCGAGCCAATTATCTTTGGAACGTTTATCTATCGGATTTCGCATACATTCATCGTCGTTGTTGGGTGAAGCTATGGAGTATTGGAGGCTTATTGAAATTGCAATCAATTATAAGGGAAACAATGTTTCAAGCATAAGTCACATGAACTAAATTATTTCGGAAAAGTTAGATACATGTGTATATGAAGTCACTTGAACTCAGATGTCCAAAACGTCAGGCGGATTCGAATGGTTTTCTAGAAAGCTGTTCAAAGTTGGAAATAGCACACATTATAAATCACTAGAATCAGGCTCAATCGCGTCACGTTATCGGACTGAATCGATTTTGGGTCATTTTTGATTTTCTTATACCCTGGGATCTAGAAGCTTTGTTTCGATTCAAATCTAATCCAAGATTTTTTACAGAATTTTTAAGTAACGTTTACATGAATAAATTTGAACTTTTAGGTTTGTATGGAAAAAATTGAATATTTTGTAATGAAAAATCAACCCAATTTTGTTTCTTCTGTTGAGCCGTCCCTTCTTGTGGTTTTTGTGCCAATTTAAAAATTCTCCAAAGGAAATTTTCTGCTCAACAACTTTATCGAAGATCTTAACTTTGTATTTTATTAACCAAAAAATTATTATCGGTTTAACAAAAGTATGTCTTTTGGAATTGATAAACAATCAATTCAATTGACATCACTGCTGGGTGCCTAACGAGGTATTGCTTGACTACTTTTCATGTAATGCTTCGCGAGGCACAAGCAGTGATGTCAATTGAAATTCTTGTTTATCAATGCCAAAAGGCATAACCCTGTAAAACAGTTAATAACTTTTTTGCCTAATAAGATACAAAGTCAAGGACTTGAATAAAGTTGTTCAGTGGAAAATTTTCTTTGGATATTTTATAAATTGGTACAAAAATCACAAGCAGGTTCGGTTCTACAGAAGAAACAAAAATAATGTTGGTTTTTCAGTACAAAATATTCAATTTTCCCATACAAACCTAAAAGTTCAAATTTACTCAAATAAAAGTTACTTAAAAATTCTGTTAAAAATCATGGATGATTTTTGAACCAAAACGATACTTTTTAGACCCCAGGGTTTGAGAAATTAAAAAATGACACCAAATCGACCCAGTCTATCCAAACATACGGGAAAATTGTGTTTGTATATATTTGACAGTTGTAAATTTGGCTGTTCAATGAAGACAAAAGTTTACATCACTGTAGCAAACATGAATGGACAAGTTTTTAAGTAGAAATGTCCTCAGAGATGGTTTTGCTGTTTATCCAGTCATATCAATGCCACGTGAGGCTCAAGCCCCCGATCTATCGAGCTGAAATACATCGATTTATTGTAATGGTATCAGGAAAATAATTTGGATGTTTTTGAATAAAGTTTTAATCCACCTTATTAAAAACAGTTTCGCCCCAACGAAAGAAAATAAACAAAATTCAAGATTGAAAAAGGTTTGCAAATCAATCAAATTATTATCTGATATAGAAAAGTGGTAAAAAAAATGTCCGAAATGGTTCATGCACTGAACAGAAATTGATAGCAGTTATTCGATAAAAAGTTCAAAAGTTCTATAAAACAGCAAACATTTTTTTCCTCACCAGTTTAATAAAAACCCTAAAAAGACATATTTTTTCCAATTTTGAACTTTATATCCTCATGGAGAAATCGGGAATTGTATGAGACCCGACTCAAAGGGGTACAAGCCTTAATGTCAATTTTGTGATTAACTAATACATATGAATGAATGTACCATTATTTTTAGAGATGATTTCCTTAAGGAGACTAGCTTCTTCATTCAGGGAAACTTAACCTTTGTCAAAAATCAACCATAATCAATTTGGAAATACCGCCAACTGGGTCAACATGCAATGCTTTTCAACTTCAATCGCTTCTAAAAACGTTATATTTACGGATATTCATACGGCTTACCCAGCAAACATTTTTGTTGGTGTATTTCACAACAAGGTTTGTTACACGTTTCATATACATTATAGAATCATCGCATAAAACTCGAATAAACAGCATTTACCTACCAAAGTGGAGGCAATATACATACATATTTTAAATTTCTGTCTTAAACGATAAGAATTATACAAATTCGGCGATATTCAACATCTTATTCACACATCTTGGAAGTATGCGAATGATATTAAGTTTGGCTTTAAATGCGTGCAAACCATTGCACAGTGGTCCAGAAATGAAATTTAGCGGGAAACAATTATTTGCGCTCTTGCCTTAGGTTTAAGACATTTGGTGTGCAAGACAAAGTTGTACAACGTTATAAGGCGCTACTTTTGAATGAAACTTTTTTAGGATGGTTCATAAAACTCCTTAGATACGAAAATTATTTTTTTACTGTAATGAGATAGTGCTATATTATGTTCAGCAATTATGTAGAACAACATAATTGATGAAACTTTGTAGAAGACTTTGAATGTCTAACTATTAACGTTTAGGTTTTACGATGATTTTTCGTGTACAAGTTAGGGTGGTCCTACAAAAACAAGTTTTTTTGTTATAACTTTGTTGGGTATCAACTTATCAAAATCATGTGTTCGGCAAGTATTTAGCAAATCATTATGCGCATCTTTTGTAGAAAACAGATTTCTAATATCTGCTTTTGATTTGCAGTTATCATCAGCGGTGTTTAAACTCGCCTCGGAAAGAATCATTCGGCTGATTTTTTCCGAGTTTAACTTGTTGTGTGCAGATTGATTTTATCTTCGTTCCAATCATGACGTGATTGCACACAAAACGAAGAGAACAGTTCCGAGTTGATGTTTTCCCCTCCTCGCAGGAATAAAATCACACCAATGAAACAGCAGAACGAAGCTTACCGTACACGAATGCTCACGAGCGATCGTTGCCCGACGGACCGAGTTAACATTCCTCGCACCCTTCTCTCGCTCGTTTCCCGTTCCCTTGTATCTATCACTTTAAGCCACGCCCCCATGCGTTGTCCGATTGATGTGTTCGGCTGCCGAACGAAAACGATTTTTTCTTTTATTCGCAGAACTGTTCGTTTGCTTCGCTGATGTTTCCCCCCCGATTGCTGTTTACTCCAGCCGAGTTTACCCGAAGCTTACTTCCTGATGCTTTCCGAGTTGAACTTTAGATAGCATCATTGCAGATTGAGTTTAACGAAATAAAATCGTTCTGCAAAGAAGGGCAAAGTGCGAGTATGTAGACTCGCGATTTTAACATCTCTGGTTATCATGAATTTTGTGTTCAAAAATGGCCGTTTTGTATGAGCCATAACTTCAAATGGAGCAAACCGAAAAATTAAAACTTTAGTTCGTTTGAAAGATCATGTTCGAATCTTTATTATATCGAAAAACTGGAGAAGTGTTTTTTGTTTAAAGCTTTTTATGTACATTTGAACTTGACCAAAATTGCCATTTTTCATATAACAAAATATATCACTTTTGCTCTGCGACATGGAAAATCAAATCAAAACCTTCATTAAGGCTTGTCATACGAGTATCCACGTATTGAGCTCTACTCAAATTGTTTCTACAGATGTAACCAATACCTTTTTCTTCAGACATTGGTGTAACATTTGATCTCCTGCGCTCGGTAGATTAAAAAAACCATTAACTTGATTGCCGGAAATAGTTTCTACAGCTTTTCCTGCTAGGCGATGTCCTTCAGCCCTCATACATGATGCCGTAAGAAACCTTAGCTCGTCGTAAGGTTTGATTGTAACTCTCTAACTTTTTTCAGTTTAGTTTTTCGGCAGCTTTCGGAGAAGTTTTGCGATGTTCTTCCTTGTTTTGTAGCTAACGGAAAGTGTATCTGAGCAGAAGCCAGTCCGTATTCAGCTTTTCAAATCGACTTCGGTTACGATTACTTTTCTCCCAGAGTTTCGAAAATTTCAACTTCTCAATACTTAATTTCTTTTTTAATGTTAATTTCGAAAGCTTCGGATCCATTTTTAACAGAACTTCAACCATATCTTTTTCACTAGACCCCTTCAGCCAGTGAACAACAATAACTTTCCTTTGAACGTTCATCACGAATAATCGAATTTCTTGAACTGAAAACTGTGTGGTTTCCTGGGTTTTGATCAAAATGATCACCGGAGAAACAAAAACTGGCTTTCATAGTCAAAAGGACATAAGTGAATAATAACTCCTCCTAAGGAAAATACAATACAAGACTTTCTTGTTGGGTTGTTAGTAATTCATTTTTTTTTCAGTTTATGGTTTTATACATTAATAATCAAGAATCCTATTTTTTTTTCATTTGTGCCCCTCTGGCTATGTTAGTCTTTCAAAATTTTTACAAAAGATTATGAATAGGACACTCTGCTTTTGTAGTGGTAAAAAATTTAGTATGGTTGACTAAGGGTGCGAACGCAAAGAAGAATTCCATGTCGCATAGCAAAAGTGATATATTTTGTTATATGAAAAATGGCAATTATGGTCAAGTTCAAATGTACATAAAAAGCTTTAAACAAAAAACACCTCTCCAGTTTTTCGATATAATAAAGATTTGAACATGATCTTTCAAACGAACTAAAGTTTTAATTTTTCGGTTTGCTTCATTTGAAGTTATGGCTCATACAAAACGGCCATTTTTGAACACAAAATTCATGATAACTGCAAATCAAAAGCAGATATTAGAAATCTGTTTTCTACAAAAGATGCGCATAATGATTTGCTAAATACTTGCCGAACACATAATTTTGATAAGTTGATACCCAACAAAGTTATAACAAAAAAACTTGTTTTTGTAGGACCACCCTAACTTGTACACGAAAAATCATCGTAAAACCTAAACGTTAATAGTTAGACATTCAAAGTCTTCTACAAAGTTTCATCAATTATGTTGTTCTACATAATTGCTGAACATAATATAGCACTATCTCATTACAGTAAAAAAATAATTTTCGTATCTAAGGAGTTTTATGAACCATCCTAAAAAAGTTTCATTCAAAAGTAGCGCCTTATAACGTTGTACAACTTTGTCTTGCACACCAAATGTCTTAAACCTAAGGCAAGAGCGCAAATAATTGTTTCCCGCTTAATTTCATTTCTGGACCACTGTGCATTATCAGCAACAATGAATCCTGCTTCTCTTATTGGGCAATTTTCCCAGATGAATCATATGATTTTGAGCAATCTGGTTGCACTGCTTATCGCAGAGAGAACAATAAGGTTGTTTTCTCACTAGTCACTTGAATCGAACACAGGAGAGCAAATTTTCAAACATGACGGGCTTTTTATCATATATGATTTATGCCGACTTAAAGTTACTACTTTTACGATCGTTTACTTATTTATTAGGAATTGCGAATCGCATTGACATTGTTAATGACTTGAGTTATCATTTCTATTTTATTCGTTTATCTGGGACTTTTCATAAAATGTGATCTCTAGAATTTATGCAGATACATGACAAATGCAGCCTTTTGAAACACAACTCTTCATTTTGCATAAAACTCGTACAATTGCTTCAAATGGATATGCGTCAGTTCGGCGTATAAACGTTTGTTTTGATTTGAAGATTCTCCGTCGGAGTGATATTTATCCTTAGTCTTGTCATGCAATTGGAACACATTTCGTTCTTAAAATGCCCAGGTCGTTGGATCTTCCTGAAAATAACCTTTAATTCTGAACAGTAAATTAAAAAAAAATTCAACAAATCTCACTACATTGCACTATTTAGATGTGGTTTCAATCTAGGAATAAAGCCAATATCAAAAGTCATCACATAACAAGAATCGTTGCAGTGTTCCTAATTACCCCATAGACAAGGGAGTAATTATGAACAAACGGGATAATTATGAACAAGCGTTTTACGCTCACCAGTTGCAACTTAAAAATTAGAAAAAAAAATCTTAAAATGAAGAAGGGAACCACCCAAGTAACCATAAGCACTAAATCATAGCCCTTAATCAACACTATATTCCCATATATAACTCTGAATTAATGCTTGTTTTGCACTATATGCGTATATAAAGCAGATTTATTGCTAAAAAGGCGAAATAGCGGGCTGAATAAATGCTATCACGACATAGCCTTTAATGAGCATTACAAATGCTGAATTAGAGCACCATCAAAACGTCATTTTTCGCCAGCCGTATAAAAGCATTAACAATGCATACTTAGAACACCTTTTATTTTTTAATTGATTGATCATGATTGATGTGAAACGGAAATTCAAAATAGGAAATTATTCTTTGATTTATTAAAATGAATAAAAATTAAAAAATAAAATCATTATCTAAAACATCAATCAACCTGCTGAATGAAGGATTATGCTTGCTTAATGAAGGGTTCTATGAAATGAGAAGTGATTATAATTGAATTATGAATTACTTTTGATGAGTCTCGAACCGAGGATCCCGCAGCAGCCTTTATCTTTCCTTGTGCCTTTACCATTTCGATCACTCTTTATGCTGATAAGGTAGGTGAAAAAACCCGTACTTCAATTACTGTTCGGGTCACACAACTTCATAGACAATTTATGCATAAGAAGGTTTGGAAATGTATTGGAAAATTTCGGGAGAAGACAACTGCAATTGATCGCTCTGTTTGTTTTCGTTTGCTGTCTTGCTTACTCACACGCACCAAATCATAAAATCACTCCTGTTTACATTCGCGGGTTTGACGTTTCTACGCTTTATAAAAGCTTTATATAAGCATTAACAGGAAGTTCTAGTGCTACAGTCTTAATGCTTGTTAACTTTATATAGTAGCTCTATATGTACATATAGTGCTACCATTAGTGCTAATTTTTGTTATTGCTTCTATGTATTAAGGCTATGATCATTTAGTATCCGGGCAGTTTCAAACGATTGTATTTAAAAAAAACTTTTCATTTTATCGAAAAACTTTCTATAGAGGAAATGAAGGTGTTAATATGACATTTAATATAAAAATTTAAAAAAAATTATTTATCAATGATTTCAAGAAATATAATTTAACTTTTTCATAAAATCTCTTTTCAATCTTTGCACACATGTGTCAGTCATGTATTGATCTATTATTTTTACCACAGAAGTAAAACCTTTGCAAAATCATGATATTTTAAACAAACTCACCTGGAAAAAGCAATTGGAACCCGGTTGGAACCTTTTCATGAGTAGGCATCTCGAAAAATTTGATCTCTTAAATTCGGTTTTAACATAAATTTCTTCGTCCATCAGGACACATCTGTCGTATTGCGTAAAAACCGTGTTGGACATATTGCAATCTAAGGAACTGTTCACTATTAGTTATTTACTTGGTGTCTGCTAGTCAGACAACACTTTTTGACAGACGGAAATAGATTAGTTTCATTATTTAAGGAGTCTGCATTCAGTTATCCCCAAAAACCTTAGACTTTTTACCATATTTAAGATCAAAGGTTCCATTCCGATGCTTGATTTGAACTTCGTGTGGATTCTAGAGTTGCTCCTTTTACTTATTAACCATTTGGTTCAAAAAAGAATCAATAAAAAATCAACAGTTTATGAGTTTTCAAGTCGACAATGAAGAATTTTCGAGGCGCAAAATGCGCAAAAGGCGCAAATTTGTGCAAAATTATTTTTACCATGCATTTTGCATATCTCAAACACACAAAAACTTAAAAATCTGGCAAAAATAGGAGATAGTCATTTTCATAACCAACACAACGCTGCCAAAATTTTGCATATCCGAGCTCTATTAACGTAGTTATCACCGAAATAAAGTGCCCGGATACTAAATGATCCTAGCCTTAATAACGCTTATATAAAACTAAAGCGCATTATGAATGTTGATATAATGCTAACTTGTATTAGAAATGTTGATTTAATGCTGATTAAGGGTTATGGCTTAATGCTTATGGTTACTTGGGCAGTTATTCATTTTTGGTTACTTCCCATAATTACAACATTAAAGAGCTACTTTTTTGAGCTGATAGTATGAAAAACTGAGTAATTTTGTTCATTATTACCCCACCTAGCTCTACTGAGGGAAATCAGAATGTTTCAGTTTGAAGCTAGAATGGGTAAACTAGAATGAGCTCTCATGAGACCTTGAGGAGACTGTGCTAGTTCTACACCGAAACTCCTTGTTTGAATACAACCCTGGCTAGTCGAGCTTGTAGTCTGCCTGTAAAGTAATTGCGTGGTCTACTACCATTCTTGAGGAGGTTGGATGCCTTCTTGGTTTAACAGTCGTTTTCTCAAGACGTGGTTGAAACAGCCCGGAGCTAGACTAGTTTAGGTTATGTTTAGAGAATTTGAGGGCAGTGAGTTTAGAATTAGGTTTACACAGTTTGTAACTCAGTTTCCAATAATGCGATGTTTGCAAAACCATTGATCCTGAATGATGCGACTCGGTTGGCATTGCTGAGGGGAGCGCTGATCGAGATTGCATAGGCGAGAGAGGCGCTATTCTATACAGTAGAACCCCGCTAATTTATGTAGTCGGGGGAAGTACTACCGTGGATTACACGAAATACATTGAAAATCCTCTCCTTTTGCTCTGATTTGTATACCATCCAGGCGCATAACTCGGTAAATACATGGATTTTATTTTGTTATTTTATCGACGTTTTTCGGCGAGTTTTGACTTGACAATCCCTAAAACTTTGATTAAATAGCAAAACAACATATCGCGGCGATAAAACACAACTTAACATGAATTTTTTTTATGAAAATGGTTGCTCTGATAAAGTGGAAGCTATGATAAGCGCGGTTCTACTGTATAATCAAAATGTTTCAAATAAGTGTTTGTTTTGGTGATATTCGGAACATTGTTTGAAAATTGATGGGACATCATATTGACGTTGGAAGTCAGAAAAATTATTAGTTTCATCAGTAATTTTAATAACTCAAAGGTTGTTTGCAACAAGATATGTTTGCAATGAAAAATCCAATGAAATCCCATGAAAATTCATAAATTTTGATAAATTTTTGTTGCAAAACAGGACAAAATGCATCAAAACACCAATTGCAGTAATTTTGAATTTTGTTCGAACATTGTTTTACATCTTTTCTGTCCCTGAAGCACATGATAGAGTCTGGAAAACAAGATTAACAAGGCATCTTGCATTTTGTTGTATCTTACCAGAGACATGTGACTGAAAAATAAACGCATTTATTAAAAAAATGGGTGGTTGACTTAAAAATATCATATCTCTAACAGTCTTGGTATAAAGCAATAAAATTAATATAAAATTTGTAGTCTATCCATCATACATGGTAAAGATTTTTAAGGTATAAAAAAATGTTAAAATTTTGACATCATTAGCTAGATTTTGTTTTATTTTTTTTATAAGATCCTAAGTCTTAGAAAAAGCATTAGCTTAAAGTGCGAGAATCTATACCATTGTGCGGTATGCGCCAGTCTAATGAATAACTGTATAAAATAGGGGAAAAGTTCATATAACGCCCCATGTGGCTAATATGCGCCACCCTTGTTTTGAAGAATCTGAAGCATTTTAAGCCTGCAAAATATTACCAATTTATTCTAAATGCTGTGTTTGGTCATGGCAAGTATGGATTTTTTCTTAAAATGCTCCTGTGTCGTGATAATTTCACAATTTAGGTTTTTCTTAATTTCAATCTAAATTTTTAAACACTTTCAATAAGGTGTCACCAAGCAGAGAAAAACGAATAAGACAATATTTTCTGACACGTCGATAGAGGAGAATCTAAACTACGGTTTAATGCTAAAAAATTATACCGAACTCGCTATGGTATACTTTTTATGGGTATGTTTTATCACGGCCCATGCGCTCGTTATAACGCGCCAATCGTAGTAGGCTGAAAATAGCATTAATTTTTCAAAAAGGCCAATTTTCATTGAAAATGAACAAAAAGTCAAAAACCTTATTTTGACCGTTAATTCAGCCCAAAAAATCTACTTCTATTTTTTTTTTAAATTTTGATTAGTCCATTTTGATTTTATTTTCATTCAAAGTGTCTGTAAGTATTGGTGTGTTTTCAGTCTTCGGCTGCTTTCGGGTGTGTTCGGCTGCTTTCGGGTGTGTTCGGCTGCTAGGCGCGTATTGAATACACGGCGACGCGTATTTGCAACACAGTTTTGTTCTGTGGCTTCGAATAAGGTTTTTAAAAATCAAGTTTTTGAAGCAACTATAGCAATTTGAGTAATAAAAAATCATAGGCATTTGTAGAAAACAATTTTCTTCAACGATTGCACCCATTTTTAACACAATTTGTACGTGGAATACATAGAAAACCAGTGATTCGCTTAGGTGGCGCATAAAAGGGCATGTTCCCCTACAGCAGTCTAATGTGTGAGTGACTTTGCTCCCTCCTCTCTCCCGATTTGTGTTATGTTATTGTGAGTTTGGTTGCTAGTTGCTAGCCTCTTTTAATGGATCATTCAGTAGTCGACTGCCTTAGAGGTAAGCCACAGGGTAAGCCGTTAGCAGGAACAATTGCATGTTGGGTGATTCCTTGCAATTGACCATTTAACATAACCATTAATATTTTTTATACATAAGATGATGATGATGATGATATTGCATTAAATTATAAATTGAAAATGCACTGTGATATACAAACGATGCATCTTACCCCTCTATTGTATGATACCCCTTTGCCGGCATTGCTTGTCATATCACAGATTAAAAGCTCAATTTTAGACAAAAATTTTCATGTTTGTTAAAAAATAAAAATGAGTTGGTCATCGTAAAGAATTTAAATTAATTATTTTGTTTAAATTATGAAAACCTTCAGCATAGCAGTAATGTTCCAATTGGTATATTTTTCTACGATATTCGGTCTTTGTAAGGTAATCCGCATACGGTACATAACCGCCGCTGACCGTGGCCTAGAAGAAGCATTCAAGTCTACTAAGCCAGAGGTCATGAGATCGAATCTCGGTCAGGGCACACATCCCAAACAACCAATAGTCCCGTATCTACTTAAACGCATGTCTCCACAGTCCAATGATTCCAAAGGGAATTGGTATCGAATTTTCTCGAAACCGAGCATGAGAGTAATTCGTTACTAATTCGTTCCTCAAATAGCCATTTTTGTGACATGTTAATATCACATGTTCTATCAGTCAGGATTAAAGTTACAGTGCTATGGCCTTGAAGTTACAAATTTTTTCTCAAATAGCCTTTTTAGAAACATCTCAACTCTAGCCTCCATTTCAATTTTTTATTTTCAAATGTTTTTATTTGGCCACAATTCTCATGAATTTTCCTGTGACCAGTCAGAGTGGCTTAAAATACTAAGAATTCAAGAATCAAAACCATCGGTCGTTGAATTGTCATTTGTCCTGTCAAAAGGGTCCAGCTCAATTTGTAAACTTATCTAATGATTTTCTTCCAAGGCTCAATTTTGTATGACATTTTTGTCTTGCAGAACACTACAAATCACTCCGCACTAAACTTTTTGTTTTTCGCTGTAAAACATATTTTAATGACTGTATTTGGAACGACAATGAATCGATGGATAAATACTCATAAATCATTAAAAAAAATACAAGCACGTATATTGCGTTAACCAAAATAATTTAATCAATTTAGTCAAAGTCAAATTGGAAAGCATTGTAACTTTTGCTCTTATGAAAAGTCCTCCGTCATCGACACGAAACCAAAAACTTCTAACGATCACAATGGGGGTTGACATATGGTTGAGTCGAAAAATTAAAACGAAAGCAAACTTTACTATACGATGCGTTAATTTGGTGAAACTAATAACCAAGCTCCTTCCACCACCCACACTTGCCAGTATTTTCACTTTTCCCCCTCTCGTTTCCGGAAAGCTCCCATTTGGAGCCCAACTTTCTTGTTTGCCACATTAGATGCTTCCGATAGGGGAAAGATTAAGTTTTGTTGGTTAAAAGTTTTAATGAACTTGTTCGGTGGATAAGTTTGGGGTTTACTTATTACTATCATATTTCGCACACGGTACCACTAGAGAAGCAACAAAATCGTAGTTCAATTCGAGGTGGTGGTGGCTTTCTGCTGGCGAAGGGAATGAAACATTTAGGAAAAAAATAGCTTCCATTTAAAAGTTATTAACAAATTTGAGTTTGTTTTTTTATTGATTTAATTTTCAGATACTGCTTATACAGGGTGAGAATAAAGTACTTATGAAGATACTTCAACAACCAAGAACATTTTTATATACAATCAAATCGAATCAACCAAACAAAAGTAACTTGTTCTGGAATCTTAGCAACCAGGTTGAACCGAAAAAAAAATTAAGAAAAGCTTGCTATACCTTCTGTAGACTTCAATACGTTTGTTCAGTAAGTGTAAAATGCCTTTGGCGCTACTCGCTACTAAAACTCTTCACAATGTTTTCTTCACCAAGATATTCACAACTTCGAAACTTGTATTCAAATTCCAATGACCAACTTATTCCAAAGCTATTAATAACTATTTTGACTGCTTCGGTAGTGCAAAATTGAAGAAATTTATGTTTTGCCCAGTTGAAAGTAACTCTTATTTCGTTTATCCTGCAATAAATTGGAACCGTCTATTCTAATGAGGCATTGGTTAAATTATTTATGAGTTGAAATAAGATTACGCCATTTTGAAAACTGGGTCCGTCAAACGTTAATTTGTTACTTCTGAATGGCGTATATATTTTCATCAATTTTTTTTTTCAAAATGATATCATTTTTAATTCTACACTCTTTTCTGTAGATTTTTTTGTTCGAGCTTATGCGTCTTCTCTCTGTGACTACTATGCACATAATTATTTAAAAAAATATTAATATAATTTTGAAATAGTTTTTAAAGAACTTATTTAACCCTATCAAAGACAGACATTTAAAACTTCGACTCATATTTAATTTTTAACTCAGGAAGCAGTCCGATTCATTACACTCGCCGATAGTAACTACTTAATTTTACACCTATCCCTCAAAGTTTATGTTTACAGCTGTAAAAGTTTCCCAATGCTCACAACAATTCATTCCTCAATCGACAACTGCCAATCTAGCAATGTTGTGTCAATATGAAAACCCGCTCACCAACAAATTCGATGCTGATTGCAATCTGTGTGCTTCGAAAAGTTGTCGCACGTCGTCAACTTCCATCGAGACCCCCCAATTGAACGATCAAGCTGCTCGAACTAGCTGGAGAGGAAACTATTTGGCAGACAGTTGTACCCCCAAGAACTGAGCAGAGCAAAGCACAAGATGAACTTTGGCTCATCAACAAGAAGGTTGGAAAGATTTTGTCCGCGGGCAGGAAGAATGATATATCAGCAAACTTACTGCTGGCAGATGACAAACTGAATTTTCAAACTAGCGCAATTTCGAAACTTTTCATATCGACAGGATCTTCTCGCGAAGATCCAACCTAGCCAGACCAGCGAAAAATCTGTGAAAGTTTGCGGGAGGAGGATGGGCGATATGAAGTATTTTGCAATCCGTCCAGCATAGATTTGAAAGTTTACAGCATCTTTGGCGCGCTAAGACGGCGACGATGGAAAGCTCCAGGAGACAAACAGGTGGAAGCTGTGCGGTTGGGCATTACAGTGGAAGGCAACTTTCAGTTATCCCAGCCGATAGTGGGAGAAAAATCTTTGCGAAGAAAGTTTCCAACTTCTTCCCACAGTTCTTTAAATGGCAAACAGGGAAATCAGAACGTGCCTGGGTCCCTCGGATCTATTTTACGTTTCTGATTAGGTATTAAAAAAAATGAAAAATATTAAAATAAATTCCATTTTTAATATTTTTTTTATTTTACACAAAATTTAAACAGTTTGAAGGTACAAAATATGTACAAACTTCAAACTAAGAAAAATATTTGAAGTGAAAAACTTAATTTTGAAGGCAATATAAAGTATTTTGCTTGAAAGTTGGCCAACTTCAAATTGTAACATTTTTCACTTATTCACTAGTAATCCGATATTCAAATTTTTGACAGCATTTTGCAGCCTGTAAACGTACTTTTAAAACTATTTTTTTTCCAAAATTTAGCAAAATTTAGAATTCACGCGTTTTTTGAGATATTTACGATGTAAAAAAAGAAGAAAATGTTTGCACAGTCTCCCTCAAAATCCGTCATTATCAAATCGATAGCTGACAAAACCGTTGATTATTCAAAGAATTATTGTATTTGGTGTAGAAGATAAGCTGACGGAATACTATAATCAAAACAGCCGGTAAATTATAACTGAATATTTAGCTCGGTGTTGTATAGAAAACTTGAAAAAGCGTCGCTCATGCTCGAGCAAATTAATTATTTACTCAGAGTCGGGCGGACCAGGAAAGAAGAGAGCTGAAAACGAGAAAAATGGTTGAGTGAGAGAAATGCTCGTCTCGATCCTCGAACGACAAACAAGGACGCGCACGAGCGTCTCGTCAGTTTTAGGAGTGACGTGTTGAGAACGAGATGTGCTTCCAGAAGTGTCCGAAAATCAACACGCGGTGTTAGGCCGAAAATTCGAAGTAGAAGGATACGACATTTGGGTGGTCGAAAAGTATGCAAACATTGTCAAAAATGTCCACAAAGTTCAAATCAATCATTGAAGTGTAGCACATGATCGGCAACTACGGTTAAGGGTCATCGGAGAAGTCAAGTCTCACGCCTACATTTTTAATATTAAATGAGCGAATAAAAAATAATCAAGTTTGGTTAATTTCGAATCAGCTGCCTATCCATTAAATTGCCCTCAGTTTCTTTTAAAAGAGAAGGCTGTTATGTTGCTCCATAGTTGAAGGATTCCACGGCAGTCCTCGGTTCTGTGCCCAGTCGATCGATCCAGTCAGGATATCATCCATTACGATGAGAAAAAGTAGTGGTGATAAAAAAAAACAACCTTGTCTCACTCCAGCAGTTACTGGTAAGACACAGTCGTGCAAGACCTTGCAAGAAAATGCCTTGTACTGTGCTTCGATAAGATGGATTAGTTACTCTGGGACCCCTCGTCGTTCAAAAGCAGCGTAGAGGTTGTGTAGCCGATGATTAGGTTTGCTTCAAACGCTATCATTCGCGGATGACACGACTGCACCTTAGACAACACTGTCAGCAACGGCGAGTCGACAAAAGGTCGACAAAGCTCCTCGCATTATGGTGCGCTCACATTCGGGCTTCATTCGATAGGCAAAAGTGCAAGTGTTCGGTCGGTAGTGCTCGCTGCGCTGGGTGATTCTCAGATGACTCGGATTAACTTCTCTACAATGGCGACCGTCGACAGGCACGCCTCGTAGCGTGAAATTTATGTATGGAAGATCTGAGAATCACCCAGCCCAGTCGGTTTTTAAGTGTTAGTGTTTTCAAAAGTGGAATAGTGATCATTAGGTGTCGGAATTGATTCGAAAAACGGTGGCGTTTGTATTTATTGTTGGATTGTCGTTTTCCAGAATGCGAAACTCGGCCAGGGGCCATTGTTTTTTTCAGCTTGTGCGAACGGCAGTTAAGGTAGGTGAACTCCAGTTATTCAGTGAAAAATGTTATATTCCCTAGACTGTCAGAACCAAGTTGGTTAGTTTTGTCGCTCGTTTCCACTTGCATTGCTTATTAATTTTTGAAAGGGCCGCGAAAATTTAACTAAGAAACAGAAAAGCACAAAATAAAATGCAACGCGTTGCTGTTTGTTCTCTTATATGGCGGTAAATGTTTATGAAAGATGATTTTTATTCATTTTATGACCGTAAACTAATTGTTCCCTATTGGCTGTATAACATTTTAGATGGTGGCAAAAATAAAGTTGAATGATAATAGCTTCGTTCAACGGCTGGTAAAAATCGGTTTCAACTGGTTTCTGTCAACTGGTAGATGTTCAGCGAGCCAATGTTTTGGTCGAAACTAGTCAGATCGTTGTTCAATGGAGCAGGATTCGTTTCGACCTGGTAGAAATCGGTCGAAGTCAATTGGAAAGAGACAGGTCAACTGTCAATCCATTTCTACTTGTTTCGACCCGTTTAGACTAGACTTCATTGAACAGACTAAATGTTTTCCCTCAGTTTGAGAGCAAAAGAAATTTCTTCGAACAGTGGTGGTGGTGAGCTTATTGAACAATTGAAGTTGAGAGCATGATGGTTGCTTAATTTATAGAATTACGGAGTATCTATGAACAAATCTTGTGTACGAAAAAAATGGTTAGTTGGTTCACATACCACGTGGACAACTTAGGGGGAGGAGGGGGATATGGAAATGTCCACGCTTGTCCACGGAGAGGGGGGTAGGGGTTTGGGTTATGTCCACGTGGACAAACTTACTTTCTATTTCTATTTTGTTTATTTATAGAGGATTTTAACCATCTTGGTCATTCTTCCTAAACTTATTTTCAAAATATTTTCTAAAGGTGAATAAATTATTAAGATGTTTAAATCAAAATCTTAAAATTGTAAAGCTTTTCAGTTTAAGTTTAAACAATTAGTAGCTCAGGCGTACTGGGTAAGAATCCCGGTATCGGCAAAAAAAACTTTTGGGTTCGAATCTCATAAGTTGCCGAGGTAAGTAGAGGCCAGTCTCGAACCCACCCTTGTCCTTCCTCCAACTGGTATCAGGAGGGGTTGGTTTATTATCTTGAACTGCATTCTGTCCATATCCAGCCGGAATGGATGTAATGAAGTGCATGATGGTCTAACCAGCGTCTCATGATCGCTTACTATTCTACGCTGTCTCTAAACTTTAAAATTCCCTTCTCCAAACTATCTCTAATTTTCATTTCCAGCGTCAGCTCCCCGAGCTATTTAAACGCCACAAAAAAAAGTTTAAACAATTAGTTACTTGAAACCAAACGCCGACCGTGGCCTTGAGGATAGCGTTCAAGTCTTCTAAGCCAGAGGTCATGAGATCGAGTCTCGGTCACGGCATACATAGTACTCTTTCTGTGGGTTGGTGGTATTAGCATTAGTAAAATGCTAGCCATTATATCCTTGAAAGATGTACGCTTTAGTCTTAAGTAGAATTTAGATCTCTTCAAAGAAACATGAAGTTTCACTGAGATCCTATATGTGTGTGTTCGTTTTTAAATATAATTTAATATTTTAATATTAAATTTTAATATTTTAAATTATTTTATATCAGGAAATTCTATTTTTTTTTTTCAAATTTAGCTATTTCAATAAAAAAGGCAAAAAGTGGTGTTTTCTAACTGTCAAATTAAAGGTAGGTACAAGGGGAGTATATAGTATTTGAATCACCTTGGGTAGGTATTTAAAAAAACTATTTCAAATTTGTCCACGTGGACATCGGGGGGTAGGGGTAAGCCAAATGTCCACGCTTGTCCACGGTGGGGGAGGAGCGGGTCAAAAATCGCATTTTAATGTCCACGTGGTATCTGAACGGCCCCTTACCTTGACAACATGTTCATGAAAAAAAAGGAAAAATTTTAAGTGCGCTTAGGAAAAGAGTAAATAGTATTATTGATTCGCCTTATAAATAATGAAGAATCCTGTGAGTCGTAATTATTCCGGATATTATTGAAATAGTGATTACGTATCGTCTGGGTAGTTTTATATTTAACCGACCGTTTTCAGCAAAGATCACTTGCCAACTGATTTACATAGAAGTGTTTGTAATGAATGTAACATTAAAATTCTCTCTCTCTCTCTCTCTCTCTCTCTCTCTCTCTCTCTCTCTCTCTCTCTCTTTCTCTCGAAGCGCTTTTCGGCTCCCTCCCAAAACAGCAAAAAATTTGGATTACTGAACGTTTCCAGCAATTTTTTTTTTGCTGGAAATCGAGGCAAAAATTTACCGTGTACGTTTAAATTTTTGAAGCTGAAATCTACCGTTTTATTTATTTAATCATTTTATAGACCTCGAGAGCACCAGAGAGATGAATGAACACCGTAATTGAAATCATCTTTAGCTGAATCGTATTTTGGAAGAGTACTTGCGTTTACAAACTAATTCAATATCAAAATTCTGTTTAGAAAAGTAGGTAGGAAACTCGTTTCGGTACCGAGAGAAAACATCGCCCTTAGTCTCTGAAGTAATTTGTTTATTTCATTCACTTTGACTAGCTTTAGCAACAGAAAACGGCAAACATGTACTCGAGCATTGTTCAGAGGAAACATCTGCAACACATTACAAAGACGAGATTTCGAGCAGACTGAACCGAAACAAAAAATTGTAGCAATCAAAGAATGATCCTTCAATTAAATATCACTCGATCTTGATCCAGTCGCGATGGCAGTTCCGACTGAAGTTTGATTGCGACGAGAGTTCCAATCAAAGGTTTAAGTTTCCAGTCGTGATGGGAGTTCCGATCGATGTATGATTGTAATGCACTTTATAAACTAACGTTGAATCGGGAGGACCAACATGAAGAGTGTTCTGAGGGTTCACTTTATAAATTAACGTTGGATCGGGAGGACCAACATGAAGAGTGTTCTGAATGACCATAGCAAAATAAACATGTTAATGAAAAAAGTGGGCTTGATAGACCTTCACTATTGGATCGTGATGAGTGGTGTTCCGAAGGGTTAAACTGAAGTTCTTACTGAGTTAAGTTAATGTGTTGTTTGGAGCGAGATGTTCAATACCGAAGGAAAATTTGAGATACCTCCGGGTTAGGCGGTGCAAAATGACAGTTAACTTCGTTCGATGCAATTGTCATTTATTATTTGTACACAATGATTGCGAGTTCAGTATCGTTGCTAAATGCACTAAAGGCGTTTTCGTCACTTTGCTCATCCTTATTCAAAAAGATCTACATTTTTCTGGTAGATACTACATTCTTTGAAGTAGCCTTCCACTAAATAAGAATGCAGAAATTAATATACGATCATTGCAATGCTTATCTTAGAATGAAGAAAATTAGTTATGCATCCGGGCGATACTGGTCTCGACATGATTCACGCATTAGGGAGGTTTGAACCAAATATCGATGGCTCGAATTTTTAGAATAAGATACTCGGGGTAAGTAGCTTTTCACTGCAAAATAAACTTAAAAATGGTTGAAAGGTAATTATTTGTGGCGTCACGATGCCAATTCCATGAGAAAGGTTCAACCGAATGGTTCGAAGTTTCAACCGGAAACCGGTTTAGATGGTTTGTGAACCTAACTGGTTATAAAGAGTTCTAATGTGTTTAAGTTTTAATGTGATCCAAATTACAGTCAAATGTTGCGTAGGAGTCTGTTGAGCTCGGTTAACTTGACACAATATAAAACAACGATTGGATTAGCGACATAATACAACATGGGGTGATGCTTAGATTTTTAAAACCTTATTGTCATTGAATTACGAACATGGAGGAAATAAAACGTTCCGGTACCAAAATACGTCCGCCAAAATGGTAGTGATTTTCCATCTTAAGTCACCAGATAATAATCATCAAACTGTACTGCTTTGCTTTCCAGAGTAGAGAAGGACAAGAGTTGACTTATATTCACAAAGAACACCTTCAAGAGAAATGCCGGTTATTTAAAATAAAGGCAATATTGCGCTCACATTCGGGCTTCATTCGATAGGCAAAAGTGCAAGTGTTCGGTCGGTAGTGCTCGCTGCGCTGGGTGATTCTCAGATGACTCGGATTAAATTCTCCACAGAGGTTTTCGCTTTTTGAAATCAAACACCAGCAGAAGAAAGTACTGAAACTCGTTGATTTGCTCCAGTATTATTCGTAGCGTTGTGATGTAGTCCACACATGATCGTCTGGATCGGAATCCAGCTTGTTACCGTCGAAGTGTAGTGGCAATTTTGGGGACTTTCACAACCCTTCATCCAGTGTGCCGGGAATGTTGCAGTATCCTTAATGTCAGCTAAAAAGACGGTGCAACATTTGTGATGACGAGGCAGGATCGGCTTTCAACATTTCAGCAGGGATGTAACTGAAACCAGGCGCTTTGTTGGATTCCATGTCTTCGATTAACGCTCCTATTTCAGCCAGCGAGAGCGCTTCCGAGTTGACGCCATCATGCAACTCACTGTTGGCGCTTCGAGCTGCGGCATACTAGCATTAGTCTTTGCGCCATGGTGGCAAAATGTCATAAAGTAATCGAATATCATTGGCTGCGGCTCTGTCTTCCTGTTTGGCTATGCTCTCTTGTCTCGTCTACAAGCTCGTTTAACTGCCTTTTCAAGCTCCGCATATCGTAAGCGGGCGGCTGCTTTGGCTAACTCGGTACATACCTGCTAAACTTCGACTTTTTTCGACCTTTCTCCGATCATCGACCACCCTCCAGGTATCTTCCGACATCCATTCACTTCTTCATCCAGAAACTTTACCGAGAGTACTAAGACTCTTCGTGATAAAGACATTCTTGATTCCACACCACTGTTCTTCGACTGTTCCGTCTGTCGGCAATTCCGAGGCTCGGGATTCTAGCTGTTCAACGTATGACCTTTTGAGATCTGAATTCTCCAACCAGCGGACGTCGTATCGACACCCGACTTTCCCCTAGCGCCGTTGGACACGCGCAACTCTCTGTCGTACTTCCACAAGGTCGAGGTTATGGTCAGATGCAATGTTTGCGCTTCGTTTGTCGCGGACATCAAGAAGGCTCCTTCTCCATTTTCGGCTGGTGCAAATGTGGTCAATTTGGTTTTCTGTTCGGCCATCTCGGGATACCCGTGCTGGTGTGCTGGTCGATGGGAAAAGAGCTATCAACCTACCACCATTTTGTTATTGCCACAAAATTCTACAAACAGCTCTCCGTTTTCGCTGATCTGTCCATGGCGCCCCACGTTCAAGGTCCTGATTGTTGGAGCCAATTCTAGCGTTGAAGTCATCTAAATGGATTTGAATGTCACCATACGGAATTTTCTCAACCACGCTGTTCAGTTGACTGTAAAACTGCTCTTTCTCCTGCAAATCGGTAACAACAGTTGGTGCATAACACTGGACCATTGTAAGGTTCTTAACCCGTGTTCTTAATCTGGCTACGATTATTCTTTCGTTTATCGGTTCCCATCTAATGAGGCCGCATGCGCCTGCGGGCTTAATAGGAAACCAACTCTCCGTTCCCTAGTAGCGTGTTTTCCTCGTATGCCAGAGTAAAACAGTAGGGGAGAATGAGGATACTTGATCCCTGGGGATACTTGATTCCTTAGCTATATCTCGAAACTGGAATGACTTACAAAGATCAAATGTTCTAGAAAAATGTGCCAAAATGAGCAAAATAACAATGCTTGTAGTTTAAAAATTTTTAACAAAATAATTGTTCGAGTAATTGAACTTTGTTTGAAAAGTTTCACAAAATGTAACTTGAAAATCTTTTTTCATCACTTTAAAATGTTCCTTACATGGGAAAATTATGAAAAAAATATTTGTTCCAATAAATCAATCGTTCGAGCGTGAAATGAACTTCATAATGCCATATTTTTAAAGTAATGGAAAACTCTCAACTTTTTTCAGAAAAAGTTTTCTAAAATGTTGATTATGGGTACAATTGATCCCCTAGAGTTGGGTACAATTGATCCCCCTTCCAAACGGCATATTCTTCCTCTGAATTGATCATTATGATTGCTGATTACGAAATTACTAATATTTATCCAAAAACTAATATTTATCAAACAATTGACTGAAGAAAAAAGCAAAAATAATTAATTTTCTTTTAATTATAAAATATAGCGCCTTTAAGTATGCAATGTTATAAGCGTTGAGACAAAGTTATAGAAATTTCTTCTTATGTCTGCTATAAATTGTGAAATGAGAACAAACATGACCAAAATAGTCAATTAACATTCTATCTTGGGGTTTTGTTTGATTTTTATACAAGGATTAGGGCTTCCTGAATAAAAGATCAAGTCTCCTTCAATAGGGGATCAAGTCTCCCCTAACTTCAGAAAAATTGCAATTTTTTTACTCCCACGAAAATGCTTCTAGTTCATCAACGGGTTCAAGTATCGTTCTAATTTTTGGAGCATAGAAACTTGAAGTTACAAGCTGTCAAAAAATGTCAAAGACGGCGAGTTGCTAAATTTTTCCAAAAAGATATGGTGAAAATAAGAAAAGGGGATCAAGTATCACCACTCTCCCCTACTTGCCTGGATTGTGTCTTGTGTTCTCCAGTGTTATGCCAACAGACTTCGCTCAGTCCCAGAAATTCTAGCTGAAGCCGGCTAGCTTCTCAAGCAAGTTGAGCCAGTCGGTACCAAAGTTTCAGGTCGGTCATTTCTTTCGGATTCCGTAACAATTTTATGAATCGGGAGCAGTAGGTTGTTAGCCCAAAGTCCCTATCCCACGATGGAGCTGCCATCTTGGACTTAGCTGGTGGGAGCCTCATTTCGTAAATTCAGCCGCTTGCTGCGAGACAGACGCTGTTTGAGCCGCCCCTGACCTGGAGAACAGACGCTCGGTTGTTGTTGCACGCCGCTCCTGACCTGGGGAATAGACGCGTGCGGCCACCTTCTCAGTCTGCATGCGACCAAAGCATCCACCGGGGTTGGGTACTCGATCTCCGCTTAGGTTACTCGCATCCCAGCCGGTACCACGGGGAGGTAGAGATAGGAGTTGTGAATAAGAGGTGATATGACCACTATGGGGTCTCGTATTGCACATTATCCACCATCTACCAGCCAAGCTTGCTGATCACCAAAGCGAAAAATTCGGATTTCAACTGCATTGGCAATATAAACCATTCTTACTAACGTTCATTTATTTTGGAGTATATGGAAATCGTATGTTTGCTTAAGGCGACCGTGACAGGACGCGAACCAGCAATCTGCAACCTGCCGGATCTTCCCTACAAGTGCATATAAGATTTCCTTATCCGAATAATATCAGCAACATTACTTGAAAAAACACAGAAAACAACTGAAATAACGGTCTTTTGACTTGCATCTTGTTTTCGATTAAATTCTAAAATTTTTGTCCATAAACCTACAATTTTTGGGTTCTAGAAGCTTGATTAGAAATCAGAAATTGCTGTTGAAAAGGTATTAGGTATCTATATAAATTGTACTTATTTAGCTTGATATTTATCTTGATGAAATTCCTTGCTTGCTCTCTCCGCTAGTCGCTAGAGATATTAATTAGTTCTTGGATTTAATTATTATTATCCACAAATTTACTTTCAAAATTAGAGTTCTAAAGCACTTGAAATTTTTTTGCAGAAAAAAAACACTACTGTAATCGACTGTCACAGCCTAGCGAGTCCCCTTTGATTCCTCTTTATTTTGAAAACAATCCAGAAAAAAAAACTTATTTAAACTCGAAAATTTTGAACAAAAAAAGACCTATTTTTTGTGATTTTTTCTTAGGTATCCAACAGAGGCTGCTTGAGCTATCGCATGCTTAGGAAATTAAGTAATGGCTATTTTTACCCTCAATTTCCCAAAAAATTCAATTATTTTAGAAAAAAGCATGTTTAGACTTAAAAATTTTGAAACAAATGGGTCGTGTACGCTTCGAAATATGGAGTTATGGCTGTTTTTACCCTCCATTCCCCTACATTTTGAACCAAATGGAACGTATCTGGTGTGATTTTTTCCGAGGAATTCAACGAAGCCTATTTGAGCCACCGCACGCATTGAAAATAGGGGTTACAACTGTTTCACCTTCAATTTCCGAACATTTTTCAATTAATTCAGAAAATTAAAGGTAAAACAGCCGTAACACCAGTTTTTTTACCGTGCGTTGGCTCATATAGGCTTTGTTGAATTTCTCGGAAAAAAAACACAAAATATACGACCCATTTTGTTCAAAATTTTCTAGTCCGAACATGCTTTTTTCTGAAATGATTGAAAAATGTAGGATTATTAAGCATAAAAACAGCCATAACTCCTGATTCCAATGCATACAGTGACTCATATAGGCTTCGTTGAATTCCTCGAAAAAAATCACTCCAGATACTGCTATTTGGTTCAAAATTTTCAAGTCTGAACATGCGATTTCTTAACTATTTGAAAAATGTAAGGGATTTGAGGGTGTGGAACAGCCATAGCTCCATTTTCTTAAGCGTGCATTGCTTAAGGGGGGGGGGGGGGTAGGGTCTAACACTTTCAAAAAATCGATTTTGTTATTTTTTTATTTTCTTATCGTAAAACATTTCAAGAATGTTGTGTCAAATTTTCAAGTCAATTGAAGCAAAACTGTTGAAATTATAGGCCTTTATCTCCTCCTATCTTAGACTGCAAGAAAGCAAGAGCAGAAACTTCAAACGCGTTTTTCTCGAAAGCACATTTTTAAAGTCCGTGGACATCGTCATTTGAAAACTGCTTATCCGATTCTTTTCAAATTTGGAACATGTTTTCTACATATAAAATACCAGACCCCAACGTTTTTGTTTTTTGTTTTTTTTTACTTTGGGGAGATTTTACAGGAGAAAAATGGCGGATTTTTTCGTGAAAAATCGTAGTTTTTACTTCAAACAGCCACAAAAATTTCATAAAATTTTTTGTAAGTTAAATAAAAACGTTGGGGTCCAGAAAAACATCTATTAAAAATATTTTGCTCTGATTTTTTGACTTCAGATGATTCTGTGCTGAGATACAGTGTCCACCGCAAATCCTATTTTTTAAAAAGCATCCTCGAAAGTGCTCCGTCACCGGCTCATTTTTCAATATTTTTCTACGAAAAAAATACTAAATGTTCTTTTAACAATGCTTTATATAATGCAAAAAATTTGAATACATTTTTTGGAACGATAGCTCTAGAAAAAAAATCGTGAAAATGGTGTTTTTTTTTTATAGCCGTTAGACCCTACCCCCCCCCTTAAACAGCCTCCATTTGATTCCTTGAAAAAAAATCACACAAGATAGGTATATTTTTGTCCAATATTTTCAAGTCCAAACATGTTTTTTTTAAATAAATAATTGAAAAATATAGGGGAATTGAGGGTAAAACAGCCATAACTTCATTTTCCGAAGTGTGCGTTCACCCAAACTGCTTCTATTCGATTCTAGAGGAAAAATCGCTCAAGATTGGTCTATTCTTGTTCAAAATTTTCGAGTTTAAATTTGTTTTCTTCTGGATTGTTTACAAAATATAGCGGAATCTGAGGTTAAAAAGGCACTATAGCTCCGTTTGAAGCTCGTGTGGCTTCTGAAACTACGTCCAATCGATTCTCCGGACATTGTCACTAAAGGAAAGTATTTTTTATACAGTGAGCGAAATAAGAATAGCACCACTATGTGTTTTGCTTGTTAAAATATGAATGATTGAAAATTACAAAAATTTTATTCCACCGTTTGTTCTGAATTACTTAACGGATAAATCAAGCCTAAGTTTACTTTTTTTGGACGTAGCAATTGGCGATGAGGACCAAGAATTTGAAAAAAGTGTGCGAAATAAGAATAGCATCACTTGAGTTTTTCAACAAAAACAAGATTATTTTTAAAAATTTACTGTGTAAAAGTGATCAATAATGCTTCTACGAATAATCTGAACAGATAACTGCATTTAAAGGCATTTTCTAGAATTCCAAAGGTTTTCAAAGGTTTTAAAAGCGGGTTTTAAGGGATGCTCCTCTAGCGTTAAGGAATTTGATATTTGAGCTGTAATTATTTACCTTACTACTTTTTTCTTCATTTAAATGACGTGAAATGATGAAACATATATTTGGGATTAATTTTGAATCAGAAAAAATAGGTTGGAAATCAAAAACTTTGATTTTCTTCAGTAAATCATACTTTTTCCAGTTTCAAATCGTAGATGGCAGCACTATCTTGCAGTTGAAACCAAATTTAGTCTCAATATTGATTTTCCAGGTTTATTTAGGCCGATATTCATCATTTTGAGGTATTTTCTCATCACAGTTTTTTGGAAGTTCACGCTGCAGAAAGCTTTTCCGGATTTGCAAAAGAACCACCAGCACAAAAATGTATAACCGCCAAAATTCCTGCTCATCTTAACTTCCGATTCAATTGCAAATCTTAAAAATTATACTGCTAGCCGTCTGGTCCATCAAGCTCCATCGCAAAGTCTAACTTTATTCTGTAAAAATTATCTTTTAGTGATCTTGATGCAATTTTATTTTTTTTGGATTTAGTGATTCCAAAACGTTCACATGGAACATGTATTTATTTCTTGAATAAAACCATTCAGAACTCCCTAATTAATCCCGAAATATTCGAAAATTGGCATGAATTTGATTAAATGGCAAGATAGTGCTGCCATCTATGACTTAAAACTAGAGAAATAGTGTTTGACTTTTACAAAACATTTGTATTTTGAATTCCAACCTGCTTTTTGGATTCAAACTCAGCCTTAAATCTATGTTTCATCATTTTGCATCATACTTATGAATGTTAATGAAGAAATCAAGCAGTTTGATAAAGTTTTTTAGCTCAAATATCAAATTCCTTAACGCTAGAGGAGCATCTCTTAAAACCTCCTTCTAATACCTTTGAAAACCTTTGAAACTTAGGAAAACTCCTAAAATGCAGTAGTTATCTATTCAAATAACTCGTAGAAGCATTATTATTCACTTTTACACAGTAAAAGTTAAAAAATAATCTTGTTCTTGTTGAAAAGCTCAAGTGGTGCTATTCTTATTTTGCACCCTTTTTTCCCATTTTTGATCCTCAACGCCAACTGCTACGTCCAAAAAAAGTAAACTTATGCTCGGTTTGTCCGTTAAGTAATTCAGAACAAACTATGGAAGAAAATTTTCGAAATTTTCAATCATTTATATTTTAACTTTAAAACACATAGTGGTGCTATACTTATTTCGCTCACTGTAGATTTGTTTTGTGTAGGAGGGAAGATATTGAGTTTCTTCGCGGTTTATACACTTTTTTCCCCATTGCATTGTGCGCTGATTTGCTACCCATCAAACATGAAATCGTATCAGAAATGATAACTTAAATCGTTTACAATGGCGTTGCGAATCGCAAATCCAACTGCATAGTAAAAGATGGTATAAAATGTCGTTTGAAGTCAGTTTAAATCGGACATGATAGAAAGTCCGCCATAGTCGTAAACTTTGAAATAATTTTTCTCCCGCGCGGGTTTCAAGTGAGAAAATTATCGTTATGTTCTCTCTGCAAACAGCAGAGCTAAAAATCAGATGGGAATTGAGAAATATTGACCAATGAGAGAACTGGAAAATATTGTCGCTGGCAACGATTTGCATTCGATGTGAGCCAAATCTAACGATTTTTTGCATTCTTCCGATAGGTACGAACCTATCCGACATCTTAGATAACGCCCAATTGGTGTAGTTTTTGTTGCTTTAGAAAGAAATAAAATTTATATATGTATATTGCCTCCACTTTGGTAGGTAAATGCTGTTTTATCAACTTTCATACGATCTTTCTATAATGTATATCGAACGTACATCAAAACAGAATAAGAACAGAGCTACAAAAATGTTTGCTGGGTAAAGTATGCCACGTTCATTTTGTGTAAAAAAACAAGTGTACTCGTTGAAGAAAAGTGTTTTCTACAAATGCTTGTGATTTTATATTTCTGAAATTCATTCAGTTTCTTTAAAAGCTTGATTTTTAACACCATTTTCAAAGCCATAGAATAAAACTGTGTTGCAATCACGCGCCGTTGTGTATTAAATACGTGTCTAGCAGCCGAACACACCCGAAAGCAGCTGAAGACCGAAAACACACACGCAAAATGAAAAAAAAAGTAAAATTTACCGAGAATCAGAGGTGATTTTTTCCACCCATCTTTATCAGTAAATTTTAACTTTTACACTTGTAATTTAGTTATTATGTCGTAATACAGTCCATTAAGTTGTTAATTATTTTTTGAATGAGTGCGGATTTATGGGAGAAAATAATCGGATGCAATCGATCCGTTCCATCAGGGGCGATCCTAAACAAAATCTGATCATTATTTCTGATGCAGGTCTATCTAAGTTTGTGTGTAATTTTTTTATGAGCCAAAGGAAGAACATACGTTAAATTTACTTGACTGGTTGGGGAAAATCCAGATTCTTTGTCAGACAAAAGACACACATCATCACTCCAATATTCGGTCTTACAAACACCTGATCCAGAGGAAAAACAGCTTTCGAGCAATGCCTACATATGAAAGTCCGAAACAATCTTCATCACTATCAGTCAAATTTTGATGAATGACAAAACCACTGAAGTACAAATCTGCCATGAAAAATCATCACCGAAACACAAAAGGGGGATTGATTCGAATGATTTCATCCGGCTTCTGGGTCCTGGGTGGATCCGATGAACAAGAGTGGCTTGGTCGGTGTGAGTGAATCGGAGAAGTGAAGGTGTAGGTGGATGGAGTCATGAAAACTAATAGCATTCATAAATCATTGCAACCAGCAGCCAGAAGCAGTTTCAAGTTGTTTGATAAAAGCGCAAGCAAAGTGCCTGCAGAAAGATGATGTCGTGTTTGCCTGTTTGCACAATTTATGAGTTATCATGAATGAAAATGACTTTCTCTGAAGGGAAGTTTGTGAGGGCGAGCTTTGCTGGCGTGTTGAACCGAACCATCACCGATATCAACGATACTGTGTGAGAAAATAAAATTGCCATTTTGATCCAATACTTTGTAAATAATAATCGGATCAGTGGCAAACAAAGTTGGGCGAGTTTGAAAAACAGGATGCTACTCGTTTGCTAAGTTTTTTCGTAGGAAGACCTAATCCTCCTATCCTAGCAATGCCTTTAAACTATGAGAAACTAGAGTCAATTCGTTATAATTTTTATTTATTGAAGATTTTTAACGCAATAAAAAATTTTAAACTCTGCGGAATATAAAATTTAGCTTGACTGTACTAGATTTGACTCCCACAATTTTGGGAAAGGCTGAAGATAATCGAAAGGATTCCAAAACTTTTTATTTTATATAGGAAGAACACCTCTACTGACAATAGGATCTGTTTTTTAAGTTCAAAAGCTCTCAACACGCCTAACAAGCAAAGACACAGCAAACGAATTCATGCAACATATTTCTCACCTCAAGTATGTTTGTATACACGAATGCGATCCCTTATATCACCTAAGGAATGTTTAATTTTATTCACCAAGTCCCATTCAGTTCCTGGCTGGCGGCAAAACGGAACAATGCGGAAAGAGGCCCGATTTTCAAAGGAATATCTCTGCTTCAGGTGCTCTGGTTTCAAACCGGAGATGATCAACCATGTTTAAAGTTATTAAGTGTTTAAAAAAAGTTGAAATTTTATTAACCTTCTTCGAAAAATTTTCCGAGGTGTAAAAAATGTTGCAATTGAATGCTCATCCCGCAATGATAAACTTGAAATTAGGAAGAAAAAAAAATCCGATATCATGTTTTGCGAACCCATGCCTGAACATCATCATGTGTTTGAATTCGTATTCACTCCAGAGAAGTGGGATTTTTATTCATCGCTTCCGGGTGAGGAAACACGATTTTCTCAAAACGAAAATGAATGGAACCGAAAAGAATAGAGCTGGCAGAACTATAATATAAAATGTTCCAACCGGGAGGGAAGAGGGTAGAACATTTCCCTCTATTGCTGATGTTACGCATGGGAATTTCCCCCTAAAAGAAAGAAGGAAGCTAACCTGAAAGGAGTCAACCTAGACGTGTTAGGATGTTTTACACCACCACGCATCGTTGTTGTTTGTCTCCGGTTGACTTCTTGTTTTATCTACATTAGTTAAACAATCCTCTAAAAGTCAACATATGTCGTACAATTATTGTCTGCTCTAGTGCTCCCAAAGGTGTTCTCGTGTTATGAAGCTTTCGGAAGGAAGGTTGGAGAAAGAGTTTTTAGAAGGTTTAGAATATGAGCAATCACGATGAACATGATGGTTTTGATCATGCAAAAGAAGGTCTTTGTCTATGTCTAACGAGTTTGGAGAGTTTTAAGGAATGCATCAACGGTACTTTACAAGAAATGGCAATTGATTTTCAAGGGAACAATTTTACCGAGATGCAAATAACTTAAGAGCTAATTATGACTGACTTGGGAGTCCAAATATGCACTTAGTTTTGTTTCTATAAGCTTTTAATCTGAGCAAATTTTTGAAAATAGGTAAACTTCCTTTGAAAAAAGGTACAATTTTTTAGCAAAAATATTGATTATTACAAGGATATGGAAAATAAAGATCAATGAAACCTCTATTTTCCATATTTCAATTTTTCCATTCTCCTGCAAACCACGGAAATTTAAATTAAACTTTGAGAAAGTTTAAAACAAAATTGGATCTTAAATGTTTTTATAAGCATGTTTCAAATCGTTTTGCGGAGACCCCTGAGCCCTTCGACTCAGTCGTGCTGATTCCTGCCAGCGTCATCAGTCGTCCCGGCCTTGAGTTCGATTGTGGCAACGGACTGCTCCAGCCTGTTCTCTCAGGCAAGTATCCATATCGAGTTGACCTTCCTTTTCGTGATGGATCTTCCCGTTCTAGTGTGAAACGACACGATCTGCCTGCTGGAAAAAGCGATCATCTCAACCTTTACTACCAAAACGTTGGTGGTATCAACTCCTGCGTTAGCGATTATCTGCTAGCCTCATCACCCAAGCAACCAAAAGTCTCGTTAAAAAGGTCGAACACAGCTTAATCAGCATAATCAATGTGCTGAAGTTCGTTTTATTCAGCCCAAAATTTAAGTTCTTATTGAAACTTTGAAGTTCCATTACAGATTTGAACGGCTTTCTATTCAGCCCACAAGTAAACGTTTTATCAGCGAAAACAAAAAATAATTCTCCTCTCCTCTCTTATTTTGGTCACTACCAGCCCATGTGGTGCTGCCGGTTTCTCGGCATCCATCTTTATTCCTCCCATCACCTCCCCCAATTGATTTATTTAATTGCTTTGTTTTTAACTTTGAGCAATACATGCCGGCACGCACGCCTGTTCTGCTACACAATTATTTGATTCGCTTACTCAAGCAATCAAACAACCTAATGGAAAAAAATTGTCCTGGTACCAGATTTGAACCCGATCCTCCGAGATGATAGCCAAACACGCTGCCACGACGCCACGCCTAGATGTTGCCTCGCCGGCAGCTAAAATTGGAAGTGATTATAAGCTTCCTAGAATACCCGCAAGAATAGCCAGCGGCCAGCAGCAAAGACGCATATTGATTATTTTTAAGAAACATTACGAAACAGCATATAAATCAATCATCGGCAATAATAATATCGGTTAAAAAAATGGAATTCCATGTTTATAACTGTTAAGCATAAAATTATACAAATTCTTGAGTTTAACTTGATATTTAATTAATGAACTGCTTCAACTGACTTTCTATGTGTGACAAATCCGTGGTAAGTAAATACAGTTGGACGAAATTTTATAAAGTCAAAATATTTACTCTTTTCAAAAACAATCATTTGCGAGTTAGCTTTAAGTTGTTCTGAGTTGAAGTTTCAAAATAAATTATAAATTTCAACAATTTCCAAGCTCCAAAAAATGATTTATTTATTATATGCCCTTTGGTAATGTTCGTTCACATTCCATATTCATGAAATGGCGGACATCCCGATCAGGAAAGCATATCAAAATAATAATTCAAACGTATCTCACCAAGATATTTACATCTGATTCAGTTATAATTAAGTACTCAAACATTTCGATTTCAAGTTTCTCCAATCTGAATTATATCTTATTCTGATTGACAGACTTGAATGGGGTTTAGCTCATTTTCAATTATCAAGATTTTTTTCGGATTGTCCCAAAATAAAATGATTATATCTTATTTTGATAAACGTACAACTTTTTCTAAAACACGGACATCGAAGTCGACGGCCTAAACCGTACGTTTATGAGTTTCGCTCAACAGATTCATAAAATTTAATCCAAGTTTCGGGAAACCAAAAATGGGGCATGGTTTTAGCAAATGATGTGGTTTATTGACATTCCACTAGAAAATTTTCTCGAAGCACTCATATCTTGATAAGGGGCCGTTCACATACCACGTGGACAACTTAGGGGGGGGAGGGGGGTATGAAAATGTCCACGCTTGTCCACGGAGAGGGGGGTAGGGGTTTTGGTCATGTCCACGTGGACATACTTACTTTCAAAATATTTTCTAAAGGTGAATAAATATCAAGATATTTAATTCAAAATCTTAAAATGGCAAAGCTTTCTAGTTTAAGTTTACACAATTAGTAGCTACTTGAAAGCAAGTGATGAATATGATAATTTAGTAATTTAATTTTTTTTATATCAGGAAATTCTTATTCGGTTTTTTTCAAAATCAGCCATATCCATCACAAAAAGGCAAAAAGTGGTGTTTTCAAACTGTCAAATAATAGGTATTTAAAAAAAACTATTTCAAACCTGTCCACGTGGACATCCGGGGAGGGGGGTAGGGGTTTGCCAAATGTCCACGCTTGTCCACGGAGGGGGAGGAGGGGGTCAAAAATCTCATTTTTCTGTCCACGTGGTATCTGAACGGCCCCTAAGTTATAATTTTGATAGGTTTTCTTCTGCCCAATATCAAACTATGCTATCTGAACGAGATATAATCTTGTAAGGAGCATATCTAAAATTAATATAATTTAGCTATGATCGCATGGATGTTTTGATATCATTTGAGATATTTTAACATCCTACGAGTATTGAATAAAAACTCATTTAAATAGGAAAAATATTAGTATCAAAATATCTCATCTTGATCAAATTTAGTTTTTCCCTCCTGATCGGGATGTCACAAAAAGGCTGTTCGAAGAACTTTATGGAACTTGAAGTTTATAGAAGGCTATTTGAGGAACTTCTTGGAACTTGAAGTTCATAGAAGGCTATTTGAAACCTAATTTGTAACTTTTATACTGTGTGGATGCGATTTACATGTCACAAAAAAGGCTATTTGAGAAACTTCTTGGAACTTGAAGTTCACAGAAGGCTATTTGAAACCTAATTTGTAACTTTTATACTGTGTGGATGCGATTGACATGTCACATAAATAGCTATTTGAGGAACTTTTTGGAACTTCATGTCCATAGAAGGCTATTTGAGGAACCTTTTGTAACTTTCATGTTCACATTCGAGAAAATTCAGTACCAATTCCCTTTGGAACCTTTGTTCAGCGGAATTCGATCTTGGGAGGCACGAGTTTAAGTAGATATGAGACTTTTGGTTGCTTGGGCGGGCATGCTCCTGCTACGATATCGCTTTAACAGAAACCTGGCTGAACGATAGAACCCTGTCTAGTCAAGTCTTCAGCTCAGACTACACTGTGTTCCGTTGTGACAGAGGTCCCAACAACAGCACGAAATCCACAGGGTGTGGAGTTCTGATTGCTATCTGATCCACTCTTTCAGCCATCCCCATCTATGACGAATCATGGAACGATCAAGAATTCGTATGGACCCGTATCGATCTTGGCACGAAACATCACCGCGGTCCTTAATATGTTAAAGCCGAGCAACAGTTAAAGTCGAAAGATGGACAATGATGCTGCATAAATTAAGGGGCAATTTTTTTTCACATTATTTATAAAATTTTAACTACAAAAACAAATGAAATATTGCCTTCATTCAATATCCTAGGCCCTCGCAAAATTTCCCTTTTATTTTTTTTCCTTCAAACTTAATTAAGTGATAGGGTTTCTAGCTTTTTGTCCTAGACTCGCTCGCTCTTGGAAAATGTCCCTTTTTTTAAATAGCAAAATTTTTCCTCAAACTATAACAAAAACTACACCAAATTTTAATATTTACTAACGAAAAAAGTAAAACTCGCACATAAATCAACCTGTTTGCTTCTAATCGCTATGATTTTATTAGGAAGGGTGTTTGTTTGTGATCCTTCAAAACAATAGATTACTTCCATTTGAAGTTTTCAAAAACAAAGCAAGGGAAATTTGAAACTCAGCTTAAACCCGATCAGGAGAGCATATCAAAATAATAACTCAAACGTATCTCACCAAGATTTTTACATCTGATTTAGTTATAATTAAGTACTCAAAATTTTTGATTTCAAGTTTCTCCAATATGAATTATATCTTATTCTGATTGACAGACATGAATGGGGTTGAGCTCATTTTCAATGATAAAGATTTTTTTTCGGATTGTCCTTAAATAAAATGATTATTTTGATATACGAACAACTTTTTCTAAAACACGGACATCGAAGTCAACGGCCCAAACCGTCAATAGAATCCAAATTTCAGGAAACCATAAATGGAACATGGTTTCAGCAAATAATGTGGGTTATTGACATTCCACTAGAAAATTTTCTCGAATGTTGCATATCTACACCCATAGAAGAGGTTGCAAAAATCCAATGCCTATTTAGCAAATCTCTGTGCCGATAATGCGCTGAAATGTGCACTGTGCCGAAGATGATATGTTTGAAAAACCGTAACTGGCATAAGGACTCGGTTCCCAACCAATAAGATGCATGACCACTACATTGAAGCGAAACAAGAAAAACATTTTATGGGATTTCCTTCCTATTGGATAATTCATCCCAGAAACAAGAAAATAAAAATATAAAATACAGCGACCGTAGGGAGAGTCGAACTCAAATCACCAACTAAATCGTCTTGCCAGTCCGACATCCTAACCAGTGTACTATTTGAGCTTCATACAGGACGAGGGATATTTGTCATAGGCTTTCTGCCGCCGAACAATCACAAAAAAAAACGCACGACGGTGGCTTCCCGGCGTTTGGCCGCCTTTCAAGGTAGTCCTTTGTCTTGCGATGGAAACGGGAAAGGGAACGGGAGTGAAGGCAAAGGGAAACCCATTGAATGAGAACTGTGCTTTGCTTACTGCCTGCTATTACATACACACGCTACATATACACAGCTGCTAAAGCCGGGAAGCTTTGCCTGTGAATTGAAGGAATGTTTTTGTTGTTGCTTTTCCTACATACAAACGCACAGCTTAGCCGTGGTTGTTTGCCGGTTGATTGAATTGAAGCAATGTTTTTTTTGTTGCTTTTACTGCATACACACGCACAGCTTGGCCGTGGTTGTTTGCCGGTGAATTGAAGGGATTGAATTAGAAGGATGTTTTTGTTGTTGCTTTTGCTACATTCACACGCACAGTGCTCGGTTCGCTGGCTGCCTGGTGTTGGCCGGTATTTGTTTCCATCCTTCTTCGTCTTATGATGCGATAGGGAGGGACGTGAAATCGTTTTTATTTTGTTTCTTTCAGACATACGCAATTCGGTTGACTTGGGAGGTTAATGCCGGTGGGAGCAAATCGAATCAGCACCGGTCGCGTTATCTTCTTGTACCAATGATGCTATGTAATTGACTACACGCCATTGGCACAGAGGCTGAATTTTGGGTGTAGATAAGTTATAATTCTGATAGGTTTTGTTCTGCCTAATATCAAACTATGCTATCTGAACGAGATATAATCTTGAACGGAGCATATCAAAAACTGATATAATTTAGCTATGATCGTATAGATTTTCTGATATAATTTGGGATATTTTAACATCCTACGAGTACTGAATAATAACTCATTTAGATAGAAAATAAATTAGTATCAAAATATCTCGGCCATTATTCTGCGCCGCGCATGAGGTGACGATTGTCACCTCACCTCGAGTCACCGTGAGATTTGTCACCTTATTCCCGGAGTCGTTGTGGGTAAAGTGACAGAGGTTCACTCTAGGTGAGTGACCGAATGAACACATCTGTCAAAATGGTAGAATTTTGCTGGTGTTGTTTGGATTTTGCTCTCGCTTCGGATTTTCCGAAGTAAGTTTTTAGAATTTCGGGCTAGAATTTCGGTTCGAAAATGGCCATCATCGGATGGTACGGTTACAGCAAGCTGCTTCAGGAAGAAAAACGGACGATTTGTGCGACGTAAGTGGAAATTTCGTTCATCAAAGCTAAGTTCGGATCTGGGTCATATTGCCGGGGAAAAAAAATCAGATGGCGACGGCTGCTGCTCCAAAATCCCAGCGCACAAAAAGGCGGTGTTTGTTAAACATTTCCAAAGGTTTATCACGTATGTAAAATAATTTGTGTTTTGTACCTGAAACTGTTCGATCATCCAAGAGAAGTTAAGTTTTTTTTTTCGTTTTCAGTAATGGCGAATGCTGCCGGTTTATATATTTTCCTCAACTGAAGTTACCCCCGTGGCATGCCGGAAGTTGTTTCGCCTGCCAGATAGGAGATCATGGAATGCCGAGCATTTATCGAAACCAACGAAATAGCAGCAGCAGCATCAGATTCAAACGAAAAATTTCGGTCACCTAAACATAAATCCGGTTTCTTAGCATAGCATATTATTAAAAAGTGAAAATAAAATTAAAAGTACTATAATATTTGAATTCCAAAGTTTTCGTCATTTCATCGTTTTAATGGTTCGAAAAACAAACTTCAATTAAATCTGAATTTTAGATTTCATTAGAAGATCATACTTTCCATTCAGTATTCCAATCCAAATTACATATTTGAGATAGCAATGAAAAAGTTTCAATATATTTAAAAATCATATTTACTAATAAATTTGCTTAATTAATTTTATTTCCAAAACTATCATTCATTAGTATAATTAACCATTTAGAGCCTAACATTGTGATTTACATAAATTCTCGATTAAATGGCCCTTATTCTGCGCCGCGCGTGACGTGAAGATAGTCGTGTCACCCAAGTCACTCTATTCCAGTAGTCGGTTTAGGTGAGGAACGTCACTTCGGATGAACTTTGTGAGTTCTTACCCTATTCTCGCAGTCACCGTGGGTGAGAATCGTCGCATTCGGGTGACGATTTTAGGTGACAATCGTCGGTACCTTTTCAGGTGGTGACGAGATAGAAATTCAATGAAAAATTTATGGAACAGGGAATAATTTGGCTCTAAATGTTCAACAACAAAGAATGACCATTTTAAAAACAATTTTCACGAACAAATCTAGAATCGCTGAACTAATTCGGCAATCGGTGAGGATTGTCGTTACCTTTTCAGGTGGTGACGAAATAGAAATTTAACAGAAAATTTATGTACGTGGGAATGAAAGGCCCTTAATAGTTAAATTAAATTGTTAACACTAATTAATTATGTATAAAACGTTTTATTGAAAACGTCTTTTTTTTTTTGGAAGAAATTGCAAAAAGCTTCTCGGACACTAACACCGATAGCAGATTGTGAGGCAGCTCTCCCTCGAGGAACCGGACCGGCTTCAGCGACAGCTACGGATCCAGCAGGGATGTGTTCGGATCGGCGAGGGTCATCACTATACACTTCATGGCATCCTCCCGGGCATAGCTGGTAATTTCGTCCGTGTACTTTCCGAGCATCTCGATCATGACCTTCGAGGCCAGCTCACTGTTTGTTTCCTTGAGGACAATTGATAAAATAATCAGTTAAGGGTAAAAACTTGTTGTTGATGCGAATAATAGCACTTTTTCTGGGATCGCAAGAACTTTTTTGGTGAAATTGAAGGTCATCCAACGAATTTCACGCAAACAGCATTTTTAGCAGCTTGTAGCACAAAACGAAAACCACTTTACTTACCTGATCACACTTTGGAATTTGGCCTTGAATCCGCTTCTTTATGTACCGATTGGTTCGGGCGACATATTCGGGTCTTCGATTTTCACATTCGATGGTTCCTCCTTCAACTCGGTGCAGGTTCCGGAGTCATCCTTGGATAATGCACTTGGACCACATCATTTGGCCCTGTTTTTTGTCAAGCAGCTTGCCATTGCCGTACAATTCGATTTTGGTCTTTTAAAACCCGGAATTCCAACTCGTTTTTTTGAAAATTGATTCGGAAAATCCGAAGCGCGACCAAAATCAAAACAAAACAGAACAAGTTTGGCCATTTTGATAGATGTGTTCATTCAGTCACTCACATATGAATGAACCTCTGTCACTTTACCCATATCGACTCCGGGAATAAGGTGACAAATCTCACGGTGACTCCGAGGTGAGGTGACAATCATCACGCCACGCGCGGCGCAGAATAAGGGCCAATTTCTATCTCGTCACCACCTGAAAAGGTACCGACAATTGTCACCTAAAATCGTCACCCGAATGCGACGATTCTCACCCACGGTGACTACGAGAATAGGGTAAGAACTCACAAAGTTCATCCGAAGTGACGTTCCTCACCTAAACCGACTGCTGGAATAGAGTGACTTGGGTGACTCTACTATCGTCACGTCACTCGAGGCGCAGAATAAGGGCCCTCATCTTGATATAATTTTGTTTTCCCCTCCTGAACGGGAAGGTTTTGAAACGTAGAAAAAGTGTTTAGATATTTTGGAAATTTTGTTAAACATTCTAAGTAGATTAGTTTCTAACTTAAGTTTTCAATAATTTTGTTTGCAGTGTTGTTAATACTATAAATAGATACCTCCTGTGTATTCATGACAAGGCCGTGCGAACGGAATTGGTTTTAGGGGTTTAACTCCCCCATTAAGATTTTTTCTAACTAAAATTTGCATTGTAGTAACGGAAAATTAACAAGCAAGACAGAAATTTTTCTAGCCTCCGGTAGAATTTAATCTTAAATCACCCTTGGCTAGAGACATTTTGATCTATGACACTATTCAATGTTTACGAATTGAAACTAAACTTTGGTTCTAAATTGCAATTCAATTAATCGTCTGTATAGGAACTCAAAACTTGACCTCGTCTTCAGTATTCGTTTTTATTAAGAAGTGTAACTAAATAAGAACAGAGTTTAAAACGAACCATTTTTTTTTATTTAAAAAAAATCGTTTGTTTCATTACAAATGTTATGCTGATATGAAATATTCTTCAAGAAACCAATTTCGACTATTATTTTTTTCTAAATGCTGGATACAACAAATAATTTACACAAGGCAACAAAATTTACATTATTTCTGAAGTGCAATGAATTAATGAATTTAAAAGGTAATTTCGACTAATTTGGGTACCCTGAATCTGAATATGCAATATTCCTATCAGCTTTTGTTGTTTATATACCATATACTTTTGTTTATATACCAAAACTTAAAGTGTTCAACCAAATTTGATCAAAGATTCGAGTTCAGATCATTTAAAACTATTAAATCAATCATAAAAAAATAAGCACCAAAATGCTGTTACCTTGAGTCATCAATTAAAAAACGTGAAACGCGTGTGCATCCTGATTTGTGGAAGTGAGTTTTTAGTTCAGAAGTCACCGAAAAATGGGGGCTCGTACTATGCCCCCGGACCATTACAGAAAGTTTCCACGGAACAGGGACGTCCTAAGAGAGTGGAGCGGAAAGATCCTGTTTCTCAAGATAAGTGAATTATGTTTCGTTACTATCCCATTTCATTTCATTATTTTTCTCTTTATTAATAACACTAGTTTACAAAATTTAAAAAAAATCGTGAACTTGATTAACTGACCAACATTTTTAATGTAAAATCGGGCGCTGAATCCGAAAATGAAATTCAAAAAAATCTCAGTAGAACCGTTTTTGAGTTATGCTCCAATTATGAAATTTTGGAAAAATTAAAAAAGTTTTTGTACTTAGATTAAAATATCTCGGACGGCATAACAGTAATTTGAAATCCCTCTTTTGCATATTGAAGGTGAATAAATTTTCTTTCGATCATCTGAACACTGTTTTTGAGTTTGACCAACAGTATTGTTGATATTAGTGACTTTATGAGAGAAAAAATTATAAAAAACTCATTTTTTAAGAGAAAATTTTGTTTCAACGAAAGTTTTAGACTCAATGGTAGCATTTAAAAAATCTGATTTTCTTTTGCGCTTGAAAACTTATTCAAAACAAAGATTTCAAGTGGTTATTTATCGAAATCGGTTAAAAATTGAAGAAGTTATGGCTACTTTACTATAACTGTAATTTTTGCAGTTTTTAATAATTTAACGAACCACAGTACACTTATTATAGTATAGGAAGAATAACACATGGTAAATCTCACTCGCTCCAAGTCAAAATTATTTATAAGCTTACCAGAAGGTCACATGCCAAGTTTCAGGAAGATCTGACCATAGGGAGGGGTTGCTTGAGTCTCAGACGTGAATAAATTTTTAATGTTTTCTGCCCGGGAGGAACAAAAAGTACTGGTTTTTCATCAATAACTTTTTTTCATCACTAGCCGATTGTTTTTTATGGTTGATTTTCTTAAAGCCTAAGTTAAGACAAATATTTCACCCGAAGACTGCAACACGATTGGACTTGAACTAAAAAAGTTATTGCAGTTCAAAGGCCGTAAATTTTGTCCAACACGCAATGAGTACTTTTTACTCATTGCGTTTTATACGAGAATTTTCGACCAAAATACAATCTTTGAACCGCAATAACTTTTCTGTTTCAAATCCAATCGAGTTACAGTCTTCGGGTGAAATATTTGTCTCAACTTAGGCTTTAATAAAATCAATCATAAAAAACAATCTGCTAGTGATGAGAGAAGTTATTGATGAAAAACCAGTATTTTTCGTTCCTTCCGGGCAAAATACCTCAAAATTTTATTCACGTCTGAGACTCAAGCAACCCCTCCCTATGGTCAGATCTTCCTGAAACTTGGCATGTGACCTTCTGGTAAGCTAATAAATAATTTTGACTTGGAGCGAGTGAGATTTATCATGTTTCATTCTTCCTATACTATGAAGAGTGTACTGCGGTTCGTTAAATTATGAAAAACTACAAAAAATACTATTATGGTAAAGTAGCCATAACTTCTTCAATTTTCAACCGATTTCGATTTATAACCACTTGAAATCTTTGTTTTGAATAAATTTTCAAGCGCAAAAGAAAATCAGATTTTTTAAATGCTACCATTGAGTCTAAAACTTTCGTTGAAACAAAATTTTCTCTTAAAAAATGCGTTTTTCATAATTTTTTCTCTCATAAAGTCACTAATATCAACAATACTGTTGGTCAAACTCAAAAACAGTGTTCAGATGATCGATAGAAAATTTGTTCACCTTCAATATGCAAAAGAGGGATTTCAAATTACTGTTATGCCGTCCGAGATATTTTAATCTAAGTACAAGAACTTTTTTAATTTTTTCGAAATTTCATATTTGGAGCATAACTCAAAAACGGTTCTACTGAGATTTTTTTGAATATCATTTTCAGATTCAGCGCCCGATTTCACATTAGAAATGACCTTCAGTTTACTGAGTTCAAAAATGCTGTAAACTAGTGTAATCAAACATAGCCAATTTTAACCTTCGTAGTATAGACCGAACTTTTTTTTGTATGATATGCATCGTCCTTATTGTATAGAAACTTGTACAGAATGCGGGGTACAAGTCAAAAGCTCGTTTGATACATGGTTCAAACACAGCTCCAAAAGCTTAAATGTTTTAGCAATCATACCGTACGTTGCTAGCGAACGGTAGACAATGTGCAACTCGAGGCCCCATACACCCAACCTTCGGGTAGTGGTCATATCACCTCTTGTCTGCAACTCCGATTCTCTACCTCCCCGTGGTGCTAGCTGGGGTGCAAGCAACCTTAGCGGAGATCGGGTACCCAACCCCGGTGGATGCTTTGGTCGCATGCATACTGAGTTAGGGGGCTTCGTACGCGTCTGTTCTCCATGTCAGGGGCGGCGTGCGGAGTGCAACAACGTCCTGGTGGTGTTCGGGACCCAAAACAGCAACATCATGACGGTCCTCCAGCGCGATACAACAAATTTCGGATGGAAATCGGCAAAGACCCACGCGACGGAAAGGGACTAGCGATTGGAAACTTGGAACATGGAACTGCCGATCTCTAAATTTTGTGGGCAGTACCCACGTGCTCTCCAACGAATTGAAGAGCCGCAAATTCGACATCGTAGCGCTGCAGGAGGTATGCTGGAAGGGCTCCACGATACGAACGTACCCAGATGGTCGTGGCATCTACCAGAGTTGCGGCAACACACACGAGCTTGAAACAGCTTTTAAAGTGATGGGAAAGATGTAAAAGCGCGTGATCGGGTGGTGGCCGATCAACTCACGAATGTGCCGGTTGAGGATCAAGGGCCGGTTCTTCAACATCAGCATCATCAACGTGCACAGCCCTCACCTCGGAAGTACCGGTGATGACAAAGACGAATTTTACGCGCAGCTGGAGCGTGAATACGACCGTTGCCCAAAACGTGATATCAAGATCGTCATCGGGGATTTTAATGCTCAGGTCGGCCAGGAGGAGGAATTTAAACCGACAATTGGAAGGTTCAGTGCGCACCAGCTGACCAACGAAACGAATGGCCACGTTTTGATTGACAGCCGGCACTTTTCGGACATCATCGACGTCAGATCCTGTCGAGGCGCCAACATCGAGTCAGATCACTATCTGGTGATGGTGAAGATGCGCTCAAAACATTCCGTAGTGAACAACACACGCAACCGGCGCCCGCCTCGGTTAAATATCGCATGACTGAAGCAACCTGAGGTCGCGGCAGAATACGCGCAATCGGTCGAAGCAGCGCTACCGGCAGAGGGCGAGCTTGACGAAGCCCCTCTCGAGGACTGTTGGGATACCATCAAGACAGCCATCAACAGTGCTGCGAAGAACGTCATCGGTTATGTGGAGCAAACTCGAGGGAACGACTGGTTCGACGAGGAGTGTAGGAGGGTGATGGACGAAGAGAATGCCGCGCGGGTGGCAGTAGTGCAAAGAGGCACCCGTCGAAATGTGGAAAATCACCGACAGTGGAAGCGGCAGCGAGTCCGAATTTTCCAGGAGAAAAAGCGCCGTCTGGAGGAGGAGAAGCTCGAGGAGCTGGAGCAGCTACATCGTTCCCAAGAAACACGAAAGTTCTATCAGAAACTCAACGCATCCCGCAAAGGCTTCGTGCCGCAAGCCGAAATGTGCCGGGATAAGGACGGGTACATCCTGACGGACAATCGTGAGGTGATCAAAAGGTGGAAGCAACACTTCGATGAACACCTGAACGGCGCACATGCACGAGATCAAGACGGTGGGGGAAGGTACATTGCCGACGTAGCCAACGACGTAGAGGAGCCACTCCCAACGATGAGTGAAGTTAAGGAAGCCATTCGCCAGCTGAATAGAAACAAGTCGCTGATTGCCTACACCGGTTGATAGTCCGGATCTGGGACATAGAACAGCTACCGGAGGAGTGGAAGGAGGGGGTAATATGCCCCATCTACAAGAAGGGCGACAAATTGGACTGTGAGAACTACCGAGCGATCACTGTCCTCAATGCCGCCTACAAAGTGTTGTCCCGAATCCTACTCCGCCGCCTAACGCCACAAGCAAACAGATTCGTGGGAAGTCATCAGGCCGGCTTCATGGAGGGACGGTCAACGACGGACCAGATATTCACATTACGGCAAATTCTCCAAAAATGCCGGGAACACCAAGTCCCTACGCACCATCTCGACCATTCATCGACTTCAAAGCCGCATATGACACGATCGATCGTAACGAGCTATGGAAAATCATGGACGAGAACGGCTTTTTCGGGAAGTCAGCTTCCCGCAGACTGATCAAGGCGACGATGGATGGAACGCAGTGCTGTGTGCGGATTTCGGGTGAATTGTCAAGTTCATTCGAATCGCGCAGGGGGCTTCGACAAGGTGATGGTCTATCCTACATGATGTTCAACGTGGTGCTAGAAGGTGTTATTCGACGAGCGGTGGGCGAAATGCGGGGCACGATTTTCTACAAATCCAGTCAACTTATCTGCTTTGCCGATGACATTAATATAGTCGGCAGATCATCTGCGGCCGTGGAGGAGATCTACCGCAAACTGAAAAGCGAAGCAGGAAGGATTGGGTTGATGATTAATACGTCCAAAACGAAGTACATGCTGCCCTGCGGATCCGAGACCGACCGAACCCGCTTGTCCTGTAATAACAAGGTCACGATCGACGACGACGAGCTGGAGATAGTCGAAGACTTTGTCTATCTCGGCTCACTGGTGACCGCAGACAATGACACCAGCCGTGAGATCCGGAGGCGAATTATCAGCGGAAACGTGCCTACTATGGACTCCACAAGCAACTGCGGTCGAGAAGACTTAGCCCTCGCACGAAGTGTAACCTGTATATGACGCTCATTAGACCGGTTGTTCTCTACGGACACGAGACATGGATATTGCTCGAGGAGGACCTGCGTACACTCGGAGTATTCGAGTGACGAGTGTTAAGAACCATCTTTGGCGGCGTACAGGAGAATGGAGTGTGGAGTCGAAGGATGAACCACGAGCTCGCGCGACTCTTCGGCGAACTCAGTATCCAGAAGGTGGTGAAGGACTGGAGACATGTTGCGAGAATGCCAGACGACTGTCCCGCAAAACAGGTGTTCGATACGAATCCGGTAGGAACGAGACGAGCGGGGGCGCAACGAGCGAGGTGGTTAGACCAAGTGGAGCGTGATCTGGCGAACGTGGGGTGCCCGAGAAATTGGAGAACGATTGCCATGGACCGAGTGAATTTAAGGAATTATGTTCGTCAAGTTATGTCGTGAGACGGAATACTATGTAAATAAAAAAAAAATATAATACGAGGTTTCCAAAACAATTTTTTTTTTAAATGGTTGAGAAACAAGAGTGATATAGCGGTTTTAAGCGAGGAGTGTCAAATTGACACTCAGGTCTGATAAGGAATTTTTTTTGTGGGTGCGTCCTAAAGTAATGATACAAAATTAAATAATTCAAAAATTAGATGAGGATCCCCGAAGAAATTGTTTCATTCGGATGCACCCGCATACAGTTATAAGCCATAAAACTTCAAATAGTTTCATACTGACACTGAAGAGCGGTTAGGGCTAAGCAAGCAAAAACCCCCTTGCATTATTGTTTATAACAGATTTTATTTAACTCTAATCTCAGTTGAACAATATTCCACAGATGTATCTGGTTCACCTCCATAAACTCTTCCACTAAATTCAAAGAATTTATCCTTCGTAAGAAATGAAAACTGTGCCTAGCTCAGTTTTGTTATCAGAATCAAAGTTTAGTCCACGTATTTGATAGTGTTTTAGTTTGCAATATAGCAGCTGATCTCACGGCTCCCATGTGTATTTTAGTTTCTACTCCACATTGCCTTTAAATTCATTCCAAGCAATTTTATGAAGTTCGAGATTTACGATTTCGATCTGGCTGAACTCAGTTCCACCTCTCGAAGGTGCATGAAATCACAATAAACAATGTGTATTATGCATGCCGCTTTCAGCCAGCGGCCTAAGCGTATCTCTTAATTCAAAACTGCAAAACAGTGGCATCTTGCACGTAATCCAATTTACTGTTATCCCGGAAGCCGCTCCAAGGCAACTCTTCCTAGAAAAACTTATACATTTAGCATCCTCGCCTTGGTTGGTGAGAATGTTCAATCGGTGTGTTTGTGCATCAAGAAATTACAGCGCGAACCAAAACTGCAGCAGCATCGTAAGCTTTTGGAAAATAAATTTTCCTTAACTCACTTACACATACACTAGTACTCGTTTGTACAGATCCCAAAGTCCTGCCCTAGCGGTGCATTTTCGTTCCTTGGAAGTGCGAGAAAATGCTATTTCTGTCACCGTTCTGGCTCCATCGTTCGTTCGTTCGTCTTAAAATAAGTCGCGGTTTATCGTCAGGCTTCCGCAGATCCTTTCCCGAAGCAGGACGTGAGTGGCTTATTTTATGACGCGTAATTTAATTAGCCCCGGTGTGGGTTGCCATTAACGGGTACCATCACGTAATAATTAAATGTGACGTATTATACACCTCGGCAAAACTACTAAACCCTGAAGCGGGATTTTCGGATATACAACTTTCTGTTAGGCAGCAGAGAATAGTAAGTATGTTAGCTAGGATGTACCTACTCACACACACACAATAACCGAACTACGGCAAGGAGAAAGTTTTGAGCAATTAGTAGAAATGAGATATATCTGGCTGCGTGCTTCCCCAAAAGTTTTGTGCAACCATTCATTGTGATCATTGTGCTCCCTTAGACTATTATGAGGTTTTATTGGGCGATATTATGCTACATCCCAAGGATTATACGAAGGCAAATGACTGGAAGGGAAAATTCCCTTGATACGTTTTTCTTACAGTTTGATTGTAATTAGGTGTGATTCGGAAACAATCAACAGATATACAGATGATAGGGGAAAATGGGGATACTTGATATCATTTTCTTATTATCAAAAAAAAAAAATAGCAATTCGCCGTCTCTTGCTATTTCTGACAGCGTGTAGTTTCAAGTTTCTTTTCTCCGAAAGTTGGAACGATACTTGAACCGATAGATCAACTAGAACCATTTTCATGAAATTTAAAAAATTTCGATATTCTGATAGTTAAGGAAGACTTGATCCTTCATGAGAGAAGATAACAACTTAATAATATTATAGATTGAAACTCAAGTATTCAAACATCGAAAAATCAGTATGTGTTATATTTTAGAAGGCAACTATATATAATATAGTTTTATGATATCGATATGACGGGTTCAGCCCATATATCCATAAATAAATCAAATCAACGTTAGTGTCATTGCATACTTAAAGGCGCTATTTTCTAAATATAAGAGGAAATCAATTTTTCAGCCCTTTTTGCCAGAAAACTATTGTATAAATAGCAATTATTGGGTAAACATTAGTAATCTCAAACTGAGGTCACAGCAGACTACGCACAATCGCTCGAAGCAGCGCTGCCGGCAGAAGGCAAGCTTGATGAAGCCCCTCTCGAGGACTGTTGGGATACAATCATGACAGCCATCAACAGTGCTGCGGAGAACGTCATCGGTCATGTGGAATGAACTGACTGACCGACTGGTTCGACAAGGAGTGTAGGAGAGTGACGGACGAAAAGCAAGCAGTGCGGCCGGCAGTAGTGCAAAGAAGCATCCATCGAAATGTGGAAAACCGCCGATAGCGGAAGAGGCAGAGAGTCATAAATTTCCAAGAGAAGAAGTGCCGCCTGGAAGAGGAGGAGCTGGAGGAGCTAGAGCAACGGCATCGTTTTCAAGAAACATGAAAGTTCTATCAGAAACTCAAAGCATACCGCACAGGCTTCGTGTCGCAAGCAAAAATGTGCCGGGATAAGGACGGAGGCATCTTGACCTGCAATTGTGAGATAATCAAAAGGTGGAAGCAGCATTTCGATGAACACCTGAAAGGCGCACATGCAGAAAATCAAGACGGTGGGGAAAGATACGTCGCCGACATAGCCAATGATGAAGTGGAGCCACTCCCAACGATGAGTGAAGTTAAGGAAGCCATTAGTCAGCTGAATGGCAACAAGTCTGCTGGGAAGGATGGTATTGCAGCTAAACTCATCAAATTGGGCCCGGACAAGTTGGCCGATTGCCTACACCGGTTGTTGGTTCGGATCTTTGAAACAGAACAGCTACCGGAAGAGTGGAAGGAGGGGGTAATATGCCCCATCTACAAGAAGGGCGACAAATTGGACTGTGAGAACTACCGAGCAATCACTGTCCTAAATGCTGCAATGTGCTGCCCCGAAACCTACTCCACCGCCTAACGCCACAACCAAACAGATTCGTGGGAAGTCATCAGGCCGGCTTCATGGAGGGACGGTCTACAACGGACCAGATCTTCACTCAACGACAAATCCTCCAAAAATGCCGTGATCACCGAGTCCCTACGAACCATCTATTCATCGACTTCAAAGACGCTTACGACACGATCGACCGTGACGAACTATGGAAAATCATGAACGAGAACGGCATTTCCGGACTAATCCAGACTAATCAAGGTGACAATGGAAGGAACGCAGTGCTGTGTGCGGATTTCGGGAGAATTGTCAAGTTCATTCGAATGGCGCAGGGGGCTTCAACAAGGCGATGGTCTATCCAGCATGATGTTCAACGTGGCGTTAGAAAGTGATATTCAACGAGGGACAGATCTAGTCAACTTATCTGCTTTGCCGATGCCATTGATAAAGTCGGCAGATCATCTGCGGCGGTGGAGGAGGTCTACAGAAAACTGAAACGCGAAGTAGGAAGGATTGGGTTGATGATTAATACGTCCAAGACGATATTGGCCTGCGGACCTGAGACCCCGCTTTTCCAGTAATAACAAGGTCACGATCGACGACGATTAGCTGGAGATAATCAAAGACTTTGTCTATCTCGGCTCACTGGTGACCACAAGCAATGACACCAGCAGTAAGAACCGGAGCGAATGATCAGCGGAATTCGTACCTACTATGGATTCCACAAGCAACTGCCCTCGCACGAAGTGTAACCTGTACATGACGCTCATTACATCGGTTGTCCTCTACGGACACGAGACATAGTTATTGCTCGAGGAGGACCTGCGTACACTTGGAGTATTCGAGTGACGAGTGTTTAGAACCATCTTTGGCGGCGTACAGAAGAACGGAGTGTGGAGGCGAAGGATGAACCACGAGCTCGCGCGACTCTACGGCGAACCCAGTATCCAGAAGGTGGTGAAGGCAGGCCGGATATGCTGGGTAGGACATGTTTCGATACGTTTCAAACATTTCCCGGGATCCCAGGAATTCCCGGGAAATTGGCCGTCGGATTTCTCTATTCCCGGGAACGGAAAAATGGCCGGTAAATGGACACTCTTTAAGAGTAGGATAAAAATGCGTCACATCATATTGCATCGCTTTGCAAACGCTATAGAAAATCACTCGTTGGGAATTTTTGGTTGAAAATTTGCACAAAAAATGCTGAAGGTGTGTAGCTTACGAGGATTTTTTTTTTATTTTTTTCTGAATTAAAAAAAAAAAAAAAAAAGCTTATCAAAGAGCAATGAGGCAAAATTATTTTGGAAATATTTTCAGATAGTAGTTAATTCTTAAAACGCGACGTTTCTAAAACAACTTGTTGCTTCAGAAAATGCAAAAGACGGCGAGTTGCCAATTTTTCCAAAAAGGTAGTAAGAAAATAATAAAATGGGATCAAGTATCGCCATTCTCACCTATATTCAGGCAGGTCATTTCTGAAACTCTGTTCATCTTATTTTGAACTCTTTTGAAATAGTTTCTTGTCCTAAACAAAGCACGAATGAAGTTTTTATAAATTTACAACATTCTTCGTGATAAATTTTGAATTTGTGGAAGAAAAAACCAAGAAAAAATATTAATTACGATGTTTTTCAAACAAACATTCGCCCAATTCAGAATGAAATCGTTTGTTGTGCGAAAATGGACCTCATTTTCAGACAGGCACCATTTTTGATCGAGTTGATGAAGCTTGGCCAAATATTTTTTCATCTTTGGCCAAATTTCTAGTAGGGTAAGTGTGCCTAATTTCGCAGGTCAGGGGTTTTTAGATTTGATAAGAGTAAGCCAAATCTTCAACTGCAAGGTATAAAATTTTTAGATTACTAAGTTACAAATTCTTCAAAGCACTCGGTTGGAGTTTTAAACAATCATTTAAAGCTTTAATTTTCGAAAATAAATGTGTTTTTAAGGTGTATCGATGATCCTATTTTGACACTAATTGTTCCAAATTGTTAACATATGTGTTCCTAATTATGCACATATAAAGAAAAAGTGTATCAGTGTACCCAGTATTATTTCCTAATTCTGCTTATCTTTCTTATTCGTTTATTGAGAAAATTCTTAAAGCATACCTTTTCATCATAACATGAATAATATTTTTGGAATACGACCAAAGAAAACATGCTTATACAACAAGTTCGTTTATGTCAGTTTTTGAAGAGAGTAATGGATGTTTAGCTTATAAAATCTAACTTTTAATTTTTCAATTCTGACAGATGAAACTTTAATTTTTTAAACTTCTTTTTTCATTTAACATTTATCATATTTGAATAAATAGAAAATTTTAAGTAATAGATACAAATTAGTTTACAGTGTATTTAATTCAGACTCTTTTTTCAATTTTCCATTTCGATTTTCTTGTTCGATCTTGTTGAGAAGCTTCCTTAAACTTGATGGTTTACTTTTCTAATATTTTTTAGTCTTTCTTCATTCTTTTACTTTTCCCTCTTCTAACTACTTGTTTTCATCCATTGCTTTTGTTAGTTCGTCAATGCGGGTTCCAGCTGATAGAACAGGAAAATATTTTTTTCTGTAGTTACGATGTTTCTTTTTTTTTGTGGTGTCTGAGGTAGCTTCAAGAGCTGCGAAAAATCATCGGCTTTGCAAGTTTGTCACATGTTCAAAGAATTAATAAAAATAAAAATTAATACGGAATTAGATGATATGCTTCGATAAAAGAATAACCTTTCAGTGCTTTTCTATCGTGTGTAGGTTTCTCAGATTGGTCTTCGATTTGAGAACGAATTGAGAAGGTTTGGACTATCATCGCCCATTAAATACATGTGACAAATTTAGATTTTCCTGGTTGATAGCCGACTCCAAGAAATTGTCCTCTTGTTCTTCAATTAGGCCGGAACAAATTTCAAATCCTTCTTTTGTCACTCGGAGTTGGAACATCGTGAGAGGGGGACAATGTGAAAAACAAATAAACTGAAATACAGTATCATTGCACAAAACCTAAATATCAAATAATTTTTTTTTATCAAAAAATTCAATAAAATAAAGAAAATAAAAGATGAAATTACTCCCATCTTTAAATAATTGTTGTTTGGTCTTGTATTCTTTCGAATATTGGAATTTTTTTTTTGAAATTTACATAAAATATTCCAAATTTTATTTATTTCCCCCTTTGGATTTTTTGGAAATTTCGAAGGGGGGTGGGTTAGGGGTGACAAAAGAAGAAATTGATATTTGTTCCAGCCTTATTGGAAGATCAGCTGAAATATGTGTTTAAAAGTTCTAAATACACATGAACAGACATCTGTTCTCTATACATTGGAGTAAATTTTATGTTTACTGGCTAGGAGAGGATCGGAAGGGCCAATGACCGGGCCAAAACCTTTCTGTGGAGTATCAACTAGTGCACTAAACAAAGAACTAAAAACTTGGGAAAATTTAAAAATAAAATTCAAATGGCTTGTAGTTATTGGTGCTAGGCAATCAAAAATATTCATAAAGCCCGATTCAAAGAAAACTCGCGACCTTTTGAGCCTGTCGAAAAGTGATCTGAAAACATTTACAGACCTTTTAACAGGGCATTGTCCATGCAATTACCACCTTAAAAAAATTGGCAAACTTAGTAATGATATGTGCCGGTTCTGTAAAACTGAAGTAGAAACTGCAGAGCACTTAATGTGTGACTGTGGATATCTTATGACACATCGACTAAAAGTTCTTGGTAAGCGAATCCTAACGCCCGATGACATTTGCAAGATCAAGGCCAGTAAGGTGGTGGGATTCATAAGAAACACCATCCCAAACTGGAATTATGTCTTGACTTCGTCTACAACTGACATCTCAATTAATGATGACAGTACGACGTAATCAGACAAATAGTAAATTGGGTTACTCCACAATAGATCAAATAAATTGGTGGCAGTGGATTTGCTCATACAAAAAAAAATTTATGTTGAAATCTCCAACAATTTTCGAGAAAACGATTTTTTTTGTTGAAGTAAAAAACAAATGGTTCAATGATTCAAATTGATTCTTTTGAATTTCGAACAGCTATTTTCTTTGAACATTTGTACAATGGTCATGCCCAGGCTTCCGAAAAGTACTGGCGAACGACAGTATTCTTGCGAATGTCGCACATGCACCTCGATGAAAGCTTCCCGAATATTTCTTCCCCGACAGTTTTAAAAGGAGCGGTCGTGCGATGTACAGCGATGGCTTGTTTTACCTCATGCGAGAGTTTGTTCGTGGGTATGAAATTTTTTTAAGCTTCGTGACAGTTTTGGGAAAATCTTCGTGACAGTTTTCAATGCGTTGAATTTCGCATGACCGTACTACTTACTCCGTCCGACTGTAGCCGAGATTCGCTCGGGCTGAGTTGATTTCGAACGAACGTATTTTCCTTTTGCTTGAAGCTACTGCGGGTGGTGATCACCGCAATCACCCTCCCTTCCCCTCCCCTTTTCGCCTAACCAGCACCGGCACCACATATCAAGTTACGCGCCGATCGTATGCTGCTGCTCGGTGCGAATAGATGGCTACGTCGATCTATTCGAAACCGAGCAGCAGCGCATACGATCAGGCATGGGTACGGTATGGGCACGACAGTCACCCGTGACAGTCCTGCCCAAACTGTCACGCCCTGCAGCCGACAGTTAGGATGAAATTATTTTCGAAACAGGAGGATGGGGGGATGAAATCCGAACTGTCGGTTGGGTTCGCTACAGCTTAAAGCACAACACTTTCGGCAACGCATGCTTTGAGCAGATTGTTCAGATACAGCCTGGGTTCTCGCACGTGTGCGATGTAGCCGAAGCATTACGATTCGTTACCGACGGTACAGCAGCGAACCGAGTGGTAAGGAAAACCGAGACAGTTTGTTTGGCAAGGAAAAAGCTGTCATAGCAAAGTTGTACTTTTCGGAAGCCTGGTCATGCCCATCAAGTCATGAATATGGATAAGTTTTTCTTTTTTAATAGTCACATGGTTTTTATTAATAGCTTCTTTAAATTCAATTATTGCCATGGTTTCTCTAAGCTTTGAAGCTTCATGTCTATTTCCAGAACTTCTTCGGGTTTCTCAAACAGCGCTCAGTAAAATCTTTCAAAAATATATTTTCGACATATAGATATAGCTTTGAAATACACTATAGTTAAAAAAAATAATCATGATTTAAATTTTTATTTTACAGTAAGTTGAAAATAAAGTTAATATAAAACGCTTAAATTTTAGAGTAGTTGAGAACATTTTGACTATGTCTATAATTAGGAACCCACTGAAAAAAGACATAGATTTTTTTTTAAGTTTTTACTTGAAAAAACATGAGTTTAACTGTCTAATTACAAAAATCATTGTGATTAACAATCCGACAAAAAATTTCAAAAAAAATCGGTTGAAAAGTTCAGCTTATACCTTCCATTTCTAAATCTGTGTTTTTTTACGAAACATGCAAAGAATCTCGTTCAATTAGGACATATTAAAAAAAAAAAGTTTTTAATTAAAAATTTTAGGAGTTAGAAAACTAAATTGTGTGTATGATTAAAGTTAAAATGATCCGTTACATTATCAGTTTTTTGTAGTTGTGATAATTAAAAAATATCGTAGCACAAAAACATAATCAAACGGTATGTTAACGTTAGGTACACATGCCAAATTAGGAACACCTACCCTATTTTCAATGTCATTTGTCATGTCAATTGTCAAAGATACGGCGATTTTAGTGAAGCTGCTCCAAATTTTCCCTTTTTTTCTAGAATAGCTGTATCTTCGTTTCTAGTACATAGTACAGTCTCCAAATTCTGTGGTGTGGTAGTTGGATATTCGAACTAAATTGTGTGAAAATTTCATGAAAAAAGCTTGTCAAAGTTGTAAGAGAGTGCGCAACTTCACGTGATTCCATTCTTTACTTAAAGCAATTGGATTTATATTGATAAAAAAATATCGGAGTTTTTGATTTTTGTTTGTTTAATATTATAAACGTTTTACCATCTTTATGGCATTTGCGACTTTATATCAACGTTGCAGTTGGCGGACAGTTATTAAAAAATATATTCGATACAATTCTTGTTTACTTTTGGGTACGAACTCGCGAATATCGGTTCAGGAGGCAACTGACTTGCCAACTGAGCAATGATGAATAACTTGTTTGTTAAAGTGATCCCAAGCAACCAAAAGTCCCATATAACAGGTACAAAAACGCTTACTCAGCCCCATCATTGATATGAAGTATTTTCTATGCAGCTCAAAATTTAAGTTCTTATTGATACTTTCGAGTTCCAAAACAAGTCTTAATGATCTTCTATTCAATTTCCAGCGACCTTTTAGTTCAGCTTGCAAAAAATAGAAAAATGAGAAAAAAAAAATCCCTCTGTATCTCAACTGCATCCTTGGCATCACCTTCTCTTGATTATGTACTATGTTCTGTATATGGTGCCGCCATGATGCCACGCGCCGGATTCCAAACTCGATAAATTGCTTAATTGCTTTTTTCCTACATTTCCTACATATATCGCATCAGAATGGTAACTCAATTACCAAATTACTAATTGAAATAAAAACTTGCCCGACTTGGGGATCGAACCCCGACCTTCATGGTGAGAATCGAACATGCTACCACCAGACCACGCCTAGATGTTGTTCTAACTAAAACTAAAACTCAAAGTGGTGATTTGATTTTTAAAGCACCTCAATGCACTTTTTGTGACTTACAAAATCCCGTTTTGAGCACTTTTGTGCCGTATATGCTACTTAAGTCTCGTACAACGTACGTATTAATTGCTTTTGCAACTTTCAAGTTCATTAATGAGTACATAAAGTTCACTAAAGGGAATTTTGCAGTTGATTCTATTTGTCAGCCAATATGTAACCTTCAATGCCTTCATTCAAGTAAATAGGTGACTTTTGGTTGCTTGGGATATTTCTGAACATTCTTATGAAAATCTGGCACTTTTGCTTAACTCCATTTATTGAAATCTCATTTGCTTTGTACTTTCCAACTGACTTTTCAACTGAGCTTTATCTCAGAATTGTATTATTGTTAACAAGATTTTTTCTTCTTTTTTTTTGTTTACTCTTGAGCTCGAGCTCACGGACAACGGCTCAGGAAGCAACTGACTTGCCAACTCAGCTATATCACGTCACAAGCCCATTATTTAGAAGAAGCAAAGTGCTAGAGGAATCTACAGTGTTTTTTTAAATATTACAAAAAAAGTTGCAATGCACTTTTACCAGTTCAAACAATCAACTTAGGGGTTCAATAAACTGGGACATTTTATGTTGAAGATATTCAATGGATTAGCCACTAACAACATGAATTGACTGAGGGAACCGATGAAGAAATAGACGTTTCATTTTGGAATAAACACTTTGCTACCTATCATATTTCTTTCGCTCCTGATGTCCAGTGTTGAATGAAAAAAAAATCACACATACTTCCAGTTAATTTCATCATCTAAGATACAACCTTTGGAATTCATCACATCGTAATTCTTGTTGACAGCTGACCACAGGGGAGATTTTCTGGATTCCTCAAATTATGATTGTCATTTGCTGCTTCAAATTAAATTAGCATTTTGACTTGGATGTAATCGGATAAAAAGATATGCTATTTTCTTATTCAGAACACATTTCTACTTGATTGACACCCGGTGAGTATCAAAACGTGTAGTGAGTAGTGGTTATGCTTAAATAGATTTTTTCCTGTTTATCCTCTGTCTACACAGTCTACAGGTTCCAAACTTCTACAAAGACGATAAAATGTTTGCAATGAATGACCATTATTTCTTAGCAGAACGATGTATGTCTTCTTTCTTTTTATAGTTCAGTATGCATGGAAAGCATTCATAAAATTTCCAATTTACAATCAATGAGTCCCAACAAACTCGATAGTTTGCTACTGGTAGTAAAATGTTTGAACAGAGTTTAATAGATTATTCATTCGCTATTTTCGACGAAACGGCATCCTCAAGAAACCAATTTGTGAGCTGAAGGTAGTCCAAGGTACCAACATTGTTGATGACGATGACGAGGACGATGATGGTGGAAAACGATTCCATAACTTTCCCGCTTATCTGCTGCTCATCATAATACCGCAATTCTAATGGGAAATTAAAACAACCTTCGGAGCGGTGTGAGTGTGCGAAGGCTGGGCAAACCTAAAGGGGCTTTCCTTTCCCCTTCGTTTTGAACGTGATGGGCTGCTGGCCGGGTACCTCTATTGGATAATGAAATGCTGCTGCAAGAAATTCCGAAAAAGCACAACACGAATGGAATTTCTATATCGTTCAAATCTAAATTAGAAACACGAAGAGGCATCGCTTTCTCCGGCGTCGTCATCGTCGTTGGATTTGTTTCCTTGTTGGCTCGCAGCATGCATGAAACGAACGTTTGCTGGTGCTCATCTTGCGAACCCTTTTAGAGCAGGAACTATTAAAAATATGTACTTTCTATTTCATCGGTTTCCAGTTTTGCGAACGGATTCATATAACCCTAGGCTAACACGACCGAACCAATAATAGTTTCTAATGGTTATGTAATCGACATCGACATGAGCAATTGAGGTTTCTTCAGATATTATGGGGCACGGTTGGACATCAATTTTTTATTCATTACAAACAAAATTTCATACATAATTTCGTTTGAATGCAATGTTTTTTTTTTTGAAATTTGTGATTATTGAGTAACAAAATAAAGATACTTTAAAAAAGATAAACTGTATAGTAAAACCACGTAAAACGGTTGATTTTGTAGCAGATTTGAACGTGATCATCAGATCAAGAAATTCAAGCTGACTATCTACGCCTTGAATTACCAGATTTTCAACAGATCCAGTCAACTTATCAGCTTAGCCGACGACATTGATATCTGCGGCGGCTAAGGAGATCTGCCGCAAACTGAAACGCAAAGCAGGAAGGATTGGGTTGATGATTAAAACTTTCAAGACGAAGTGTATGCTGGCCTGCGGGTCCGAAGCTGACCAAATCGGCTTGTCCAGTAATAACAGGATGACGATAACGACAACGAGTTGGAGATATTTTATTTTCTTTTAACAAGATGAAAATTTGACTTTAAACCTTAACAGCCGGGTGTTTGCTGCCAAACCACCTTGGGCTTCGTGTGCCAGATGTGCCCCTTGGTTTCACCCTATGATACTACATCAAGGGGTAGGCTTTTCCTCTTTCTCAATATTGGTCTTTCTCCTAATCCTCTTCCTCCTTTTCCTCTTTCTCCTTATTCTTTTTCTCCTTTTTCCTCCTTCTCCCTTTCCTTTTCCTCTTTCGCCAACTTCAGACTGGTACGATCTTCCGTGGACCTCGAAACGTGTGCCGGTTACGTAACGCTTCCAAAGTAACTCGCGCCCATCACAGTATCCACTTCTGCAGGATTTCTAATCACCAAGGCATGGCCGATTGAGAAACTACCAAGCTAGAATCCCGTCACGACCGCCCCGAATGGTATCTCCGCTTCCTTTTGCTGCTGGAAAGATCGTAGCTGAGTACGTGAGACCTTCTAAGTTCCACCACTCGTATGAGTCCAGATTAGGGTAAGACCTTCCATTAACTTGTCAAATTTGGTTGACTATCTCGCTCTCTCCGTTCATCATCTTTCCTGATTCTTATTTGATCGCGCATGATTTGCGAGATTTCGTCGACTATAGCACGCCACGACATCGTGACAAATTTCACTCACAATATTTTCATCATTCCAATTTTGAAGTTGTTGACGCCTTGAAATGATCCTGGGACAGACAAAGATAGCATGTTCTGCTGATTTCTCCGTATCTACGCATTCCGGGCAATAAGGCGAGCTGATAAGCTTAAACCGATAAAGGTATTGCTCAAAGCACCCCCCCCCCCCCCCCCCCCGTTGAATGTTACTCACTCCCAATAATAGCTCTTGCTTCGTAACACTCCATATCCTCCAGTTATGTTGATGGGAATCATGCCCGCGATGACAATATATGGTCCTGTATGCACAGGAAACTCGCATGGCTATCATTCGATGTGTGCTCCGTAATTTGGATCTGTGCGCACTAGTTTCGTAGTTTCGACAATGCTACGCTCGCAAGGAAACGTCTCTTGCTACTTTTTGGACCATGGCAGTTCGGCATAATCCGGACCAATGAATTTATGACTTTCGATGCACTTTCACAACAGTATTTGACATGTGCACCAGAACTTAAGCGATTGTTGATCATTACTCCAAGGTATTCCAGCTGCTGTTTTGAAGATGTCGCGAGCAGAACTTCAGTTTTATGGTGAGCTATCTGAAGCTTAACTCTCTTCATCTGGATACAACCCTTTCTACGGACATCTTAGCAAGGTCTTCTACCTCCTCGATTGTTTCGCCGGTAATCATGAGCACGATATCTTCAACAAATCCAACTATCCGCAAGCCTGCTGGTAATTTCAGCGTAAACACCTCAGTATACATGGCATTCCGAAGCACAGGTCCGAGTATGGAACTCTATGGAACACCCGCTTTTAGGGCAGTAGATCGCAACCCAGTTTCGTTTTCGTACGTCAGGACTCGAATTTTTCCGAAGAAGCTGCTATAATCCTGCAGAGGGTATTGGGAACACGCATCCTGTGAAGCGCTATGGCGATCGCTTCGCAGCTGGCATTGTTGAAGGCATACTTAACGTCGATTGTCACAATGGCGCAGTGACGAACACCTGTCCGCTTCTTTTTAAATGCGTGCTTCGCGTACTCTGCCACCATTCGGGTGGCGTCCACCGTAGATTTTCCTTTCCGAAAACCGAACCGTCTATCCGACTGTCTACTTTCGCCTTCTGTGTTGATAATAATTCTGTTATATATTATCCTCTCCAGTAGCTTTACCAAGGGTGTCCAGCAGACAAATGGGTCTATGTAATGATGGATGCCCTGGGGGTTTCCCAGGTTTCGGTAGTAGCACCAACTTCGCCGTTTTCCACGAATTGGGAAAAGATCCCTCGTCCAGATACTTTTGTAGCACCACTCTGAAAGTATCCGAAATGGTCTGTACCGCCACCTTCAGCACTGCATTTGGGATTCCGTCCGGACCAGGGGCCTTAATCACCGCAAGTTTCTTAGCGATAGCCACAAGTTCTTCATTCGTTACTGGCTCGATGTCGTGGGCACCCGCGTCGTACGGGGTAAGTGGCCAGTGCGTCCGACCGTGCTGCGGGGAAAGATGTGCAACGATCTCTCCCAATTTTTCCGGACACTTTTCGGGCGGCGACCTTGGGCCACCAAATCTCGCCAGTGAAACTTCATAGGCTTGGCGCTCTGGCATAACGCTCTGTAGCAGTTATATTTGGTTGTTTTGATAGCTCGTTTAAGTGCCACCCTGGCTGCTCGGTAAACGGCACCTCTCGTTTCTCTATCAGCTTCGTTTCTCGTCCGTTAAGCTCGTCGTCTGGCTTTTAGGCAGCTAGTATGAAGCTCACCTATTTCTGAGGTCCACCAGTAAGCTGGTCGTCGCCACCACTTCGGTGTATTCCTTCTGGGCATGGTCGTGTCGCACACCGCTACCATCATTTCCGTCAGCTGCTCAGCATTATGGACCTGCGATGCTTCCTGCATGTTAATAGCTTTGGTGCACACTTCCTTATCGAAAACTTTGGTCTTCCATCTCCGCTCATGGACTGGATATGGACTTTCTGCCACCGGATTTCGGTCTCCCACGCTGTAACGTTTCGCCTGATGATCGCTTTGCGTATAATCTTCACACACTCTCCAATTCCTGTCAGTTTTTAATGATGGGCTCGCAAAGGTGATATCTATCACTGACGTTCTGTCTGGTATTCCATGCTTGCGATAGGTGCTGATAGAACCAGTGTTGCACAGCTCAACCTCCAGTCTCACGGAGGTCTCTAGTAGTCAATGGCCCCTAGAGTTGTTGCATCTATTACCCCAGCCAACCGCCCAAGCGTTGAAGTCTCCTCCTATCACTTCAGTTGCTTTTTTCAACATTGTGTTGAACTCCCCGATCGTCCCCCTTAGTGAAGCGTAGCAGCTGCAGAAAAAAATGCCATCAATTTTAGCAGTCACGAATCCGTCCCGAGAATCTACCACTATCTCCTGGATAGGAAAACGTCCCGTGGCGTAGATAGCAGCTAAGCCAGACCTGTCCGCTGTCCAATTATCGTTTCCAGATGGAATTTCCTACATCTAATTTTACTGGCTTGCTTTTGCCTTTTTTATGCCTAGTAGTCCAAGCCACCAGTTTCGTGTGCGTTGCCATCCGCCTGCTTGCACAGCATGCATTTCGGTTGATTTTTGCAAACTCTAGCGAAGTGTCCTTCTTCACCACATATTCGGCAACATCGTGACCGGTCGGGTCCGTTGCTGTTTCGGGATTGGTGACTAAAGTCCCAGCAGTTGAAGCAGCACCCGTTGAGGTTTTGATTTTGGGGGTGGTTCTGGCTTCATTACGGCATTCTTTTCGTGTTCTTCTTCCTATTACGAACCATTCGCCAGCCTCCTACACTACTTTCTCCGTCTGCATCTTCGTAGTCCGTACCCCTCCTTATTTTAGAGGAGTCGTTTACGACGGGGGAGTCACGATCTCTTTTCACGGTTCTTCTCGGCTTGGACTCCTTCGAAGGTCCTTGAGGAGCAACCAATTGTGCTTCCTCCAATCCCTTCTCCGCAACCTCGGCTTTCCACACCAGCTCCGTTCGTTCCTTGACGACACTCTGCAGAAGCACCTTCAATTTCGGCACCCAGGTCTTGATTTGCGTGTGCACGTTGTTGGTACTTCGCACAAACTCCTGTATCTTTTCGAACATGTCGGTTGCCTCCATAAGGCCACATTTTTTATGCCCCTTAGTGCATCTCTTTCTGTGACTGGGGCCTGTTCCTCTTGTTGGGAACTACTGAGGTTTTCGGTGGACCCAACTTCGGCCGAGCTTCTCCCCGCTTCCTTGGCAACCTCCCTGCTAATATCCTTTCCTAGCTCCTCTACTACTTTGCATAGTAGAGGAGACATAAGGAGTCCTCTCTTTGCTAAGACCTCTCCACCTCGTCCATAGAGAGGTTCCGTCAGTTCCGTTTGCGTAGTCCATAAGTCTTTATCTGAGGGGTGTTAGTTCCGTTTTAATAATCCATTTACGTTGCATGTGTTATCATTAGAAGGGGGGATGGTTCCAATCTATTCCGAGTGCATAGTTCGAGTTCGTTTGCGTACGTCAGTATAGGGGGAGAATTGCTGAATTTAGTCGCCTCTCACGACATGGGTCAGTGACCCTGTGGTAGTATTCTAATGCCGCTACCCCACAGCATTATTTCGCTGTATAGACATGTAAATGTGCTCTTGTTGGTTTATATTTTGTTTCATCTGGAGAAAGGGGAGAATACTACCGGAATCATCTCCATGTTCGCATCCGGTAATTTTGTTCCACCGGGTTTTGTTTTTCCTCGTGTCAGGATGAGTGAGAGCTTGAAGATTGGAGCCCTCGAGAATTCTCTCTTTATGTGCCATCCCGGTGGATGGAGTAACTCGAACACATGCAGTTTATGGTTCGAAAATTTTTGAAATTCGTGAAACCAACTACTAAACGACCAGTGCACTGCAGCAGTGCTATTGATTTTGGATGGGCACACCAGTCACACAAAAAACATTAGTTTCCTGGAATGCGCAAGTTAGACTCACGTCGGAATTATCACTATACAACCACACACATCACACAAATTGCAGCCTTTGGACGTAGTAGTAAGGGACCGTCCATAAATGATGTCACGCAAAATTTGGAAAATTTTAACCCCCCCCTCCCCCCTCTGTCACATATTGTCACAACTTCCGAAACCCCCTTTTTGTATTACGTCACGTTTTCCTACCCCCCCCCCCCCCCTGGAGTAAAATTTTCAACACTTTAGAAGTTTGATTAAAAATGTTGCTTTTTTAAATTCATCAGTTTTATTCAAAGAATTGAAAGTAAAGGTTAACAACTTTTAACAAGCCTTCAATCATTGCTTAAAACACATTTCAATCATGAGTCCAAGGATTATGTTGATGACTTTCCATATCAATGATCGGGAAAGTCGAGGCAGTAGCTGCAGCATCAGCGACGATGTTGAAACCATCCAAATCTAGTTCCTCTTCTTCAATTCATTCACAATCCAAATCATCTAGCTAAGCAATCCTGTTCACGTTTTGCTACAATTTTAGTGGGACGGACTTTCCTGAGTGTTGCAGTGGAAGTGTTGTTGTAAACTTTCTTATGCTCATAAAATTTACCAAAAGTGATTACGTGAGTATTATTATTCATTAAATGAATGGTGCGAGCATAATTTAATTGAACTTAGGCTAAAATTATTTGTTATTGTATTGCTATTTTCTTTTTTTTTTTTAGTAATGATAAGTGATGTCACGCTCAAGCTGACCCCCTCTCCCCCTCATGTCACAAATTGTCACAAAAATCGAAACTCCCCCTCCCCCCCTAACGCGTGACATCATTAATGGACGGCCCCTAATGGGACTGTTGAAGAAGTTTTACGCTCAGGCAATGGACACCTACTTGAAAAGAACCCGGGATCAGTAGTGAACATACTGAATGTATCCGGTTTGGTGAATGAAGCTTTTCTTGCTGCTGTCACCGAAAAACATGCTGTAAGCAGTTTTCGTGCGACAGGAATTTGCCCATTTGATGACACCATATATTCTGATGAGGGTATTGTTGTTGCTCGAGGTCTGCAAGATGGAATTGAAAAACAGCACTTGAACGATACGAGCAACATGACAACTAATATGTGTGTTGATACGTTAACGTGCGTTAACATCTGTTGAACATCTTGAATCTGTGCCAGCTTACATCGAGTGCTTTGGACAAATGGACGGTTGCTGATCAAATGTATCTTTTTGATCCAGACGAAAACGCTTCCTGCTTTTTGATTTTTGACAGTAGCGGTGAAAACCACCAAATAATAACACTTAACTTAAAAGATACAGCAAGCTTTTTGGTAGCGAAGAGGTTCTAGAACTCGATCCCAATCTCCATTTTCAAGTTGGTGAAAATGGACAAGTCTCTGAGTTGATTAAAGATGTCGAACCATCGCAGACAATCGAATCGGGTTCATTGGCCTGGATTATGCCGAACTGCCATGGTCCAATGAGTAGCAAAAGACGTCTCCTTGCGAGCGTAGCACTGTCGAAACTACGATACGGAGGAGCGGCCTGGAGCTCCGCGATAGAGGTAGAGCGCAACAGATCCAAATTACGGAGCACACATCGGTTGATAGCCATGCGAGTTTCCTGTGCGTACAGGACCATATCAGCAGATGCAGCTTTTGTCATCGCGGGCATGGTTCCCATCGACATAACTCTGGCGGAGGATATGGAATGTTACAAAGCAAGAGCTGTTAGAGGAGTGCGTAATATTCAACGAGCAGCGTCAATGCTCAAGTGGCAGGAGCAATGGGACGCATCGAACAACGCAAGATGGACGCATAGGCTAATCCCGAGACTTTCAGACTGGGTAAATCGGAAGTATGGAGAGGTCAACTTCTACCTGACGCAGTTCCTTTCGGGTCATGGGTGCTTTAAGCAATACCTTCATCGGTTTAAGCTTATCAGCTCGCCTTATTGCCCGGAATGCGTAGAGACGGAGGAATCGGCAGAACATGCTATCTTTGTCTGCCCCAGGTTCAATTCAAGGCGTCAACAACTTCAAAACTTGAACGCTGAAAACATAGTGAGTGAAATGTGTCGCGACGAACAGTCGTGGCGTGCTATCGTCGACGAAATCTCGCAAATCATGCGCGATCTGATAAGGATCAGGAAAGATGATGAGCGGAGAGAGCGAGATAGTCAACCAAATTTGACAAGCTAATGGAAGGTCTTGGGCCTCGTATGACACTTCAATTCAAAAGCAACGCGATCTTAGGGCGCGGTATAACCCTAATCTGGACTCATACGTGTGGTGGGACTTAAAAGGTCTCACATACTCAGCTACGATCTTTCCTGCAGCAAAAGGAAGCGGAGATACCATTCGGGGTGCTCGTGTCGGGATTCTAGCTTGGTAGTTTCTCAATCGGCCATGCCTTGGTGGTTAGAAATCCTGCGAAAGTGGTTGCTGTGACGGGCGCGAGTTACTTTGAAAGCGTAACCTAACCGGCACACGTTTCGAGGTCCCCGGGATAGTGGATGCTGTGACGGGCGTGAGTTATTATGAAAGCGTTACCTAACCGGCACACGTTTCGGGGTCTTCCGTATCAGTCTGAAGTTGGCGATAGAGGAAAAGGAGAAAGAGGAAAAAGGAGAAAAAGGATAAAGCAGAACGATGATCAAGGAGAAATTGAGGAAAAATTGAGAAAGAGGAAAAGGGTGAGATGTATAAGTGCATGAGCACAGCCTACCCCTTGTTGTAGTATCATAGGGTGAAACCAAGGGGCTCATCTGGCACACGAAGCCCAAGGTGGTTTTAGTGGGACGAACCCACTCACGGCAGCAAACACCCGGCTGTCATGGTTTGAAGTCAAATTTCCATCTTGTAAAAAAAAAAAATCGAATCGGGTAACATTTCTCCTGCAAAAATATGTGTTTTAAAATATTTATTTGACTTAATGTAATTATTCTAGCAGACCTGAAAAACAATTCGTTGTCAAACGACGGAGCAACCGCTACGGAAACTTCAGCTGCAATAGAACCAAAGACCAGGCTGGACAAAATTAAGAATCCTGGTAAACCAGCTCCGAGTAGAAATGCCTGTGCGGAGAAGTTGACATCAGTTCAGTAACGGAAGCAGTTAAAAACTGCAAGTGCTACAAGGCGATTAAAAATATTTAAAAAAAAAATCGGAAGATCCATTTGCGGGGATTTTTTCAGCACAACCTTGAATGGAGATGGATGGAAAAAGTGCCTTCGTTTTGAGATTGGGTTTCACGACAACTGCACAGGATCCGACTTTGTAACTTGTAGCTCCTGTGCTTAGTTAAACTAGGGAAAAGAAAAAAAGTGGAATTATCTTTGGTACCGTACGTTTTTCAGCGTATTTTGGACACAGAGATTTGCTAAATAGACATTGGATTTTTGCAACCTCTTCTATGCGTGTAGGCATAGCTTAAAAGTTCGTTAACCTAGTCGTAATCGTGTCATAAAAAGATGACACCTGATAAAATAAATTAAGATTATATCATGCTAAATCAAGATTTAGCATGATTGAACAAGATTAAACAAGAATAAACAGGATACAAATCGTTTTTCGCTTAAGATGTTTATAACGGTACTGAAATTCCAATCGAATAACGAAACAATTGTACGGTGGTATGAAGTCCATTTCAATCGGATTAAATAGAAATTCCATTATGTTTGCAAATTTTGAGTCATTTTCAAACCAGTCAGAATATTTTTATTTTAAACAAAGATTTGTGTTCTAAGAATGTAAAAGTTAAATATTTGATTCATCAACCACAGCAAAGGGTATGAAAGGGTTGAACCACTTTGCAACTTTATGTTGCTCACGTTGATAGCTGCTAAGATGCTTCCTTCCAGCTGGATTTGGCAAAAAAGCAGTCGCAGTTTTTCTCTACGCAGCAGCAGCCAGTCAGAACCTAGGGGTGAAAAGACGGGCTTATACCAACTCGGCTTGGAACGCAAAAGGCAACGCTGGTTGCTACTTGAATAGCACGGAGGAAAGAGAGGCGGATACTGGGAACCAGGTCTCGGTACAGCAACGAGCGCTCTGCGATTTGTGGCTAAATCCTCTCGAGTCACCGACACGCACGTCTCGAAAATGAGTTATGATACCCCTACACTACTTCAGTAGATATTGTATGCGGCCGGCTCTGTGAGCAAGCTTTTGTGTCAAATCTGAGGCCTTTCGAATGGATTGGATTTCTCCCAAGGAAGCAACATCCTTTTCCGGTGGGAAGCTCGAGAAGATTTGGGATATATCACACAAGGGCCATGGCATGGCAGGAGTAACTTGAATGAAGGAGTGATGACAAAGTTTGTCGGTTGACATGCAAATCTCTGCTAGAGAATCCTGATTAGCATAAACCATTATGGAAAATAGCTTGACCTCGATGGCGAATAGATTGGTTGCCATTTCTCAGCCGCCCTGGGAAGAGTCGAAAGTCGCAACTTTGAGGACGGATAAAGATGAGATTTGACGCCCGTGAGGAGCGAGTGAAAATTTAAAAAAAAAATGCGCGCGAAAATGATAAGTTAAGCATGGTGAGAGCCAAAACAGGTGTTGACAGGTAAGACCGAGACTTGGATAGCGTTGATTATTCAATTCCTCATTTGAGAGATAACGATAAGGCACATAAATCCTTTAACTCCATGATAACGGTTGGAAAAAAATAAAGGATACTAGAAATTGTTCGAGATCGTGCTTACTTGTTTCGTCTGGGATTTCAGCGGAATTTGTGTTTAAAGTTGGCCTTGTTTATTTGTTTACAGTTGGCCTTATCGAAGTTAATTATGGTTTTGAGAAATAAAGCTATTCTTAAGCACCGTGTTTAAGATGTTTTAAAATAATTCAACTAGGTAGTATTTATAAAATTTATTCTGTTTTCGTTCTACACGCAAAAACAGGACACGCTCAGGTAAGATTTCACGTTTTCGAGAAGCTATGGGTGTTTCTTTTCATTTTTTTTATGCATATCAAAAATCATCGAAAGTCCAGTGAAGTTGAGTAAAAAGGCTCGACGAAAAGCAATCGAAATGTGTGAAATCCAAGATGGCGACTTTTGCTTTATTTTTCAAAGCTGTAAATCACTGAAAATTGCCTTTCGTTGTTTGGTGCCATCTTCGAATCTAAGATGACGGCTTCCGCTTTTCTTTCAAATTGGTAAATGACTGAAAACCGATTGAAATCCCCAAAATATTATCATTGGGTGGAAGCGCTAAACAAGATCAAGAAGAAGTCACATCGATATCACATTTTTTCAACTAACGTCACTTAACAATTTCTTGATTGAACGAAAAATTTAATCTTAAAAAAACTCGTTTCCAAACATTGAAGGATGGCGGATTGAAATTATGAAAACATATTTAAACATAGAGCCAAATTCTTCAGCACTTATGCTCCCAACGATAATTTCTCTCGAAGTGTAAGGTACTGGTGGTCCACCTTTCTTTTCTTTCTTCATTCCTGACGTTTTTGCGATTCCGGGTCCACATTAGACCAGACCAGTTAATGTTTTTGATTATGTTTTTATGTTGAAATGATTAAAAACATGAACTGTTGCCACCTTCACAGAAAATTCATACAGAGTGTAAGCTTAAGTAGAGTAAGGTGCGGTAAAAGGACAGGTCGGGTAAAAGTAGGTTTTGAGATTATCCCAAACCGAGAACAGTAAAATTCAAAACTCTGACGTGGATTGATCAAGATTTGGACTGCCTTCATCCAGACATAATTTTTATAAGTAGGAGTTTTTTTTGTAAACAGATTTATTCAGATTTTCTTCTCTACATAGCATTCATATTACAAATTTTCACAGTGAAACACAAAATCAAGAGCACCTATCGTCAAATCATGACTAGCTTCTAATATAAAGTTTATATACACTATAAACATTTTTAGCGCTACTTTTCTGTTTGTTGCTCTTGTTTGCTTGAATTCAGGAATTGCAAAATCTCTGTAAACTATTCTCCTATTCAAAGTTGATTCTAATTTTGGTTTCATAGAAGACCATAGGTGAACGATTTTACTACAACTAGAGAATTTATGCTCAAGATCTTCGATCACTGTTGGACAATGCACACAAAATTCACTATCTGATCTATTTTGTCTAAATAGCAATGCTGCATGCGGTATCCTTCGATTCACAAGAAGATAGTACAGAGATTTGTCAGTCGATGAAAGATGTCGGTGTCGTATATTCCGCCAAACTCGTTGCCACTCCACCGTTGGGTTTTCCTCGACAATTTTAGGTAATTTACTTCTTCCTCGGTAGACCTCTAGAAGTGCTGCGGCCGATGGGCTTTCTCAAGCATTAGCAGGGATGTACGCCATCTCTCGAGCGATAGTTTTAAGACACGGATATAAGGCCGGAATGCCTCCAGGAAACGGTGGATTACCCATTAATCCCTCAAATGAGGAAGCAAAAGGAGTGTGCTCTCGACATCGAACGAAACGGTTAAGCAAGAGTGCTCTACATTTCTGCATTGGTAGTTAAAGGTTAAAGTCACCTGTTTCGACTGCAAGACCAATCTGCTCCATTGAAACTCTGGTTGGATGCTGTTCCCAGACAAAGTTTCCTATTTGAGACGTTATCCGAGCTGCTGATGCGTTGGAAATGCCAAGGATCGATGCCATGAACCACAATTTGGACGTTACGAAGGTATTGATGATGGTTATCTTTTGGAGCAAAGAGAGGATTCATGGTTTGAATTTCCACATAAGTTGTGAAGTCTTTCTTTTGACGTCGCCCCAGTTCACTTCAACCATACGCTTTGATGAATTGAAGAAGATGACACCAAGAATTTTCACAGAATCGCAGAGGTTGAACCTACCTGGGGATCTCGTATTCTGTTGTGTTCCGATGTTGATCGCCATTGTTTTGTTTGTGTTCAGGACTGCTCCAGAGCATTGCTCAAACTCACTGAACGCGTCCACAATCCGTTGCAAATTGTCTTCGTTCTCCACGATGATCGAGATGTCGTCAGCATACGCCAACACCAGCTCTTGTGGGTTATTGCAAATGGATCGGAGATTTTCTAGGAGAGGGTGTAAGTAAAGGACAAATATGGGCATACTGAGGGGGTCGCCTTGTCGAACGGAACTTTGGATGGGGAAGGAGGGAGACAGATTTTCATTTATCAACATTTTTTAGGTGGACTTCGACATGATTTTGTCCAATAAAGAAACAAGCAAAGGGTTAAAATGCAAACTTCTCAAAACACACAACAGATAGCTTTGATCAACTCGATCAAAGGCGTGATCGAGGTCGAAAGAGATGAGTCTTCCTGATCTTCTACGACAGTTGTACTCTACAACACGGTCTTTGATGGCTGATTATGCTTAAAATATGTTGTGATTGTTGTTTGATCACTTCTGTGAAGGGTTCAAAATATGATGATGTTGCTTGAGTATTCTTGCGATAAGTTTATAGTCAAAATTCAACGAAGAGATTGGACGGTAATTTTTTTTGGTATCGTCGGTTGTTTTCTTTTTGGTTAATACTATGATTCCTTCCATGAACTTTTCCGATATGTTCCCATTAAGCGCTACATTCAAGATTCAGTTGAGCTGTCGATGAATGAAATCGAATGCCTTCCAGTAAAATTCTTTAGAAATGCCATCGTTACCGGGAGATTTTCGAGAGGCACTTGATTTAATGGCAAAATAAATGTCTTCAGTTGTTATTTCGTTCATTAATTGTTCATTAATTTCAGAATCTGGAGAAATCTCTCGACGGAGCACTAAGTTCGAACTGGCTGCGACGTTCTGTCTACATCAAGCGTTGGAAAGATGTTGAAAATTGGTTCTGGAGTTGCAACATTTTTGCTTTGATCTTATTTACTTCCGTAGTTGATTGAGGATTATTTATTTATTTATTTATTTATTTATTGTCTTCGAGAACAAATGTTTCGCACAGACTAATTATAATGATAGTTGCCTTAATCTATTTTTGTACACCTGTTTTGAGATTCCAAAATCGAAGATGCTAGCACATTGATTGAAGTAGCGGTTGCACGTGTCCAAAGGGTTGTAGAAACCATAAGTAGTCCGATGACCGGGAATCCAGAGAAACTGCTGATGCCGGAGTGACCGTGTAGGGGCGGACAAACTAACATTTTGTAGGAGTTCGCTATTGTCGATGTTCCCGCTTAATATGTCGAATGATGTCCCGCTCAAATACGATGAGAACTGAATTTCGTAAACCTGTTAAATAAGGACAATTTGTGGAGAACTTCAAATTCGCGCAGGTTGTTCGCCCATGTATACGATTTGTATCAGAAGCAAAACAGAAGCTGCTGCTGTAAGCAAAGATTGATACAAAATAATTTTCCTCTTAACTTCATGCAGAATGGTGGAATTTGGAATGGTCGTACTTTTACCCTACATCATTCGAACTTTTGCCCCAGAGGTGGGGTAAAAGTACGTTTCGATTGCAGTTAGGCATATTCACTTCTGCTAGCAGATGCGTCAATCAATTATCTTCGTAATTTTTAAGAAGAGAGATAAAAGCCTGAGGAATCAAATGCTGTTCTCGATTTTTTGGAAAACAACTGTATATTTTTCTAAAAATAGGGTAGCACTAAGGTCGCACTGTTACCCCACCATACTCTATATTATTTTGCAATGAGATAATGTCACTCGGAGTTGGAACATCGCGAGGGGGGGATAATAAAAAATAATGAGAAAAACAAATAAATTGGAATTAATTGCACGAAAGCTTGTATGCATCAAAATTGTATACAATATCATAGCACAAAACATCTAAATCAAGTAATTTTTCATCGGAGAATTCAATTTAATCAAGAATACAAAAGATGAAATAACTCCAATGTTCTACAATTTGTTTTTTTTTGTGTTGTAATCTTTCGGATATTCGAATTTTTTATCGAAATATTCATAACATACTTCAAACTTTATTTATCCCCCCCTTCGGGTTTTTCGTTAATTTCGAATTGAGGGGGGGGGGGGGGGCGAATCATTAAGAACATCAGACTAAAATATAATGGAGAAAGCTTTATTTAAGACTTTAAAATCAATAACTTTCTTGTTAAACTAATATTTCTGAAAATTGGACAAAAATTCTGTCATTTTAACGTTTTTTTCATAAAATCATAAAATCAAAAACCCGGGTACCCAAATCTCATTTTGGAAATCTACGGAACTTTCGGCGTTCGGTTTGACCAAAAAGGAAACATTTCAAACTAGAGGGTTTTTGAAATTCGAGAAAAGTTGCAGTTCGAAACACCCTTCTATTGAGTAACAAAACTTTAAAGCTTTTTTTAAATTCTATCGATATAAATCACTACAAACAAGAAGTGATTGCGAGAGAAAGTTGACACCTTTGTATCAAGGAAAATGTTTTTGAAACATGTTTCACAAAACGTATATTTCAACATGGATGGTGATCAATCCCACCAACCCCCCACCAACCCATTTAGGAAAAACCCGTACAAAATAATATACGAAAATGCTCAAACATCATAAAAATTGAAAATTTTTCCTAGTTGGTATACCCTTGAACTTTCAAAATTTTCTACTCCGTGGGAGCGTTTATCAAACAAATTGCAGTCGAATTTTTCATTGGGGTGATCAATTTTCCAATATAGGCACTTCAGATACGTAGGACTTCTACTGGCAGCCTTACATTTATATCTTTCTTTTAACATTGTAACTATTATTTAATGTTGAAACTCTTAGCCCTTATTGTTTTCGCAGAAAAAATCAAAGAAGTTTAGTTATGACTACTTACCACTTTCGTTCTACGAATAACTTCATCGTTTAGGAAACAATTTTTACATTTTTCTCCAAAAATTGCACAGCTTCATGGGCTTAATGACCTAATTTCAGTATCTACTTTTTTGGTTGCTATCATTTAACATATTTGTTGATATAAAGTTGTTTTTTTAATTCGAACCCCGTCTTAAGACGTGTTTTATATTTCTCTTTTTCAAGGTCCATTTCCAGTTTTCTCATGTCAAACCAAGCAACCTAAAGTCGCGATCTTACTTAAAGATGGAACTCTGAAGATCACATTTGGCTGAAAAAATGTTTTAAGAGACCTTTAGGTGACCCACGTCACGTGAAAATTACTCAAGAACTTCCATCGCCTTTAAAAAGGTTAAAATAACAATAACGTAACTTCTAAGCGCCTTTAATGCAACTTCTTTTGAGAAGGTCGGTTGCGTTCGCTAAGCACTTTCTAAGATACTCCTAGGTGCTGAAAGAAACTTATTTGGGAATTCTAAGACACGTCTAGGTGTTTTAAGAAACTTATTTGGGAATCCTAAGCGACATGTCAAATATGTCTGTCAATTTTATGTCATGGTATTTGTTTTGTTTTTATCAGTTTGTATATTTACAATCGAATTCAAAGCGAAATGAAAAAAATTGTGGTTGAAACAAATACGTAAAAGAATTTTGCGGATTTTTAACACAGTTTTTATATTTTCAGAGCCTTTTCACCATCCAGCGCTGCGATTAAGGAGCTTGCTGCCGGCGATTTAGAAATGCATTCTGGCGCAGCTCGAGAAAAACTCTTGGGAAACCAAATAGCCATAAATTCGTCTCATTTCGGAAAATCTCGGATTTGTGCTGCAGGACCAGGCCACTGCCGTAGGTAATAGTGTCTTTTGTGTAATAATTTTTAAAAGCGATTTATTTGAATAAACTTTTGAATAAAATATGTGTAATAACATATTTATTTGGTGAACTGAAAGTCCTTGAAAAACGAAATGTCTAAACTCTCAACCAACCCATGCGATAATCGCTCATATGAAATTAGTTCAAATACTTATTTATACAGTGGCAATGAGTTATTGCTGAATTGAATAGAATTTTTTTTGACATTCTCTTAGAGGCTGAATAGCATTCTGTATAGCCTTCTAAACGAACTTCAAAGTAGCTTTGAGAACTTTAATTTTGGGCTGATGAGCATTCTCTTCAGACAGAAACAAGAGATGATTAGGCTTCTATAGAACGTTTTTGAGGGAATTCTGGTTGCTTGGGATGGGTTTCTTAGATGTAGCTTTTGAAAACTGCTTGTCATATAGTTGCCACTAGTAAGGATTGCTAGATTAACACATTTTGAATCATTTTGCGCAAAAAGTAAATTAAAATTAGTATAGGGTTGGCTTTAACTTTTCATTTCATGATTTTTTATTTTCCCTTAAAAATCATTTTGAACAGTTGGAAATGATGTGTAGATCAAGAAAAAAAATTAAAATAAAATACGATTTTTCACTTTTTTCATACATTAATTGTTACCAATTTGTTACTTTATGGAACGAAGGGTTAATGACGATGGTAGTAAACTCCGTGTACAAGCAAGTTTAGAGGGTTAACAAAATTCAATTTAAGATATTTTTTCATAAAGTTACAAATCGAAGACAGACATGTTAAACAACAATTATTTCACCACTATGAAACATGAACTTTGAAATAAGAGATATCAATATGTTTTTTTTACTTTCGAAGACTGTATTTTTCTGAAAAATGAGAACTGCCAAAATGCTGAATGGGTCCTAACAAGAATTATTCGATATTTAGTAAAAGTTCGACTTTTAATAGATCGATCTTATCTATTTTTAACAATAAAAAAAACATGTTATTATAATAAGGATACAAAAGAACAAAAAGTTTCTAAAATGCGTTAAACTTCATATAAATGGACTAAAAAACACTTTAGTATAGGTACTTATTATATTGGAAAATTTCAAACATTTCTGGTGTACCTTACAAATTTTTTGAGCCAATCAAATTAACAATAAAAAAAATATCATTGTTGTTTAATTTTATCAAAAGTTGCCTATTAGGCTTTATTTAGTTCTAAATATTTTCAAGATCGAAGAAAAATCATCAATCCAAAATCAAAATCATCATATTGTAACAAAATATTGCTTTCAGATGCGAGTATATGAATTTGAAAAAAAAAGAATAGAATTTTGATTTAAGTATCAAACCTCAGATTTTGAATTCATCATCAGTCGTCATTTAAAAAAAAGTTATGAAACTCAAAAATAAGAAATGTCCTAAATTTATATGTGTGTATTCGTTATAAACTCAAATTTCATAATGCCATCTGATATTCCTTATTCAAAAGAATATATTTTAAATTCTGTTTCCAAACTCGGCTGAATTTAAAGATTCATACCAATCATCAATCCAAATCATTCATACAATAAAAATTAAAATTGAAAGTTATAATCCAGATTCAGATCTGACAAAAAAAGTTTTATTATTGGAAAGAGAACAGTTATTTTAGTGCATATGTTTCAACAACTGCTGAACAACAACGAATGATTTTGGCATCATGAAATATTCCGTCAGATTTTGTCAATCACCTCTAGTTTTTGTTCTATGGATCGTATTATTCTAAAACTAAACAGTTTTTACTGAATTGCAGCTCAATGAAATAAAAAACCTACAAAAAACTAGATACCGATTATAAATATATTTATTATCCTGAATTTTACGAAGGATCAAGATTTTCCCTAGATTTTCGAATTTCAGAGATTCAATATTAAAGTTAGAGGAAAATACGTAATTTAACAATTAAAAAAAATCAATTGAAAATTAAATAACTTTTTCATTTCTGACATCACAAAACCGCGTTTTGAATTTTTTATCGCAAGTTTTTCATTTTCCAGGATGCATACAAGTTTTGGCCATGTTGATGTGAAAAGAAGAAGAAGAAGAAGCATCAGAAAGTCCAAATAATTTGTTTTTGGTAAAACCAGATCTCAACGTTTCATGCATTTCTAAGTTATTTGGCATCAATATTTTAAATTTAATTTTCCGAACTTCCGTCGATCCTCCTGTTTGGTGATTATTTTTTTAAATTTTTAAGGTTTAATACATTTTTAAGTCATTTGACATCTAATTTTCGATTTTTCCGATTTCCTTTCCTTCGCCCTTTGGTGATTTTTAAGGTAAAAAGCCCAAATAAAGGGTGATACGGTCAAAATTTGGCCAAAGGAAAACGCGTGTAAATCGGTGAAATCGTATATTTCAAAAATCAAATTAAATTTCTTTTTCAAGTTAAATAACTATAAAATTCAGGAAACATATTCAGTTAGGCTTCCGCTTTTCCAAATCCAAATTGCCCGGCCCTACGCTTAACCCCTGCCATCAGATTTTGTACAGCCACCTTGTCCACCTTCTTCGCCGCAGAGAGCCAGTTTGGCTTGAACTGCTGCTCGTCCTTAGCAGTTTGTTGGTCTTCTTTAGATTCCGCTTGACAATAGCCCAGTATTTTTCAATTGGGCGGAGCTCTGGCGTGTTGGAAGGGTTCTTGTCCTTGGGAACCACCTGCACGTTGTTGGCGGCGAACCACTCCATGGCCTTTTTACCGTAATGGCAAGATGCCAAATCCGGCCAAAACAGTACGGAACAACCGCGTTTCTTCAGGAAAGGCAGCAGACGTTTATTCAAACACTCTTTCACGTAAATTTCTTGGTTGACAGTCCCGGAAGCTAAGAAAATGCTGCTTTTCAAGCCACAGGTACAGATGGCTTGCCAAACCAAATATTTCTTCGCGAACTTTGACAGTTTAATGTGCTTGAAAATATCTGCTACCTGTCCTCTTCCTTTTGCCGTATAAAACTCCTTTCCCGGAAGCTGCTTGTAGTCGGCTTTGACGTAGGTTTCGTCGTCCATTACCACGCAGTCAAACTTCGTCAGTGTGTACAGCGTCGTGTACAGCCTCCGGGAACGCGCTTTGGCCGTCGTATTTTGTTTATCATCGTGATTTGGAGTCACTACCTTCTTGTAAGTCGATAGTCCGGCTCGTTTTTTGGCTCAATGCACGGTTGTAGACGATACACCCAGCTAATTTGCGGCATCTCGGAGAGAGAGAGGTTAGGGTTTCGCTTGAAACTGCCGGCAACTCTCTTTGTCGTCTCAGCTGCTTCCGGTTTTTGATTTCCCCCCGATCCAGACTTCCTGGCTGTCGACAAACGATCCCCGAACACTTTAATAACATTTGTAACGGTTGATTTGGCAACTTTTAGCGATTTTGCCAGCTTTGCGTGCGAGTAGCCCGGATTTTCGCGATGCGCGAGCAAAATTTCGATACGCTGCTCTTCTTCCTTGGACGGCATTTCGACAACTGAAGAGTGAATTCCAAAATCAAAATAGAAGCAGCCTTCTACACACACACACCTTCAAAATGAAGGGTGTTCAGGTTTTTTAAATGCAAAATTGAAAGAAATACGTCAAGTTGATATTGACCAAATTTTGACCGTATCACCCTTTATGAGAACTTTGAGGCACTCCTAAATCAAGTCGGATTGAGCGAAAACTTTTTACAGTTCAGTTTTTTGGGCCAATCTATAAAATTGATATGGTCGGTTTTCGAAATTCGACATGACCCATTTGGCTGCCACTCTAATTTACATACATAGATTCATTTATTTATTTTTTATATGTTTACAAGCAGTAAACTCCAGCAGACATAAACACGAACTGTAAGATTAGTAATAATTACGTCCGGCCACTCAATAATCTTAGTTCACCTTGGCCAACGAGTTAGTTAGTTGCACCCGTATGGTTTGCCAACCTACATCCTTTTAGAACGAATTAGTGGTTTTGATCGAATTTATCCGAATCTCCGTTGTTCCGGAAGTGGCAAATGCAAAATACGGAAAACAACAATTTAATTCGCCCCGGAAGCTCGACCGCAGAAACGCCAAAACGAACTGAGTTTGAGCGAAATAATTGCTTTTGGAAACCGCGATTCGATGCAAATTGGCAAACGGATTCGGTTGGCAGGCAAATTGCCAGAATGGAGCTTTTACTGTTCGCAGGGTATGGACTTTCATCCAGCGTTAGTTCATTAAAACATAACTTTTGTAAACGAAACATGAAAGTCTAATCGAAATGGATCATATTCAAGATAAAATTAGGAAAATGTACTTACAGTACATATTTTATAAGTTTAGTATTTATATATATTTTGTAATTAGACTGAAATCTCCTGCCTATTGCTTCAAAAAGAAGATTTTTAAATTAAAACCAACAAATTTTACTAAATTGGATATAGTTTTGTTATAAAAAAAAAATAATGAAACGATACTTTATCGCCACCTAAAATAAAGAAAAAGGTTTTATAGTTTTGAACTCACTTAATTAGATTTTTTTAACCATTGAAACTCCGCTTTGAGCTGAACCAATGGACACAAATATTTCAGAATGGTGAATGAATGCACTCATTTATGGACTCGAATATTCCGGCAAGGTCGTTGTGGCAAGAATTAATTTTCCGTATGCATAAATGGTAAAATATGCTCGTTCAAATCCATTGTTACCGGGCGCCGAAACCTATAATTTTCATTGCGGGTTTTTCTTGTGCGTCCGTACTAGCGAACCAAAACTCGATTTGTTTCCGTTGGTTGGATGGTGACGGCAAACCAAAAAGATTGATTGGAAATTCGTTTTAGTTTGGTTTTTTTTTGCTTGATCTGGTTTTCACTACATCAAATATGTATATTTGTTTGTGGTTAGCAGACCTTTTATTTGTATCATGCTTGAAAAGCAGCGTTTGCCTTCATTTACACATCTGTTTAAATTGATAAAATATTCTTTTGAGATGAAATTCCAAGAAATTCGTCAAATTTTATTCAATGAAAATTGAACACTTGTTGATCAAATTTCATATGCATTAGAACATGGCTTGTTTTAAATTTGGGTATTTTGAAAAGTTGATCACCAATGCGAAATTATTCTTTTTGTACAGGTAGTTTTTGTAATTTTGTAATTTGTAATTTATTAACTTAAACGTTAATAAATTAAACTTGGTTGAGTTAACAAAAGTGATGAGTTAAATTTTGTTGAACAAAGTTTCAGTATAAATTTACAACATTAGAGTTATGCATGCAACTACCCTTCCTACAAGTTGAAAAACGAGAATTCTCGTATTGGTTCTGCAATGAGTTAACGTTAGAAATAAGCTCTTCAATTCATCACTTCCATCTGTGCCGTGGAGCTGTCAACACGTAAGCCAGGAGCATCGTAAAGTTCCTGTGTACTTTGAATTTTAACAAAATAATGTTCAAATAATTGGAACTCTATTGATACCCTGTAAAATGAGGTGGTTGGGACATTTTTGGAATGTTTCCGCAGTATTTCTGTCAATTTATATAAGGTGGACCTTAGCAAAACTCAATCAGAAAAGTAGTTCGGATTTGTTTCTATCAATTTTTTAACAACTATTTTTGTTTACCCCCTTAAGTAGGGCGAATAAGAACAGTGGGTTTTTATTCGAGGAATACGTTCATTTGAGTACCATCATATTGGAAGCGGATCAGTGCGTTGTTTTCCGTTTTCCGAAAATATTTTTTATTTAAAGCTTAGTTCTTTTAAAAATGGGACAGTTACGAATGCTTGTATCTCTAAAATCATTCGTTTGATCAAAATACTGTCTATAGGAAATAAAAGTAACCTTATGATAATTCGTGAAAAAAATTTAAAAAAAATATTTATCGTTTTTTGAAAGAAAAAAATTTAACTTTATTCTTAGTACCTCCCAACGGCCAGCGCACACTTTTTTCAGTCATGATATTGATATGTTTTTCAAACTTATACTTCGTCTTATCTGTATTTTAGGCGGCTACATCCTCCTCCTTCAGCTTTTATGCTACTTTTCGATCCAATACTTCTCTTTTGAAAGAAACTGAGGGCAATTTAGTGGATACAGCTGTTTCGAAATTTACAACACTTGATTATTTTTGAGCCACTTTATAACGTTTTTAATGGAATTTCTGCTGGCAAAATCTGACAACAACGAAGTCAAACCATCATGAGATTAAACTCAAAGTATAATCGGTTAGTATATTTAGATCATAGGTTGCGAAGCGTACATACAAGATTACTCATTTTAGGCTTTTAAAAACAGCGAAAACCAAAGTTTTCGTTTTGATAATTATTGTACTTTTCCACAGGAGCAGAATTTTGATAATTCATTACTTTATATAAATCAACCAGCAAATACATACTTTAATAAGCTCTGGACATTGTCACGAGCAGAAATGGTATAGGATTCAAACGCTGGAAATTGTTTGAAATAGGGTATTTCATAAGTTTTGTCGTTTATCAGAAATCATCTGTCCCATAGTCGGTAGCGGATATACAGCTTTCGAGCTATGAAACTAGAAAAAAATTGTTGTTTGAGGTAAGGTTTGAATGACTTATTACTAGGCAAAGCCTTCAGCTTATAGGAGAAATTTTTTTTAGACATTTCAGCGATCTACCCTTAGTTTATGCCTAATAAAAAAAAAAAATTAAAAATGCTGCTATGAGACTTGACATTCCTGATGATCCTTAACCGTAGTTCCCGATCGTATGCTTCACTGCAATGCTTGATTTGAACTTTGAGAATATTTTTGACAGTGTAATCATACTTTTCCACCACTCACACACGGTAATTCTTTGAATAATCAACGGTTTCGTCAGCTATCAATTTGATAATGATGGTTTTTGAAGAAAACTGTGCAAAAAAATTTATATCTTTTTAACTTGCATCGTAAATATCTCAAAGCGCTTGAATTTAAAATAAAAAAAGGTCGGTTAGTAATTTTCACAGGTAACCAAATGCTATAAAAATGTCTGTTCAAATGTCCGATAACTAGTAAATGAGCTATCAGCAAGAGAAAGCGTCTCGTTTCTAAAAGAACTAAGCTTTATCATTTATGAAGGCTATCATGGGAAATTCTCTTCCTTTTTAGTGTATATGAATTAAAAGCATGTAGCGAGATTCATATTATGGAAGGGGTAAAGTCATCCAGCCTTATTTAAGTAAGGCAAACAACAAGAATTGATTTTTTACTGACTCAATGCGATTTATATGAACTTCTTGGTATGGAGACCACACTAAACTGCAGTATTCAAGGAGGGGAATGACATAAAAAGTTTTTATTGTGCAATGATCATTCAATTGCAGACTAAATCCTTCTGATGAAACCAAGCATATTACTTGCTTTGTAGATAATATTATTAAAATGAACAACAAAGGTTATTCTCGATATATCTAGGATAGCACATAAATACAAATAAAATCGAGATAAGTCAAATCTGGCCAAGGTGAAAATGTATTGTTTGAAACTTCCCGGATTTTACCCGGGTTTGTTCAGATTATTTGTTAAATCAAATGAAAATCTGGAAATCCTCTATGAAAATTCTTTTCCAAAATGAATAAAAAAAATTAAAATGAACATATTTGTGTTTAATACTTAGGTACGATTTTAACACTGCTGCTGTGGTTCATCGAGAACTTAAAATCTCAAATAATTCTTTTTCATTCTTCTCTGACAAGTTTTAAAATAATGCCTAGATTTGGTTCAGATTAGCCTTTTTTCTCTTAAGTATCGTTGTTTTAACAATTTTTTTGAAGATATCATGCTCAAATTCGACCTTTATTTAATTCGTTTCACAGGTACCCAATCTTTTTGATGATAAACGCTCTAGAAGCGACAAATCATCTGATGTCCTTTCTGTCATTGGTAACATTTTGAAAATTAGAGAGATCCCCACTTAAAAAATATCTTGTAATACATCATCCGGAAATATCATTTGGTTGAAAATAATCCACTTAATAACATGAGAGGCATTAGAATAAAAGGAATTGAAGGATATTGAAATAATCCCTTCGGAGGATGTGGGAGTATCACTTAAAATTAATAGAAAATTTTACACGACTAGTGCATTTTAAGTCACTTCCATCGAATTTGGTATTCAATTAATTTGTACTTAACTATACGACACGAATCGAATCGAATCGAATTTTCAAGCATTTTTTTTTTAAATTCAATTAAGTATACAAACAAACTTTCAGTAAAATCGGTAAAAAATCCATAGCTGGAATAATTGATATGTTATTTTCATCAAATTTGGAACTTAAACAAGTTTCGAAGCCTTTTTGGGAGATTCTTCTTTTCACTGAAAGACATTCTTTTTTAAAAAAAGAGGAAAGAATGAGTGCTTTTTAAACGGAGTTTTATGAGTGAAAATCACCTTAAAATACTTCACATGGCAAAGAATTTCCAAGAAATTATTAACAAATTTGAAATACAAAAATTTTTCTAACATTGCAAGATGTATAGATGATCCATTGAATTGAAAAACTTTTCACTTTCAAATTCCTTTACGCTAGATGAGCATCTCTTAAAACCCCATTTTAAAACCTTTGAAAACCTTTGGAATTTTGGAAAACTCCAAAAAATGCAGTTATCTATTCAAATAATTCGTAGAAGCATTATAATTCACTTTAACACAGTCAATTTTTTAAAATAATCTTGTTTTTGTTGTAAAACTAAAGTTGTGCTGTTCTTATTTCGCACCCCTTTTTCACATTTTTGGTCCTCAACGCCAATTGCTACGTCCAAAAAAAGTAAACTTATGCTTGATTTATCAGTTAAGCAATTCAGAACAAACTGTGGAAGAACATATTTGTAATTTTCAATCATTCATATTTCAACACGAGAAACACATAGTGGTGCTACTCTTAAAGAGTGATACGGTCAAAATTTGGTCAATATCAACTTGACGTATTTCTTTCAATTTTGCATTTAAAAAACCTGAACACCCCTCATTTTGAAGGTGTGTGTGTGTAGAATGTTGCTCCTATTTTGATTTTGGAATTCACTCTTCAGTTGTCAAAATGCCGTCCAAGGAAGAAGAGCAGCGTATCAAAATTTTGCTCGCGCATCGCGAAAATCTGAGCTACTCGCACGCAAAGCTGGCAAAATCGCTAAAAGTTGCCAAATCAACCGTTACAAATGTAATTAAAGTGTTTGGGGAACGTTTGTCGATGAGATGACAAAGAGAGTTGCCTGTAGTTTCAAGCAAAACCCTAACCTCTCTGTCCGAGATGCCGCAAATAAGCTGGGTGTATAGTCTACAACCGTGCATCGAGCCAAAAAACGAGCCGGACTATCGACTTACAAGAAGGTAGTGACTCCAAATCGCGATGATAAACAGAATACGATGGCCAAAGCGCGATCCCGGAGGCTGTTCACGACGATGCTGTTGAAGTTAGACTGCGTGGTAATGGACGACGAAACCCACGTCGAAGCCGACTACAAGCAGCTTCCTGGACAGGAGTTTCATACGGCAAAAGGAAAGGGAAAGGTAGCAGCTATTTTCAAGCACATGAAACTGTCAAAGTTCGCGAAGAAATATCTGGTTTGGCAAGCTATCTTTACCTGTGGCTTGAAAAGCAGGATTTTTATAGCTTCCGGGACTGCCAACCAAGAAAATTACGTGAAAGAGTGTTTGAATAAACGTCTGCTGCCTTTCCTGAAGAAACGCGGTTGTTCCGTACTGTTTTGGCCGGATTTGGCATCTTGCCATTACGGTAAAAAGGCCATGGAGTGGTACGCCGCCAACAACGTGCAGGTGGTTCCCAAGGACAAGAACCCTCCCAACACGCCAGAGCTCCGCCCAATTGAAAAATACTGGGCCATTGTCAAGCGGAACCTAAAGAAGACCAAAAAAACTGCTAAGGACGAGCAGCAGTTCAAGGCAAACTGGCTTTCTGCGGCGAAGAAGGTGGACAAGGTGGCTGTACAAAATTTGATGGCAGGGGTTAAGCGTAAGGCCCGGCAATTCGGATTTGGAAAAGCGGAAGCCTAACTGAATGTTTTTCCTGAATTTTATACTAATTAAACTTGGAAAAGAAATTTAATTTGATTTTTTAAATAAACGATTTCACCGATTTACAGGCGTTTCCCTTGACCAAATTTTGACCGTACCACCCTTTATAACTATTTAGTTATACTTTTATTATTGCAATATAAGCTCTCAATGTATTGAAATTCATATCAATCAAGAGTTTTTCAATACTATCTTTGGTGCAAAACACTCATTTAGTGAGAACCGTAAAACGGAGTAAGATTGTTTACTTTTTTCAATATTTCTCGATTATTTTTTCTGTTGAAAATCTGTTTCGTCTTTGTTTAGAATTGGATGCTCTGGGGTAATATAGATCATTCTCTTTTTTGACGATTTTAAGGAGTTTTCTTTATCATAAAGGATTCAAAACACCTTCATAATATTGACAAATGCTAGTAATTGATAAACTAAGGCAGTTGGTGTGTTAAGCAACTACAATTAAGATCGAAAGACGGACAATGATGCTGCATAAATTAAGGGGCTAAATTTTTTAACATTACTTCTAAAATTTTAACTACAAAAAAATGAAATTTTGCCTTCATTCAATTCTCTAGGAGTTCACACTATGCCCCTTTAATTTTTTCCTTCAAACTTTACCATTTGATAGCGTTTCTAGCCTTTTGTCCTAGACTAGCTTATTCTTGGAAAATGGACATAATTTTTAATATAGAAAATTAACCTCTAAATACAAAGAAAAAAAGTATACCAAAACTATAAATTTACTAAGTAAAAAGGTTGAACTGTCACATAAATCAACCTGCTGCTTCTGAACGCTTTGATATCTTCAGGAAGGGTGCAATTTGAAACTAAACATGTAGGTTTTTAAACTAAGTTATTGATGATTATGTGACAAAATTCCATGTTGATCAATGGTATCCCGTTTTTCGTAACTTTTTTGCTTTCCGCGAGTTTTCTGAAGACCATAAAAATAAAAGAAACCATAAAAACCATAAAAGGGTACGTTGAATGGAACTGTTATTGAGCTGAGAGTATTCAGGATAGAATCTTTCGACACCGTTTGACTCAGAAAACATAAAGAATCGAGAAGGTTCGATGTGCCAAAATTTTATGTTTTATTTTTGCTTATGTCTGCCTTTAATGCAAAAATATCAAGACATTAGGGGAGATAAGGACATAATAGTAACCTTAAGAAAAACACTTATAAAATCATAGAAATCGGCAAAAATATGTGACTTACATTATTGTTTCGTGTTCAGACACTCAAATAGTCTGTTTCCTAACTGGATTTAACGGGGAAAAGTAGATAAAAACGTTTAAAAATGCATTTCAAAAAAATTTCCGAAAGCTGAAAATCAGTCACTGTAAGGGCATAATGAGAACCTCCACTGGGGCAGTATAAGTAACAATAATCGGGGCACGATGAACGTTTTCTGTTGTGGAATCTAGCAGCGACTTTCACTCGATGAAGTCAACTGAATAATAAAGCTTACAGCTTAAATTGTTTCGTCTGACAATTTGGCCTTTTGGCTAGATGTCGGAGAGATAATCAGTAGGCTCGAATTCAATTCCTGTTCGAGTGATTTTTTTTTTCATTCACCATTCATGACCGATACATTTTACACTAACCGATGAAGCGTAGATCCATCAAACAAAGCAATAACAAAATAATGTATGACTTTTTGTAGAAAACCAGCAATTCGCACACACTCATACATTATGTTTTTGGTGTTTTGCTTCACCCGCCAATATGCTACTAGTTATAAAATGCAACAATCTAAATAATCGGTCATGAATGGTAAATGAAAAAAAATCTCCTTGAACAAGAATCGAACCCGAGCCTACTGATTATCTCTCCGACCTCTCCGACATCTAATCAATAGGCCAAATCGTCAGATTCATACTGGTGAAGCTGTAGCTCTATCATTCAGTTGGCTACATCGAGTTAAGTTCGCTGCTAGATGCTACGGCAGAAAACGCTCATCGTGCCCCGATTAATTGTGCTCTGTTCGCCCCGATTCAACAAATTAAAGTAAAAACGCGTTTTAAAATTGATTTAAGTGATAAATAAAAAAAATGATGGTGAAAATTGAGGAACAATGGTAATATCATGTTGCAGTGCGCACATTATAGATGATTCAAAGATCATAAAAGCTTATTTTCTAGTGCTTGAAAATTATATTATTTTCGGCAGTTGAGAACCTAGATGTTTTTGTTCAAATCTTTCTGTAAAGATGATAAGAAGATACCTTTTTTAATGGAAAATTAATACGATAAAAAGTACGAAACTATTCCTCATGAAAATTGATTTAAGAAAATGCGTACTTTTGTAGAAAAGAGAAGTGCTTACTATGCCCCGTTATGCTCGTTATGCCCTTATCTCTCGTACCTGAAAAAAATGTCTCGAGTTTTTGACTGAAACAAATTATTTGCTATTTTGCAAACTGTTAACGAATTTATTTCAATAACAAATCATAGTGAAGGTGATCAAAGTCAAGAGTTGAAATGGACAATTTTAATAGATTATTCACATCATTGGACAAAGGTTGTCTTGGTTGTACCACTTATGGATTATAGACTTTCACTCAGAAATAATTAATTAGAGTTGAAGGAGAAAGTGCAAAACGTTGTAAAAATTCCAGATCGATCTTAACACCTTAGGTCATTGCCAGCCGGTGTAAAAAAAGAACTCTTGCGGTAAATAGTTTTATAATAGACAAAATTGAACACGAACTAAACGTAGTTAGGTACATAAGTCATAATCCCTATGGCCAACCGCCGTTTGTGGCTTTAACGAGCGTCGTCCCTGTTGTTGAAAATGTATACCCAGTCAGGTAACTTAATGCCAGGAGCCAGCCAACGAGCTAGCAGGAGGGCAGGCCAACACATACACATACACATACAAACACAAATGGCGCGGAGGCACATTGGGAACTTTCCTTTCGCCTCACCTGACTTGGACACGAGCCAGCCAGATTCTGAGCTTTTGGACGTGATAAATTTTGCAAGCTGTAATCTTGCGGCACAATTCTGCTTTCTGACAGCTTTCGTTGTTGCTGTGCAATTTGTGTTACGATGTGTCGCTTTAAGAAGCTTTTAAAATGAATTTCAATCTAATATTTCATAGATCAATGTACGACATCTAAATTATTTGAATATATGTAAACCATGACCTAGAAAATAAAACATAAGTACAGTCACGTTTCTACCCAATTAAATGACACATCCTACTGATGTCATCGTTGAATTTTTCGTTGGTTGCCTTTCTAAAAGTGTTACGGAAAGTGTACTTTTTTACCAGACTATAGTATGTTTCCCATTTTTTGATGTTGCCTTTGGCTTGTGCCGACCAGTTGTTTTGGCATATCCATTGAATAAAATGCAAGCTTTACCTTTAACATCGAGCTTCTCGAGGCTATTTTTTGTCAAACAGAAGAATAAACCTTGGTTTCATTCATTTCATTTATCCTCGTTTGATTTACGTATAATTTCAGTTTTCTAAACGAACAGTTTAAACTCGATATCGACAGATTTAGAGCGGTTTGGTAGCTTCAAAACGTGTTTTGTCGTAACACCGAATGAAAATTTATTTTATATCGTTTACAATCGCAGATAAATCAAATCAAAGATATTCTTAAATTCAACTGCCTATATTGTGTATCCTTATGGATAAAATTTTATAGATTTGTATTTCTTTCAAGTAAGTAGGAAATTTGATGACCGGGATAACTTTGGTCAACATGAAATTTTTGCAGTTAATCATCATTAACTAAGTCTGGAGTTAAAATACCTGAAAACTGTTTTCTACGTTTTAAAGCATATAAATTTAGTTTTAAATAGGCTAAATTGTGTTTGAAGTTGGTGTTTTTTATATAACTTAAAATGTTATTTTAAAGTTTAAAAATATCTGCTTTTTCGAAGACTTACAAACAAACACCTCTTCTGATAAAATAATAGCATCTAGAGGCAAATGGATTGTTTTATATGAAAGTTTAACTTTTTTCCTTTCTATACACATAGTTTTAGATTTATTTGTATGGTCATTCTATGATAACTTTGGATATTAAAAAAGGACATTTTCTATGAGATAGCCTGTATAGAACAAATGGCTAAAAACCTTATGAAATGGTTAAGTTAGTATAATAAAAGAATAAAGAAAAAGTGGGAGGACCTAGGGAATGGCATGAAGGTATTACATTTGTTATTGTGGCCAAAAAATATTGAAAAATGTTTTAAACTTTTGCCCCTAAATTTATGCAGCAATATTATCCATCTTTTGATTTTTGTTTTTTTTTTTTAAGAAAACGTTGAAAAATTGAATTGAGTTCAAAAACAATACTGTCATTATTATGTTTTAAAACTTCTGGGCTAATAAGCATCAAAACAATAAATTTGAAGATGTTGAGATACGTTAAAACCAGAGTGATCAAATTTACTCCGAAACAAGAAACTGGTATTTTAACAAACATGATCATGCTTTATACTCCTTGCCTCAGTAAGCATTTTGAAAAATTTTCGTGTTACAAAAAAGCAACCCCTTCCAAAATATTCGAAAATGAATTGAAAAAGTGATCAATGTTCCCCCAGTTTACGGTACTACAAATAAACACACCTTACAATCTAGCAATATTTTGTACAGTTAATCTTAGGCCAAAATCAACGATCCTATTCTTTGACGAAATTTTCAAACCCGTTCAATAAACAACTTTCTTAAAGTCTTTTAAAAAAGCTGTTATAATGATCATTTTCAAAATAATAAAATTTGTAACCCACCCAGTGGTTGGTGCTTTAATCGGACCAATTTGTCAATTTAACGAGGAAGGACCGAAAACGATTATTCGTTTTTTCAAGATTCAATTTAGGTGGAACAAATATCAATTTCTTGTTTTGTCATCCCCCCCTTTTCGAAATTTTCAAAAAACCCGTAGGGGGGATTAAATGAAATTTGAAAAATTTAATCAAATTTCAAAGAGAAAAAAAATTAAATATCCGTCATTGTCATTGGTCATGTAATCTATGCCCAAGAAACAAATTGTTGAAGATGAAGATTATTTCATCTTTTGTATTTTTGACTTTATTGAATTTTTGGAATTTATTTTTTTGATTTATGGGTTTTGTGCAATGATATAGTATATACAATTAAGTTGCGTACAAGCTTTCAGGCAATTTATTCCAATTAATTTATTTTTTGCAATATTTTTCATTAAACCGCCCCTCCCCTATCGATGTTTCAACTGCGAGTGACAAAAATAAGGATTTTAAAATTGTCCCGTCCTTATCCATGCGAAACAAACGGTTAGATTTCGCCTTATTCTGAAAATCAATGTTTCATTTTTCTTAAATTTTGAAATTTTTTTAAAAGTGAAGTTAAGCCTTTCTATACGTTTGTTCAAATAAGTAAATTTTTTTCTCGGATTTTAATAAGAGTTAACGAGTTTAAAACATTAACAATGAAAAAATCTGAAAATCAAACAATTTGAGAATCTAAGAAACTGCAAATCTGAGAATCTGAAAATTTGAGAATCTGAGAATCCGAGAATCTGAGAAACTGATAATCTGAGATACCTAGAATATGAGAATCTGAGAATCTGGAACTGAGAATTTGAGAATCTGAGAATCTGAAAATCTGAGAATCTGAGAATCTGAGAATCTGTAAATTTGAGAATCTGAAAATCTGAAAATCTGATAATCTGAGAATCTGAGATTCTGAGAATCTTAGAATCTGAGGATCTGAGAATCTGAGAATCTGAGAATCTGAGAATCTGAGAATCTGAGAATCTGAGAATCTGAGAATCTGAGAATTTGAGAATCTGAGAATCTGAGAATCTGAGAATCTGAGAATCTGAGAATCTGAGAATCTGAGAATCTGAGAATCTGAGAATCTGAGAATCTGAGAATCTGAGAATCTGAGAATCTGAGAATCTGAGAATCTGAGAATTTGTGAATTTGATAATCTGAGAATTCGAGAATCTGAGAATCTGAGAATCTGAGAATCTGAGAATCTGAGAATCTGAGAATCTGAGAATCTGAGAATCTGAGAATCTGAGAATCTGAGAATCTGAGAATCTGAGAATCTGAGAATCTAAGAATCTGAGAATCTGAGAATCTGAGAATCTGAGAATCTGAGAATCTGAGAATCTGAGAATCTGAGAATCTGAGAATCTGTGAATTTGAGAATCTGAGAATCTGAGAATCTGAGAATCTGAGATTCTAAGAAACTGAGAATCTGAGATTCTTTGAATCTTAGAATCTGAGAATCTGAGAATTTGAGAATCTGAGAATCTGTGAATCTGAGAATCTGAGAATCTGAGAATCTGAGAATCTGAGAATCTGATAATCTGAGAATCTGAGAATCTGAGAATCTGTGAATTTGAGAATCTGAGAATCTGAAAATCTGAGAATCTGAGAATCTGAGAATCTGAGAATCTGAGAATCTGAGAATCAGTTAATTTGAGAATCTGTGAATTTGAGAATCTGAGAATCTGAGAATCTGAGAATCTGAGAATCTGAGAATCTGAGAATCTGAGAATCTGAGAATGTGAGAATCTGAGAATGTGAGATTCTAAGGATCTGAGAATCTGAGAATCTGAGAATCTGAGAATCTGAGAATCTGTGAATCTGAGAATCCGAGAATCTGAGAATATGAGAATCTGAGAATCTGGGGATCTGATAATCTGAGAATCTGAGATTCTAAGAAACTGAGAATCTGAGATTCTTTGAATCTGAGATTCTTTGAGAATCTGAGAATCTGAGAATCTGAGAATCTGAGAATCTGAGAATCTGTGAATTTGAGAATCTGAGAATTCGAGAATCTGAGAATCTGAGAATCTGAGAATCTGAGAACCTGAGAATCTGAGATTCTTAGAATCTGAGAATCTGAGAATCTGAGAATCTGAGAATCTGAGAATCTGAGAATATGAGAATCTGAGAATCTGAGAATCTGAGAATCTGAGAATCTGAGAATCTGGGAATCTAAGAATCTGAGAATCTGAGAATCTGAGAATCTAAGAATCTGAGAATCTGAGAATCTGAAAAGCTGAGAATCTGAGAATCTGAGATTCTAAGAAACTGAGAATCTGAGATTCTTTGAATCTGAGATTCTTTGAATCTGAGAATCTGAGAATCTGAGAATCTGAGAATCTGAGAATCTGATAATCTGATAATCTTAGAATCTGAGAATCCGAGAATCTGAGAATATGAGAATCTGAGAATCTGAGAATTTGAGAATCTGAGAATCTGAGAATCTGAGAATCTAAAAATCTGAGAATCAGAGAATCTGAGAATCTGTGAATTTGAGAATCTGAGAATTCGAGAATCTGAGAATCTGAGATTCTTTGAATCTGAGAATCTGAGAATCTGAGAATCTGGGAATCTGAGAATCTGAGAATCTGAGAATCTGAGAATCTGAGAATCTGAGAATCTGAGAATCTGAGAATCTGAGAATCTGAGAATCTAAGAATCTGATAATCTGAGAATCTGAGAATCTGAGAATCTGTGAATTTGAGAATCTGAGAATCTGAAAATCTGAGAATCTGTGAATCTGAGAATCTGAGAATCTGAGAATCTGAGAATCTGAGAATCTGAGAATCTGAGAATCTGAGAAACTGTGAATTTGAGAATCTGAGAATTCGAGAATCTGAGAATCTGAGAATCTGAGAATCTGAGAATCTGAGATTCGTAGAATCTGAGAATCTGAGAATCTGAGAATCTGATAATCTGAGAATCTGAGAATCTGAGAATCTTAGAATCTGAGAATCTGAGAATCTGAGAATCTTAGAATCTGAGAATCTGAGAATCTGAGAATCTGTGCATTTGAGAATCTGTGAATTTGAGAATCTGAGAATCTGAGAATCTGTGCATTTGAGAATCTGTGAATTTGAGAATCTGTGAATTCGAGAATCTGAGAATCTGAGAATCTGATAATCTGAAAATCTGAGAATCTGAGAATCTGAGAATCTGAGAATCTGAGAATCTGAGAATCTGAGAATCTGAGAATCTGAGAATCTGAGAATCTGAGAATCTGAGAATCTGAGAATCTGAGAATCTGAGAATCTGAGAATCTGAGAATCTGAGAATCTGAGAATCTGAGAATCTGAGAATCTGAGAATCTGAGAATCTGAGAATCTGAGAATCTGAGAATCTGAGAATCTGAGAATCTGAGAATCTGAGAATCTGAGAATCTGAGAATCTGAGAATCTGAGAATCTGAGAATCTGAGAACATAAAAATCTGAGAATCTGATAATCTGAGAATCTGAGAATCTGAGAATCTGAGAATCTAAGAATCTGATAATCTTATAATCTGAGAATCTGAGAATCTGAGAATCTGAGAATCTGAGAATCTGAGAATCTGAGTATCTGAGAATCTGAGATTCTGAGAATCTGAGAATCTGAGAATCTGAGAATCTGAGAATCTGAGAATCTGAGAATCTGAGAATCTGAGATTCTGAGAATCTGAGAATCTGACAGTCTAAGAATCTGAGAATCTAAGAATCTGAGATTCTTAGAATCTGAGAATCTGAGAAACTGAGAATCTGAGAATCTGGGAATTTAAGAATCTGAGAATCTGAGAATCTGAGAATCTGAGAATCTGAAAATCTGTGAATTTGAGAATCTGAGAATTCGATAATCTGAGAATCTGAGATTCTGAGAATCTGAGAATCTAAGAATCTGAGATTCTTAGAATCTGAGAATCTGAGAATCTGAGAATCTGAGAATCTGAGAATCTGAGAATCTGAGAATCTGAGAATCTGAGAATCTGAGAATCTGAGAATCTGAGAATCTGAGAATCTGAGAATCTGAGAATTTGTGAATTTGTGAATTTGAGAATCTGAGAACTCGAGAATCTGAGAATCTGAGAATCTGAGAATCTGAGAATCTGAGATCATAAAAATCTGAGAATCTGAGAATCTGAGAATCTGAGAATCTGGGAACCTGAGAATCTAAGAAACTGAAAATCTGAGAATCTGAGATTCTAAGAATCTCAGAATCTGAGAATCTGAGAATCTGAGAATCTGAGAACCTGAGAATCTAAGAAACTGAAAATCTGAGAATCTGAGAATCTGAGATTCTGAGAATCTGAGAATCTGAGAATCTAAGAATCTGAGAGTCTGAGAATCATGTGAATCTGAGAATCTGAGAATTGAGAATCTGAGAATCTTAGAACCTGAGCATCTGAGAATCTGAGAATCTGAGAATCTCAGAATCTGAGAATCTGAGAATCTGAGAAGCAGAGAAACTAAGAATTTGAAAATCTGAGAATCTGAGAATCTGTGAATTTGAGAATCTGAGTATCTTAGAATTCGAGATTTTAACAATCTGAGAATCTGAGCATCTGAGAATCTGAGAATTTGAGAATCTGAGAATCTGAGAATCTGAGAATCTGATTATCTGAGAATCTGAGAATCTGAGAATCTGAGAATCTGAGAATCTGAGAATTTGAGAATCTGAGAATCTGAGAATCTGAGAATCTGAGAATCTGAGAACCCGAGAATCTTAGAACCTGAGAATCTAGACATCTGAGAATCTGAGAATCTGAGAATCAGAAAATGTGAGAATCTGAGAATTCGAGAATCTGAGAATCTGAGGATCTGAGAATCTGAGAATCTAAGAATCTGAGAATCTGGGAATCTGAGAATCTGAGAATCTGAGAAACTGAGAATCTGAGAATCGGAGAATCTGAAAATCTGATAACCTGAGAATTTGGGAATCTGGGAATCTGAGATTCTGAGATTTTGATATTTTGAGAATCTGAGAATCTGAGAATCTGAGAATCAGAGAGTCTGAGAATCTGAGAATCTGAGAATCTGAGAATCTGAGAATCTGAGAATCTGAGAATCTGATAATCTGAGAATCTGAGAATCTGAGAATCTCGGAATCTGAGAATCTGAGAATTCGAGATTTAAACAATCTGAGAATCCGAGAATCTGCGAACCCAAGAGTCTGAGAATCTGAGAACCTGAGAATCTTAAAATTTGAGAATCTCAGAGTTTGAGAATCTTGGAATCTGAGATTCTGAGAATCTAAGAATTTAAGATTCTGCGAATCTGTGAATCTGAGAATCTGTGAATCTGAGAATCTGAGAATCTGAGAATCTGAGAATCTGAGAATCTGAGAATCTGAGAACCTGAGAAACTGAGAATCTGAGAATCTGAGAAACTAAGAATTTGAAAATCTGAGAATCTGAGAATCTGTGAATTTGAGAATCTGAGTATCTTAGAATTCGAGATTTTAACAATCTGAGAATCTGAGCATCTGAGAATCTGAGAATTTGAGAATCTGAGAATCTGAGAATCTGAGAATCTGATTATCTGAGAATCTGAGAATCTGAGAATCTGAGAATCTGAGAATCTGAAAATCTGAGAATCTGAGAATCTGAGAATCTGAGAATCTGAGAATCTGAGAGTCTGAGAATCTGAGAATCTGAGAATCTGAGAATCTGAGAATTTGAGAATCTGAGAATCTGAGAATCTGAGAATCTGAGAATCTGAGAATCTGAGAATCTGAGAATCTGAGAAACTGAGAATCTGAGAATATAAGAATCTGAGAATCTGAGAATCTGAGAATCTGAGAATCTGAGAATCTGAGAATCTGAGAATCTGAGAATCTGAAAATCTGAAAATCTGAGAATCTGAGAATCGGAGAATCTGAGAGTCTGAGAATCTGAAAATTTGAGAATCTGAGAACATAAAAATCTGAGAATCTGAGAATCAGAGAATCTGATCATCTGAGAATCTGAGAATCTGAGAATCTGAGAATCTGAGAATCTGAGAATCTGAGAATCTGAGAATCTGAGAATCTGAGAATCTGAGAACCCGAGAATCTTAGAACCTGAGAATCTAGACATCTGAGAATCTGAGAATCAGAAAATCTGAGAATCTGAGAATTCGAGAATCTGAGAATCTGAGGATCTGAGAATCTGAGAATCTAAGAATCTGAGAATCTGGGAATCTGAGAATCTAAGAATCTGAGAAACTGAGAATTTGAGAATCTGAGAATCTGAAAATCTGATAATCTGAGAATTTGGGAATCTGGGAATCTGAGATTCTGAGATTTTGATATTCTGAGAATCTGAGAATCTGAGAATCAGAGAATCTGAGAATCTGAGAATCTGAGAATCTGAGAATCTCAGAATCTGAGAATCTGAGAATCTGAGAATCTGAGAATCTGAGAATCTGAAGATCTAAAAATCTGAGATTTGAAAAATCCTTAAAATCTGAGAATCTGAGAATCTGAGAATCTGAGAATCTTAGAAACTGAGAATCTCAGAATCTGAGAATTTGAGAATTTGAGAATCTAAAAAGGTGAAAATCTGAAAAGTTGAAAATCTGAGAATCAGAAATTCTTAAAATCTGAGAATCTGAGAAACTGAGATACAGAGAATCTGAGAAAACAGAATCTGAGAATCTGAAAATCTGAGAATCTGAGAATCTGAGAATTAGAGAATCTTAGAATTTGAGAATCTGAGAATCTGAGAATCTTATTAACTAAAAATCTGAGAATCTGAAATTCTTAGAAACTTAGAAACTAGATACAGAGAATCTGAGAAAATAGAATTTGAGAATCTGAGTATCTGAGAATCTGAGAATCTGAGATTCTGAGATACTGAGAATCGGAGAAACTAGAATCTGAGTATCTGAGAATCTGATAATCTGAGAATCAGAGAATCTGAGAATTTGAGAATCTGAGAATCTGAGAATCTGAGAATCTGAGAATCTGAGAATCTGAGAATCTGAGAATCTAAAAATCTGAGAATCTGAGAATCTGAAGATCTAAAAATCTGAGATTTGAAAATCTTGAGAATCTGAGATTTCAAAATCCTTAAAATCTGAGAATCTGAGAATCGGAGAATCTGAGAATCTTAGAAACTGAGAATCTTAGAATCTGAGAATTTGAGAAATTGAGAATATGAAAATCTGAAAATCTGAAAAGTTGAAAATCTGCGAATCAGAAATACTTAAAATCTGAGAATCTGAGAAACTGAGATACAGAGAATCTGAGAAAATAGAATCTGAGAATCTGAAAATCTGAGAATCTGAGAATCTGAGAATCAGAGAATCTGAGAATTTGAGAATCTGAGAATCTGAGAATCTTATTAACTGAAAATCTGAGAATCTGAAATTCTAAGGAACTTAGAAACTAGATACTGAGAATCTGAGAAAATAGAATTTGAGAATCTGAGTATCTGAGAATCTGAGAATCTGAGATTCTGAGATACAGAGAATCGGAGAAACTAGAATCTGAGAATCTGAGAATCTGAGAATCTGAGAATCTGAGAATCTGAGAATCTGAGAATCTGGGAATCTGAGAATCTGAGAATCAGAGAATCCGAGAATCTGAGAATCGGAGAATCTGGGAATCTGAGAATTTGAAAATCTTAGAATCTGAGAATTTGAGAATTCAATGATCTGAGAATCTAAGAATCTGAAAATGTGGGAATCTGAGAATCTCAGAATTTGAGAATCTGAGAATCTGAGAATTAGAATTTGAGAATCTGAGAATCTAAGAATTTGAGAATCTGAAAATCTGAGAATCTGGGAATCTGAGAATCTGAGAATCCGAGAATCTGAGAATATTAGAATCCTATAATCTGAGAATCTTTGAATCTGAGAACCTGACAATCTGAATATTTAAGAATCTGGGAATCTGAGGATCTGAAAACCTGAGAATCTGAGGATCAGAATATCTGAGAATATGAGAATTGAGAATCTGAGAATCTGAGAATCTGAGAATCTGAGGAAAAAAGAATCTACAAATTTGAGAATCTGAGAAAAAGAGAAACTGAGTATCTGATAATCCGACAATCTGAGAATCTGAGAATCTTAACATCTGAAAATCTGAAAATCTCAGAATCTTATAAGAAAATTAAGAAAAGGGGATCAAGCATCCCCACTCTCCCCTACTGAATTTAGCTAAAAAAGTGAAAAAAGACCTTATGTGGCTGGTAAAACAAATTATTTCTGAAGTGTTTTGAGGTTCAATTTTTTGTTTTTTTTTGTCTTAAAATGCATCCACTTACTTGTTTGTTTTTACTAAATGATACTCTTGGACAAAGATGATCAGAATAAAATCATTTAAAGGATTTATAAATTGACACAAAACCGATAAAATGCTTTCCATAGTAACATGAAAGATGAAATTTGCTCTTCAAAACAAAATTTTCAATTTTTCCATACAAACCAAAAAGTTACGGTTTTTTCATGATGAGTTTTGAACCAAAACGATATTTTTTACACTTCACGTCCTTAGAAATATAAAAAAAAAGACCAAAAAATGACTCAGTCTGATGCCTGCCTTGTAATACCACATATTTAACTTTTTTTTTTTTGCCAGGAGCTCATAAATCTTGATTAAAAGGCTGTTTTAAAATTGACAAATTGTCGTTCGATATAGTTGGATGCAATTTTTTATGAATTTTTTTACTTGATGTGGTCACTTATTTTTCTCTTATTTCATTTGAAAGTAACTACTATCCCCTACTTTTTTGTTTCACGGTCGCTCACATGGCTGATCAGCTAATTGAAGAGAAAAGATGCAGACAATGTAATTCAGCGCTTGTTTTCAAAGAATAGCAGCATTGGGTGGGATCGTTTAGCACAAACTTAAACGTTAATCTCGTTCGCCTGGATTCGAACGGGATGGTAAAAATTAATATTCCGTTTGCACTCCTAAATCTAATCAGAATGGTTTCACATGTAATTTTCGAAGAAAATGGGACACAATGATGCCGGAACGATTGCACGAACACTAAAAGTCAACTGCCATCACACTGTGGATTATGATTATGACCCTCATTAGCCATCACTTATTAAGAGTGCAGGAGGTCCCCGAATGAGCGAGCAGGCCCAGTCCGCCACGTGGCCTCGTTGCATCCGCGAGGCACTCGAGTTCGAGTCTGGTCGGGCCAACTGATTAAAGCCGTTCCTTTTAATTACAAACTCATAACTGAGTGCTGTAATTGCGAAGTGCTTTCGTATTTCATGAGAACGGTTGGCTGGAACATGTAGGGAGCAAAAAAAAGAGGAAAACTTTCGTCCTCGCTGCAGCTCCGCTGATTTGAAGCACACACACCGTGGACAATAAGTAGAAATGGTGCCAAATGGAAAACTGGCGGCCGGCCGATTCAGCAGAAAAGGTCGGTCACAAATGCGATAAAGCCTTTATCCCGGAAAAAGCGCTGTAATAATCGTCAGCTGTTGAATATATAAAAAGCCTGGTCCAGTTCTGCTCCCGCTATCCTCCAGTTCAGACCGTGCCAATCCGGATCCCAGCTTTGTCGACAGAAAAATTAAGCGACTGACACCCAACTGTACCCTGGCTCTGTTTTTGCGGATGCAGTCGGGAAAAGCTCTATTTCAACTTTCAGGTTCGAGCGCTTTATCTTGGTCGGTAATTGCTGTGGCCAAACGTGACCCGGAAGTTATCAAAGGTGATAGAGAAATAGGATGCAGGGCGTTCGTTGGTTTTCCGTGCGACGATCGGTTTTGTTTTTAATTTGGTACAAACTTTTGTACTTTCGGAACGATTGTTATAACTTTTTGTTAACTTTAATCAATCAAGCTTCAATTATACAAAAAATCAATAATTCGGGTAAATCTTTAATTTAAATAATCATTGCGTTTAAGCTTACAGAAAAAATAAAAACTTGATCTTCATGATATTTTGCCCAATTTTTTTTACCAATAATAATAGCTTTTGACTTAAATTCTGATAATACGTATGTAGTTTCTCCTAGTCAGTGACGGATTCAACCTTCAGTTTTTTCCCGGGGGGACTCTAAATATTCGGAGGAAAAATTCGATGCTCCCCAGCAGAACCGTAAGCAAGCGCGGTCCTATTAGGGGGGTGATCGAGGAGATCACCATCCCCCCTGCGGAGAAACCCGTTAAAAATTATACGAAAACGCGAAATCATTTAAAACTTTCAATCTTTTCTAGTCGGTATACCCTTGAATTTTCAAAATTTTCCACTCCGTGGGAATCTTTCCCAAACAAATTGAAGCCAAATTTTTTTTCTTCAGCATTGCTTAGAAGTAGCCTTTGACAACTCATTGTCAAACAGTTGTTATTAGTATGGATTATAACAAAAATTATCCCTTACAAGATTCGGAACTCTAGCGAAAATCGACGGACAAAATCAAAAAGCGCCACCATCAAATGCTGCGGCAGAAATACAACTATTTAGTAAAACACGCTGTCGTGACCGCGTCTTCCGCGGAGATCCATTTCGCGCCTAACACAAGCTCACAACTCGCAAAACAACGTCCTTAAAATCAATCAAACCGAACTTCACCCGATCCATAATGAATTCCGAATACTTTTTGTAAAACTTTCCGAGACCACAACGTATGTCTCGACTCTTGAGAAACAACGTCCGTAAATCGATCCAACGGGACCACACCCAATACGAAATGAATTCCGAAACGCTGCTTGAATCACTTTCCGACACCACAATGTGTGCTTTGACTCTCGAGAAACAACGTCCGTACGCCGCAACTATCGTTTTCAGAATCTCGAGTTTTCGAACGTCGATCTGATCGTCCGTTAGATGCGGAAGAGAGATAGAATTCTCATTCTCATAGATAGCCATTCTGTTTCTACACTGTCAAACAAAGTATTTATATCACAGTTTATTTGTGGCTTGCAATTTACACTGTTATAGTGATATACTTTAGATATTTAATATTTAACCATCATTATTTCCTACAATGCCCCCCTTCTCCACTCTTGATAATATCTTTCAAAACTTTATTCGAATTGCATTTTGTTAACATAAACACGAGAATTTGACGATTCTTTTTTTTTTGTCAGTGTATCATCAGCCCTGCGAAACATTGAACAACTATTTATACCAGCAGACAGAAACCAGTAAGAACTAATTTCTACCTCCGATTGAACAAAGCTAATATAGACTTACTTAGATTTTAGTTGTGTTTACATTTCGCAACTAAGATCTAATTTTTGTGATTGTTGTGTAGCAGTTGCAGTAAAATTTTACTTTTTATTTTAATCCGTTGAACAGTTCAATCAAGTAACTACGTACTCCGTAATAACCTGGTCCACCTGTAGGATTTACTTGGCGTGCTGAAATCATCGAAACGGAATTAGATAAATTGAAATTCATATAGAGAATTCTGTGAAAACTGTTAGGAATAATTTTATTACTAAACTATAAGAGTGAGCCATCGAAACAAAATTACTTACATGTCGTTTCAATATAGAAATAGAACACTGTATACACGTTTTCATCGTTGAACCGGCTAAGTTTCTTTAATTCTACGACTTCTGAGTTCTCTCGAAGTGGATCGTTGCTCTGTGTCGGTACTAGCATTTAACTCGATCTCATCGTTAACAGTTTCCGGATTAGGAATTTGATCTGTGTTATCCAACAAGTTTGCCTTCTTTAAGTCATCAAGTGTTCTGGTATACTGAACTCCATTTTTGCGCATAACAACTGCTTTTCCGCCGTTTTTTGCCACGATGTGGTAATATTCGGACGAGAAGTTCGGATCCGTTTTGGTTTCCTTTTGTTGTGCCAAAAGAACTTTATCTCCAACTTGCAGATTAGAATCTTTAGCTCCTCTTCGAGTGTCAGCGTAAGATTTACTTGTAAATTTGGCTTCAGTGTCACGATCTTTTACTTCTTCCTTGTTCAAAGACTTAACATTATCCGTATGCCAAAGCGAAGGAAAGGTTCCCCGGAATTTCCAACCAACTAGTAATTTAAACGGGGTAACATTCAGTCTTGCTTGGGGGGTCAACGTGTTATGATTGTGCACGTACTTATGAAGGGCGACTCTCCAGTTTGACACGTCGATTCTCGAAGCAGCCAAGGCTTTGATTATGCCTTGGTTCTGATGTTCTACACAACCATTTGATTGTGGGCTTAACGGAATTGATTTGCGAATCATTACTGCTTTTTCTTCCCAGTAGTTGCAGAATGCAGAACTTTGGAATGGTGGCCCGTTGTCACTCTGTATAATTTTAGGTAATCCCCACAGTTTGAAAACATAGCATAACGCTGCATTAGTGCTATCTGCATCTGTCCGACGCATTTCGCAAACAGACAGAAATCTAGAATACGTATCAACTATAATGAGAAATTCTCCAGTACCGAATCCAGGAATCGAAAGGAAATCAATCTGCAACTCTTCCCAAGGCCCGTCTGGTAGAGTCCGACTGGATATAGGAATGGGTGGATTTTTCTTGGCTAGCATTGTGCAAGTTTTACCTATTTTTACGAACAACTCCGCTTCTTTGGATATACATGGCCACCAGAAAAACTGTCGCAATATTCGCTTCATCGCCACTTCACCAATGTGTCCGGCGTGTGCGGAAGATAACGCTTTTATCCTTAGAGCTTTTGGTAGAATGAGTCTATTATCTTTGTACAGCAGTGAACCTATGTGATGGATACTCTGTCGATGGAGGGCGAATTCGATTAACGAAGACGGCCGCTTTTTCGAGTTTAAGTGAGATAAAATCAGCTGTAATTCGTTATCTTGTTCTATCAAGTTTTCACCACACAGTTCGCATTCGACCGCGTTACCGATCGGACGTTTTTTTTTCCATTCGCTCTGCGTAAAGTGTAGTTTTTTCTCATTGCGTTCTCGTGTATTCTCGATCACGGACATCCTTTTCACGCGAGTTTCCAGTGCCAGTGTGGTGTTTATTCAGCGAAACATCGCAACAAGTGTTTTCTCACTCCGAGATGGGGGAAACTCCCCCAGTGTGGGGCGGGGCACTTAACCCGCCAGGAAATCGAAATATGAGAACTGTTCCTTCATGGATGGACCCGTTTGGAGAGTTTGGCGATATGCAATTTCTCCGAATGAAACCATCCGGCCACCAAAAACTTCCCAAAAACCCCTTCATCATATCGACGTCTGTCGAAAAATACGTCGGAAAAATTGACGGAGGGAATCCAACTGACCGAGGGGAGAGTTATCTCCTTAAAGTTAGGAACCCCGCTCAAATCAACAAGCTGCTCAAACTGGATCGACTGATAAACGGCACTCCGATCACCATCGACCGCCACCCGACTCTTAACCTTTGCCAGTGCGTGGTGTCATGTGAAGATGCTGCGGGATTAAGTAACGACGATCTGCAAAGTTTCCTTGCCGATCAGGGCGTTACGAAAGTGTATCGTTTTCTAAAAAAATCCGGCGAAAAAACGGTTCCAACCAACTCGATGGTACTCACCGTTAAAGGCACCACTCCTCCTCCTCACATCTTCTTCGGATTCATCCGCATCGCAACTCGGCCATATTACCCTCGCCCACTCTTGTGCTACAATTGCGGCACATATGGCCATTCGAAGCTGCGTTGTAAAAATTCCCCCATTTGCATCGACTGTGGTGACTCCGAAGTTCACAAGGATTGCCCCAACGAACCGCACTGTGTCAACTGCCAAGGACCCCATTCATCCATAAACCGGAACTGTCCCATCTTCAAGGAGGAGCAAGCCATTGTCCGCCTTAAGGTTGACTTGGGAATTTCCCAAGGCGAGGCCACCAAGGTGTACAGAAGCAAACTACAGCACCGAAAGGAGGCCACCGAACGGATCCAAGCCGAAACCCAAAAAGATCAGCGGATCCGTCAACTGGAAGCCCAAGTTTCTCAACTATTGGAACAACTGAACCAGCTCAAGGAGAACCTCAACCAATCTACTCTCGTTGGCGACTCCACAACCACTCAAGAAGACTCCGACGACTCCAGCTGCGATTCCGATCGTCAGATGACAATAATCCGCACTCCAAGCAACACGTCCACCCCAAAACGAAGCCGCCAAAATAGTTCCATCGAAAGCCCACCCAACCAGGTAACAACAACAAAGAAGAATAAGCCAGCCATACCAGATAATTCCAATAGCCTTCCACCCAACACAACTGGTAAGTCATTTTAATTCAATTTTTGGGAAATTCTTACCTTCGAAAATCAAACCCCTTTACTCCTAACAATGGCTCACTCAACCCCCAACTCAATATCCCAAATATTTACAAACAACTGCAACATAACATCTACTAGTAAGAGCCCCAAAAAATCTCCAGCCCCCAAGAAATCATTGAACTTTGCCGTTCAATGGAACACACGAGGACTAACGTGCAGACTTCCTGACATCCAATTACTATTGAAGAAATTCTCCCCGCTAGTCTTGTCCATTCAGGACATTCTCTGTAACTCCGTAATACCGCAAAATCTCATTAAGGGCTATCAATTGCACACCACCAGCAACACAAGCTCCCGACAAGGCGCTGGCCTTGCAATTAAAAATGGTATCCCCTACGATCTGATAAATATCAACTCCACAATGAATGTTGTCTGTGCCAAGCTACACTACCCGTTCAACATAACTGCTGTCTCTCTTTACATCCCACCTCAAACTTCCTACTCAGATTTCACCGAAAAAATTGACGACCTTCTTCCACAAATTCCAACACCATATATCATCATGTCAGACCCAAATGCTCACTCACTATCTTGGGGCAGCTCGCACACATCCAGAAAGGGATCTTATCTTGAAAATCTCGCCATAGCCCACAACTTAACCATCCTGAACAACTCTCAACCCACCCGTCTAGACCCTTCCACAGGAAACATGTCCGCCCTGGACCTCACGATGGTCTCATGGGAGCTTGGTCCCAAGTTTTGTTGGAATGTCCTCGACGACTGCTATGGTAGCGACCATTTTCCCATCTTAATAAAAATCCAACATCCTTCTCCGCAAAACACCGCTAGGCCCCGATGGAAGTACGATAATGCCGACTGGCTTGGATATCAACTTGATGTTGACAGTCTCCTGTCCTCTCATAACCCTGCTTGCATTCCCACCTTTTCCACTATAATTTTAAAATCCGCCGAAAAACACATCCCTCGCACTAGTGGTATACCCGGGAAATCCGCCGTCAACTGGTGGACTCCTGAGGTTAGAGAAGCCATCAAATTACGGCGAAAAAGACTTCGTACCCTTAAACGCATCCCCAACGATGACCCTCGAAAAGAAACTGCTCTCGCTGAGTACAAGATCGCTCGGTCCTGGTCAAAGCGAGCAGTTAATGAAGCCAAAATCGCAAGCTGGCAGCAGTTTACCGAAGAAGTACACCCAAATACCCCCTCCAACGTACTTTGGGCCAAAATCAAGACCCTCAGCGGAGACTCCCGTAAAAACCCCTACCATATTCTCCTCAACAACAAGTACACAAATGATCCTTCTACCCTAGCCAATTCCTTTTGCGATCTCTTTTCCTCAGTCTCAGCCTCATCCAACACTCCCTTACCCGACTTCCCTTCCACACCCAGCCACATCAACTCCGACTACAATAGCCCTTTTACCCTCGACGAACTGACGACGACATCTCTTAGAAAAGTGAAGGGCCTATCCGCCGGCCCAGACGAAATAGGATACCCTTTATTAAAAAACCTATCACTTCTTGGCAAAAAATGCTTCCTCAACATCCTAAACCAGATTTGGTCTGAAGGCAAACTCCCCGACAGCTGGAAGACTGGATTAGTAATACCCATACCCAAACCGAAGCAAAACCTACACCTGATCGATAACTATCGCCCAATCACCCTCCTTGATTGCCCCGGGAAAATCCTGGAAAGGATGGTAAACCGACGTCTGCAAGCCATCCTGGAAAAACGAAAACTTCTAGACTCCAGACAGTTTGCTTTTCGGACCGGGAGGTCTACTGACGACTACTTTGAACAACTTGAATCTATCCTATCAACCAACCTAAATCAACACCAACACGTCGAATGCCTCTCGCTCGACCTGTCGAAAGCCTTCGACAGGGTCGATAGATCGGCGATAATTAACCAACTGGTCAAATGGGACCTGGGCGGCAGGATACTCCAATATATTAAAGAATTTCTCACTAACCGATCCATTCAAGTGCTCATAAACGGAGCTCGCTCAATCATCAAACCGATCCTCGGAGGAGTGCCTCAAGGCTCTGTCATCGCTCCCACTCTTTTTCTAATTGCAATTAACTCGCTCTTTGATGCTACCCCTAATAACATCGAAACATTAGTGTACGCGGACGACATACTCCTAATCTCCACCTCTCCCTTTGCCAGAATGGCTCGTAGAAGACTGCAATCGGCCGTAAACTCTGTTGCCGAATGGGCCCCGACCGTCGGGTTTCAGTTTTCTCCCTCCAAGTCATCCCTCCTTCACTTTGGCCCAAATAGAAGAAAACTCAAAAAAATTCCCGCATTAACAATGCTTAATCAAACCATCCCATTGGTGCACTCCACCCGCATCCTAGGAGTATGGGTCGACGATCGTCTAAACTTTAAGTGTCACATGAATCAAACAAGGAAAAACGCCATTAACAAACTCAATATTCTCCGCATTCTAACCAACAAGACCAGTTTTGCCCATCGAGACTCCCTCTTTCGATTTCTCCACGGCTGGCTTATTCCCACTATCCTCTACGGCCTAGGGTTCACCAGCATGGCAATAGACGAAGTCATCAAAAGGCTGGAACCCCTTTATAACGACTGTATCCGGACAATTTGTGCCGCCTTTTGTACCAGTCCTATCGACTCTCTAATGGCCGAAAGTGGGCAACTTCCTTTCAAATTTCTTGTCGCTAAACACCTTTCCTCCAAAGCTATTCGTTCTCTCTCCTATCAATGTCCCCCAGACTCCCCATTGGTCTTAAGAACCAACTCACAACTCATGGAACTTACGGGAATTACCCTCCCACCCATCTGCTCAAGAGAAGGGCTGTTCCACTGTTCCACCAGTGGCTTTACCGCCACAGAAATGTTCATAAAAACATTACGACACGGTGTTCTGCACCTGTCATATTATATTTTAACGGGAGGAATATTGAACTTGGGAAATTCCTCATCATCTATAATAGCCGCAATCTCGCCAGCTTTTGGCTTTGAGATTTTTGAACAAGTTTCCTTAACTATAGGAACTTTTAATCCAAGCATGAGAACGCTATAACGTTGCGCTGTAGTTCTACTTAGAAGAGCCTGTTGTGCGTGGACAACATAAAACTTTTCGATATATAATGGTGTCTCAACAGATATGAACAATGGTGCTTCGAATGTAGAATAAACTTTGATTTCACTGGTGGATGCATATGCTTTCAGTGAACGGTCTGTTTTTGAGCAAACGTTGAATAGATATTCCTTGAATTCATCTCTCGCGCACAGCGCATCAAATATACTCTTTGAAATATTCACTTGTGCACCGTCTATCAAAAATCGAATTGGCATACCCGCCACCTGTGCATCAATCATACCGTCATTCAAACTAGTATAGACGGATGCTATCAGATTACCTGAACTTTGGCCAGGACAATGAGTGTTTGCCTGCAGAATGAAATACTTTTAGTCATATTTTGATAAACATTTTATTTGAAATGAAGAGAACACACTAGAAGTTTTTTTTTCAATAAGATACCATTGATGTTGATTTTTCATTAAAAAAATTAAATACAAAGCAAAGAAATTTGATTTAATAGAATGTTTGTGTTCTTTTCAGATTACTCAGTGTTGTCACCTACATAGTCAACCGGAGATGTTGAACTTTCGGATTTTTCTACGACGGCAATTTTCCTCGGGACCGTGTTTGCATCGGAGTTCTCTACTGGCTCGCCTCTTTGGAAATTATGACACGCACAAACGATGTGACCAATGTATTCGCATTTGTAGCAGTCCTGGTTTTTCGATGGACACTCTTCAGTATCGTGGAACACGTTATCACATCTGATGCATCTATTGGATTTGACATTGGCCTGCAGATCTGAGGCCACACCACGTTCATTTTTAAATGAGGCTTTGAAACTTTTATTTGGAACTCCGCTGTATGGACTTCTACGCATATTATTGTTACCTTGAGCAGTTCTCGAAGACCTATTCCAAGAGCCTCTAGAAGCGCAGTCAAATTTGAAGCGGTTATCATTTTGGCGATAAAACTGCTGAGCCACACATCGATTTCTTGGACCTTTTCCACGGTAGCCGCACCCTCTTGTTGGATACTCAACACGAACCGGAGTAAGCAAAGCTGATTCATTGTTACCGAGCTTTAACTTGAAGTATTCCTCGTTGAGCTTAATGGTTTCAATTTCTTTAACCTTATAAACGATTTCTGGAAAAGTGCCTTTAAGTCGCATCATTTCGAGAGCCATTTTTCGCACATCTTTGTTTATGAAAGTACCCGCAATGGTACTAATGATTTCGGTGTATTCTTTTTCGTCGCCGAAGTTACACATTCTTGCCAGTGACCCAACGCGCATGACGAAGTTCAGGTCAGACTCATCCGCAGCCTGCTCAATCAAAGCCAGTTTACGTCTTTGCATCATCACATCCGAATCAGAAGCAAAGTGTGCGTCCAAGAAATCTTACAAAATCAGGAGTCAATGAGGTTGATCGAGTACTTTTATAAATTAACTTTTTGTAATTCTTTAATCATTTGTTTAGCCTAGTTTAGCTCCCTGACAAGCTCAGCCGTTTTTGCTTTTTGTTCTGCAAGTTCATCAACGATATTTTGTGGCTCAGGGCATGACCTAGCTAGACTGGTCTGAAGCGACCTAATCGTCTGTCCTGCTTTTTCTAGTTCTATGGCCAGTTTGGTAGTTTTGGCTTTTTCCACAGCTAGTTCATTGACCATTGTATCCATATCGTTATTTTTCAACATTTTCCTGTAACATACACACATGAAATTTATCAGTTTTGATTTTATCTTTCGATTCATCTACCAAATACTATTCTTAAGAAACCCAATTGAAAATATGGAACATAAACAACCTTCAAATAAGGTAACGTTAAATACACTACAGAACATTCCAATATTTCTTTCACGTTAAAATCAACTTTAAATTTATTGCAAAATGCTATAATTTCAAACATTAATTGAAAAGGATACAACCTTATTGAACCCTTTTTTGTTGCCTTTATTCTAATAAAAGGTGAAAAGGCTTCAGTCGAAATCTAGAGTATCCACCCTATATCTCTTTTGATACAATTAGTTGTTTTTTCTGCCAGGCATGGTTTTGTGGTAGCGTGCACGCCTCGCAACCTGCAGTTCGAGGTTCGAATCTCCTGGCTGGCACCCAAACTTTTCAAGAATGGCTCAAGTTAGAAACCATGCATGAAAGTTTGAGTACAAGTCCGGAGATAGTCCAACATTGCATACTTCGTAAAACAAAAATTTCATGCAAGCTTGTATACAAGATTCATATTTTTACATTTGAGATGGTCTAAATCCCATCTGATTGAGATATAATCTTGATATCATGGCCGTAGGAACGGGGGGGGTTTTGGGGGTTAAACCCCCCCATGAGGATCCAAAACGGCAAGCGAGGTATTCTACTCTACACTCAAAATTTTAAATTCAGAACCAAATTATGATAATAGAGTAAGGCCAATCAAGAGTCTAGACTAAAAATTTATGCCAAAACCTCAAAAACTCATCTCAAGTCCAAAATTCTGCTACACTTTTTCAAATTTTTCTCACTTGTTCATCGAAATTCAGGTCTGAATATAAAATTTTGAATTTAATGAAACCCATTTTGAAGGTTCTGATTCCATAACTCCCAAAACCAAAATTGTATTCCTTTTCTCGTATTTCCGATTTTTTATCAAGTTCGGGATTCTTGATAATCAGTTCGAATAATCATAAAAAATTAGAATTTAGAAGCTTCTTCAAAATCTTGATTCAGACAGATTTGGTGAATTTCATATCAAATTTGAATCATGTTTTTCAAGATCATCGAGATCGAGTTCTCAAACCTCAAACCAAAATTCTAAAATTTAAAGCTTCGAAATGGCAATCCAAAATTGAAAAGTCAAATTCAAATCTTTGTAAATTCATATTTTAATTCAAATTCACAATACAGATTAACAAAAAATAATTTGAACAGTGAATTAAGATTAAATCTGAACTACAGAATTTAATTAATAGATTCATGAATGAGGGCTCTAAAACTTGGCTCATAAAATTCTGATCTGGAATAAGATTCGGAAATCGTAATCTTTGTACATTTCAGAATGCGTAATTCGTAATCTGAAATCGAATTTTGTCCAGAAGTTTCTGAGATATACAATGCCGAATTTCGGTGTTTCTCGTCATATATTTTTTCGGTCCTTTATGTGTTAAGATTTCTTGTCAATTCAATTACCAGATATCAATTTTTTTGAACAAAATTAGTTTGTGAACACAATTCAGCTGAAAATCACAAATAAAAAGTAGAATTCGAGTCTTCTTCATCTAAAAAATCTGCACAAAATTCTACATTTTCTCAATGTATTGCTTAACAAGCGAACAAGCGAAAATCAAGAGATATTTCGAATTTGGTCCGCAATGTGTTAATATTACTGTTTTTTCAAAGCCAAATTTTATATTTAAACCATTCATTTGGTTCAAGTTTGCATCAAGGATGCCGAAAAAAGTTCTGTGTTTTTCGGAAAAAAAATATGACTTTCTGTGATTTTACCCAAAAATTCTGTGATGGTTTTCTGTGATGCTATTTTTTTTAATTTCATTGAAAGTTCATGATATTTAAATGAGGTCTTTTCAAAATTTTAGTAAGGAAAAATCAATTAACATTACCAACTTTATCATACTTTTCAAATTTAAAGGAAGAAATCTTAATTTTATATCGGGCAAAAAAATTATTATTTTTGAAATCCATTCAAAATTCAAAACTTCTGTGAAATCTGTGAATATTTCAAATTCTGTGTACTGTGACGAAAATTTGTTCAAAATTCTGTGAAACAACAGATTTTTCTGTGATTTCGGCAACCTTGGTTTGCATCGAGAAATTTGCTCCGAAAATCGGATAATTTTTAATTGTACTTTTTTCCATTAAAGATTCAAATTTATTGAACTTGCAAAACAGTTTGAAAGATTAGGCTTGTTTGATTCGAGTCAAGAATAAGTTTTTTTTAAGAAATGGAAGACTCACCTAGAAAAAGATTATTTTATGCCCAAATCAACAAAGTTTGATCTACCAAACTCTTAAAAAAAATCAAAGATTTTAACCATCGATGACATCAAATTCAGCTTACCTTTTGGGTTAGGGACCAATTTTCTAAAGTTACGATTTAATTACGAAAAATTTTAATGTTTAAGTACTTAAAAATTGATATTCATATAGTTACAAACACAATTTTTTTTAAAAATTTTTGTACTCGTGCATTGTTAACATCATTGGTAAAAAATCAGTCACCAAAACCCCCCCCATGAGTCGGTTGTTCCTACGGCCCTGCTTGATATAATGCTATTCTGATTGCTTGGTTAAGAAGTAAGTACTTGGTACTACGTAAGCGCATTGAAAGTTCTAAGATCACTAAAGTGAATTTCTGGGACCGGATATCGGAATAATAATGTATTTGCGGATAAGCTCGATAGAACAGATGGCAAGCAGTATGATTGATATGATTTGAAATTTAATCTAATGTTGAGATGAGTGGAAAGCTCGGCGGGGATATTTTCTTGGGCTGGTGAGTTTCGGAAAACCCGGAAAAGCTTCCTATTTTATCATATAGTTCTCAACGCCAATTGTTTCATCATATGTTAAAAGATTGAAACGAGTTGGTGAAGACAATGTTGACGATTGTTAATCATTCATCATTCATTTCGCTCACTGTATAAGATATTTCAACATGCAAAGGTTTTGAAATTTTGTATTTTGATTATAACATTAGAAAATGTATAATTACTATAGGCTGTCCCGTTGATAATATTTACAAGTAAATGTCAATAAACATTATTTAAAAAAGGGGCTCTTTATAAATCAATTCAAAGATTTATTCTTCTTATAACCAAGTTTTGATAATATAAGTTTGGTTGTTCAGTGCACCGATGTTTGAATTTAATTTTATTTCTTGATCCGGCCTTGCACTGGGTTGTCTTGTGTGGAATAAGATCTTATTTTCATTTTTTATACTAACATGTCTACCTATACCTTACATTTTGCAAAACGTTCTCCAGCCGAAGGCACAAAAGTGCTTGAAAGCTCCAAACATAATTGTTGACGTGGATATCATGTTGACCCTGTTTATTTATAAACATTATGAGAATTTAATTTATAAATTCCATGAGAGAGGCAGTAATGTATCCCTCTTCACGGAATCTGCCGTCGTTTCTGGATAATTTCTCAGAAGTTTTTTCCTATACCTGCAAAAACATGAATGGGAGGTTAACGAAATTAAAATGTTTTAGCATCGCCACAGGAATCACTTACAAAAATTGCTGCGTAAATAAATCACGTAGCACAGCAACTCTGACGGACGGCGAAACCATCGGCGAACATTTCATGCCCCTGTCACTAGAGCGTTTTTCCATAAATATACGCCGTCGTTGTTTGTATCGTGGCAGAAAATTGCTCCTCAAATTCAATTAACGTCACCATTCACGGAACTGGCTGACTGGCTGGAAAAGTCAAAGTTGTCGGTAGAAACGGTCGCCCTTAGGTTTCCTAAACAGAACAGAGTGAGACGTGGATGCAAGGCTGAGATGTCGCGGTTCCAGATCCGGTCAGCTTGGTTTGGTTCGAGTTGACCAAAGCTCCAGAAGATCATTTACGCTGAAATTACACTCCCACAGACAAATGGACTTTTTTAGCTAAATGTTTAACACAATCGGTTCTGAATCAGAACATGTGATACACTAAAAAAAAATTCAAATTATGAATCATAACAGAGCAAAAAGAATATTCTTTCCAAAAGAGCTTTAAATTCCGTAAAAAAAAATCTTCCTAAAGCTCAGTATGAAATCCTTAAATCAATTATTCTGATGTTATTTAATAAGCTAACGAAAGCGATAAGGACCAATTTGAAAACTTAAGTATTCACAAAATCGACATTCAATGTTTAAATCCCTGGGGAAATTCCTTCGCTTTATCTCAAAACCGGCATGTATTACAAAAATCAAATGTTATAGAAAATGTGCTAAATAGAACATAACAACAATGCTGCTATCTCAACAATTTAAAAAAGAAAAGTTATTGAACTTTGTTTGAAATTAAACAAAATGTGACTTGAAGATTTTTTTATTAGTTCAAAATGTTTCTCATATGAAAAAATAGTAATAAAAATATGTTTTTCCATCTGTCAATTGTTGGAGTTAGAGATGTACCGAATAATGGTATTCGGTGAACGACCAAAGCGACCAATCACGTCCCAGCAGATGTGATAGACTTTAATACTTCCACAGTTCATGAAGAGCTCATCGTTTCTGCTGCTAGAGAATTGGCTTCTTTCGCGCCTGGATCGGATGGGATTCCGACTGTTATTTATTCTCGCTGCATCGAAGCTGTTTCATTGCCTTTAACTTGAATTTTCAATTAATCGTTCCAACAACGTAAGATTCCTGACAAATGGAAAAGTTCGTATATGTTTCCTGTTTTTAAGAATGGCAAACGTCTTTGTGTAAAACATTACAGAGGCATAACCAGTTTGTCTGCTGCTTCCAAACTTTTTGAAATCGTCGTTAGCCAAGCTCTTCTACGCGCGTCATCGCATTATATAGCCAATGAGCAGCACGGGTTCATGCCTGGGAGATCAGTTTGTACTAATCTGCTTGAATTTACATCATTCTGCATGAACCAGATAGAAAAAAGAATACAAATTGATGCTATGTATACCGATATAACAGCTGCATTCGACACTATCGACCATGGGATTTTGTTGGCTAAGCTTGGTATTCATAACAACATGATTGTTTGGCTCAAATCCTTCTTAACTAACCGCTGTATTGGAATCAAGCTCGGCGACAGCGTATCATTCCTATTTACGAATCGGTCAGGCGTCCCACAAGGAAGCAACTTGGGGCCCCTTTTATTCGCTCTGTTCTTAAATGATCTGATTATCACCTTAGAAGACGAAACCAAAATTGGATATGCCGATAATCTTAAAATATTTGTTCCTGTTATAGATATCGAAGATTGCGTTCGCTTGCAATCACTCTTGAATAATTTTGGTGAATGGCGCAAACTGAACAAATTATCAGTGTCGAAATGTTCCATCATCACTTTTCATCGAAACAAAACACCTCTCCTCTACGAATATAAAATCGGCAATCAGCTTTTAAACGAGGTATCAGAAGACGATGACCTTGGATCATTCTTGATGCCCAGCTCACGTTTAACAGTCAACGTTCTTCAGTCATCAATGAAGCGGATCGTCAACTAGGCTTCATCACCAAACGACTGTTTTTTACTCCAACGTTTCGATCCGTATTAGATCTTCATCAGGGGCGATAAAGTGTCGTTTTCTTCTTAAGTTTGATTCAGCCTACACCAGTTTGAACGATCAACAAGTCGCTTTATTCGTCAAATACGTCAGTCCAGATTATTTAATACTGTTTTAACTATTCATTTAAAATTTTATGTTCGATGAATTAATAGTAAAATAGTAATACTAATTATAAACTCCCAATTTCTAACAATAAGTTTTCCAAAATGTATGTTATGGGTTCAATTGATCCATAGAATCTAAGTAGATATATTCTTCTTCTGAATGGATGTTGATCATTGCTAAGCACGAAATTATTAGTATTTGTTCAATAACTAATATTTATCCAGTAATAAGCTGCAAAAAAGGACTCAAAACACTGATTTAACCTGAAAATGAGCATAAAGCACCTTTAAGTATGCAATGATTATAGGGGGGGGGGGGGTCTAGAAGACAAACTTTTAGAATTATTTTTGACTGACGCAAACAAACTGTGAACTGAGAACAAATATTTTGCATGATTTTTGGCTCCTTGAACAAAGAAAAAAGTCTCCTCCGCTAAATTAGGTTCACAAAATGGGACTTAGTTTTTTGCTATCCTCAAACTGAGTTTAAGAACACGGGTAAGAAACCTTACGATGGTCCAGTGTTATGCGCCAACTGACGATGCCGATTTGCAGGAAGAAGAGCAATTTTACAGTCAACTGAACAGTGTGGTAGAGAAAATTCCGAAGGGTGGCATTCAAATCCATTTGGGCGACTTCAAATTAAAGATTGCCTCCGACAGATGAGCGAAAACGGAGAACTGTTTGTAGAATTTTGTGGCAACAACAACATAGTGATCGGTGGATCGCTCTTCCCCCATCGACCAGCACATAAGGTCACTTGGGTATCCCGAGATAGCCGAAGAGAAAATCAAATTGACCACATCTGCATCAGCCGAAAATGGAGAAGGAACCTTCTTGATGTCCGCAACAAACGAAGCGCAGACATTGCATCTGACCATCACCTCGTCTTTGGCGAGATAAGACTGAGAGTTGTGCGTGTCTAATGGCACGAGGAGAAAGTCGGGTGTCGATACGACGTCCGCTGGTTGGAGAACCCAGAGGTGAAAGGGCATACGTTGAACAGCTAGAAACCCGAGCCTCGGAATTGCCGACAGACGGAACAGTTGAAGAACAGTCGTGTGGAATCAAGAATGCCTTTATTACGACGAGCCATGGTACACTCGGTAAAGTTTGTGAAAGAAGAAGTGAATGGATGTCGGATGAAACTTGGAGGATGGTCGATTATCGGAGAAAGGCTAAAGTCGGAATTGAGCAGGCATGTACCGGTTCAGCCAAAGCAGCCGCCCGCTTACGATATGCGGAGCTGAAAAAAGGAAGTTAAACGAACTTGTTGACGAGACAAGAGAGCCTAGACAAACTCCCTATTCGGTCAATCGGCGCCGGACTCTTAGGTAGGTAGGAATGTTATATTAAGTAGCATTTGTGACTCGAGTTATGTGCACGATTTTGATGTATCAACGCAACACTTTTTTGCTGTGTAAAAAATCGCCACTAAAATTTGATGATGCATTAAGCGGGCCACAGACTACACAACATTTGTACAAATGCGATGAAATTCGATGAAATTTTGTCGCTGTAAACACGATTTGCATAGTGTATGGACTGCTTGAATGAGCATCCAATCGGTTGGAGTAAAATCGGTCGGGATCGAAATATTTTGTACAAATCATCCTCCCAGCCGGGGTGGAGAGGGTTTTTTTTTGTTGCTGTTGCTGTTTTCGCCAGCAATCTTTTGTGTTCGCGTGAAATATGTTTGTATAGTGTTTGGGCGAGCATAGATCAAACAATCGTCGTGGAATCATCGAATTTGTACAGGCCATTTGTGTAGTCTATAACCCGCTTTAAATTCGACTCCCCTTGACAGCAGAGATGTTAAAATCGCGAGTCTACATACTCGCACTTTGCCCTTCTTTGCAGAACGATTTTATTTCGTTAAACTCAAACTGCAATGATGCTATCTAAAGTTCAACTCGGAAAGCATCAGGAAGTAAGCTTCGGGTAAACTTGGCAGGAGTAAACTGAAATCGGGGGAAACATCAGCGAAGCGAACGTACAGTTCTGCGAACTCAAAATTCAAATCGTTTTCGTTCGGCAGCCGAACACATCAATCGGACAACGCATGGGGGCGTGGCTAAAAGTGATAGATACAAGGGAACGAGAAACGAGCGAGAGAAGGGGCGAGGAATGTTAACTCGGTCCGTCGGGCAACAATCTCTCGTGTGCATTCGTGTACGGTAAGCATCGTTCTGTTGTTTCGTTGGTGTGATTTTATTCCTGCGAGGTATGGAAAACATCAATGCAGAACTGTTCTCTTCGTTTTGTTGTGTGCAATTACGTAATGATTGGAACGAAGATAAAATCAATCTGCACACAACAAGTTAAACTCGGAAAAAATCAGCCGAATGATTCTTTCCGAAGCGAGTTTACTTACACACCGCTGCTTGACAGAAGTCCTCAATCAACGACCTGGGACTACTTCTAGACTCCAAGCTTTGCACATTTCAGCGCATTTTTGACACATAGTAGGCTCCGATCGGTATTGAAATTTTAAAGCCTCTTCTTACATAGATGACCTCCTTACAACCTTACATAGATGATATGAAACATCAGAGGAAAAGAATACTATTCCATAGTAGTCCTTCTCTCGACTATTTCGGATTAGCAGGGCTCTACTGTAATTTTGTTTAGTTTTATTTAAAATGTTATTATGAATTTAAGATTCATAATAACATTCTTGAACATTTTATAAACCTCATAGGAACAGGTTTTCTCTTCTTGATGACAGCTTGCAAACTTTCTCGCATAATGCGTCTGAGATCAGTGGATCTCGATTGTGGTTTAGTATCCCTGAAACTTCTCCAATTGTGTGATGCTTTTGATTGTGGCTCGTTGAGGTCATCCCCGACGACAGAAGGAGCAGTGAGAAACCTTGCAACTAAGCAGATATGGATGAAAAGACAATAAATTATAAAGACAATAACCAGGTTTCGCGGCCAGCACAAATCCATCCTTCCACCCACATCCTTCAATTCGCTGTCTGATGGGGAAGGAGAGAAAAAAAGCCGTCATGGTATCAAAACAACGATAGCTGACACACGACGACGACACGCTGCGATGCGACCACCACTAAGCGCCATCCATATCGCCGTAACGTAGCTAACCCAAGGATCTGCTGGATGATGGGCTTTGCTCTGGCCCACTCTCTGCGATGGAGTTTCTTCTTCGAGTCGAGTCAAGTCGAGTGTCTCCCGCATGCCGGAAATGGAAGTGGCTTTTGGCGTTTAGTCTTCCCATCCCATCCTTCTGCTGACTCTACACAGCTCTGACTGACTGTTGCTTGTGTTGGATTCGGTTGTGTTTCCCTGCAAAGTGCTCTTGGGATCCAATTTACGGAACCTTTTAATATTTTATGACGTTATGATTATTTTATGACGTGCACTCACTCGTTATTGAAATGCATCTAACCGATCTTAGCGATTGGGATATTTGATAAATGCATGAAAGCATGGAGCGGCAAATGCATTCCCGCTTGACATGATAAGATGCCTGCAGGGCTGATAAAAACAACCATTATTATTACACGGAAGACTTGAAATGGTTTGCTTTTAAGGATAAGGTTAAAAGATGTGATCTTTTTACGTTGTTTTGCATTTTTTAGACCATGTGAAGACTTTTTCAATATTGATACTTTGAACAAGGTAAGTTCAAAGCAATGTGTTCTTTTAAATTTTAAAAATGTCATTCTTTGTATCATACTTTTAATTTTTAGATAATATTTGCAAAAAACGCTTAAATTTCAGAAAAGCGAAAAAATTTTACAATGAACATAATTTGTATAGCAAGCAATCTTCAAGTAATCAGTATGCAGTAAATTTACTATCATGTTACAATCGAGATGCAACCACACCAATTTATTTCAGCATCATTTATCAATCGGTGACATTCGGAAAACTGAAACTTTCCTCTCGTTGAGCGCTTTCGAGCTTGTCATCGTAAGTCTAGTTTCCATCTGGCGTTGGTCGCGCAAAAACAACTCAGCAATATGCAAATATTCACACCTTCAATAGGACAGACAGAACAGGGATTGTTGAGTGCAAAGCTCAGGTTCTCGGGACAGGACAAATGCCACCTTGTTACTAACAACAACACCAGAATGATTAATTGGCATGTCGTCGTCTAGTCAGTCAACGAGTGAGTGAAGAGCGAGGTATAAAAGGAGCCGGGAAGTTGCAGCAAATTTGCACCAACTATCTACTGGAGCGACGACACCAAAAAGCAACCAGAGCTTCATTAACTGCGCTGTGTCGACAAATTGTACGACACGTGTCAACTGCAAACTTTTGTTTATGAAAGCAACAGAAAAAAGTTGAAGAGGTTGTATATCAGACATCCACAAGGTTGACGTAGAATTACGGTAAAAACTTGATTTGTTATTTACTATACAAATTTGACTTAAACGATGAAGCCCTAGATGAACTTGCAAGTGTTTAGTTCAAAAGTTGGTGAGCAACTAATCGAATTTTTTTTTTTTTTTTTTTTTTTTTTTCAGGGATTTTCATCCTATTGGATGATTCATCCCATCTCCTACCGTGGCTAGTGTACTTTTCTCTTTAGAGTTTTTTGTTTTTTTTTTGAATATTTTTTTTTGTAAATTTTTGTATTTTTTTTTGTATTTTTTTTTTTGTATTTTTTTTTTTTTTTTTTTTGGGAAAAGGAAAGGAAATGGGTTTTTGGTAGGGACAGATAGGTTGGACCGAATGTTGTTCATATTTCTTCGTAGATGCTGCTGCTCCGGAGAAATGAAAGGACCTTTTCCTCTTCTTCAGGGTCGTTCGACAGGATCTGTCGAAGGTTGTCGGCTAGGTCGCAGTCCAGGCGGGCTTGCTGGTGTATAGGGCATTGCGTGAGGATATGTTTGATGGTGATGGCTACGCTGCAAGCTGGGCAGATGGGAGGGTCCTCTTTGCCCATAAGATAGCCATGGGTCAATCTTGTGTGTCCTATGCGTATTCGGGTTAGGGCTCTCCGCTCAAAGAAGGAATTCCGGTCGTTCCATGCATAGGTGCAGTTTTTGATCTCCCTCAGCTTGTTCTCGGTGATGTTGTTCCAGGTGTTTGCCCAAGAGAGGAGCAGGTGGTTTTTAAGCCAGTGGGAGGCATCTGAGGGAGGGATGGCCGTATTGGGGGGTTCCAGTTGACTACCGTTGAGAGCCAATCGATCTGCTGCCTCGTTGCCGGGAATCCCGGAGTGACCAGGAATCCAGCACAGAGTAATTTTTTTCGTCGCTGCAATGTTGGAAAGTGCAATGATCCATGGGTGTTTTGTGTTGGCTGCCTGGACAGCTCTCAGCACGCTTGCAGAGTCGGAGAAGATGACTGCGCCGGTAGATGGGCAGAGGTCCTGGGCTGCTTTTAGGATGGCGAAAGCTTCAGAGCTGAAGACGGAGCATTTGGGTGGTAGAGAGAGGGCCACACTGTCGGTAGTGCTGAATATGCCACATCCAACCTGGCCATCAGTGGACTTGGAACCATCGGTGAAGAACTTGGGTATGCCCTGGTATTTTCGACTAACGAGTTGGTGATAGTTGGCCAGAGCAACAGTTGAGCTCCCTCCGGCTCGTACCGCGGAGAGCAAGCTTAGATCGACTTTTGGGACAGGAGCATTGAATTTGCGAAGTCTAGGTTCAGGGCGGGTTGATATTACAGGGATAGATGCTTGGTATTTTTGCAGGTAGTTTTCGGTACGCTGGACCATAGGTACTTCGGGGTTTCGGTTGTAGGACAGCCAACGGATCGTTTTAATGGAAAGGTTCTTGGCGATAATATAGTCAAAAGGGATTTGTCCACTTTCTGCCATAATAGAGACGATAGGGCTGCTCCTGAAGGCGCCGCCGATCATGCGAACTGCTTGGTTATATATTGGCTCCAGTTTTTCATTAATGCGGTCACCGCCTCGACTAAATAGGCCCACTCCGTGAAGCATAGTAGGCAACACCCATCCATGAAGGAATCGAAACAGTGAAGAGCGGGAGCCGGCGCCCCGGGCGCTACATAACTTTTTAAGTATATTGAGTTTGGGTGAAGCTGATTTTCGAACTTGGTTAGCATGGTTGATGAATTTGAGTTTGTCATCCACCAGGACTCCAAGGATGCGGGATGCGTGGGCAATGGGGATGAGTTTGTTGCCCATGGTAAGGGGGGGGAGTTTGTTCAGCTTTTTCTTCCTGCTACTAAGATGCATTAGCTTTGACTTTTCGGGAGCGAAGGTGAAACCCATGGAAGGTGCCCAGTTGTCTACCTTGTCCACGGCTATTTGTAGTTGCTTTCGGGATAGTACGGAGTAGGGAGACACGGATATCAGGGTAATGTCGTCGGCGTAGGCCAGAACATTGACGTCTTCTGGAACTACATCAAAGAGCGATTGCATCCCAACAAGAAACAACGTTGGGGCCAAGACAGAACCTTGGGGGACACCATTTGCTATAGTGTGAGAGGATGATAGCTTGCCATCGATGTAGACTCTAGCTTTGCGTTCAGTCAGGAAGCTGCGGATGAAGTGCCCCATTCGGCCCAGAACACCCCATTGTTTTAGTCTGAGCAGAATTTGATGCCGGGAAACCCGGTCAAAGGCTTTAGAGAGGTCCAGACATAGGCACTCCACGTGTTGGCCGTTTTCGATGGCTTCAGTGATGAGACTTTCAAATGTGGTGAGGTGGTCGTCGGTAGAGCATCCAGGACGAAAGCCAAACTGCCTTGTATCGAGAAGATTGTTGGACTCGAGGAAGGAGACTAGGCGGCGTTTAACCAGGCGTTCGAGAATCTTCCCAGCACAGTCCAAAAGGGTGATAGGACGGTAGCTGTTTATGAGATGAAGGTCTTGATGCGGTTTGGGAATTGGTATGATTAAGCCCTCTTTCCATTGGGTTGGGATTTCGCCGACGTCCCAGATATTGTTGAGTATGTTCAGGAACAACATTTTGCCGATAAGTGGGAGGTGTTTTAGTAGAGGATAACCAATTTCGTCTTGACCGGCGGAACGTCCTTTGACCTTACTAAGGGCGGTATCAAGTTCTTGTAAGGTGAAATCGGAGTTGTATTCGAAGTTCGAGGTGGTGCCAAAGTCGACAGCGGCTCCCGGGCTAAGGCCTGGGTCCGCAGAGGAGACGGAGGAGAAGTGTGTGCAGAAGGATTCAGCAAGCAATGCAGGGTCGTTAGAGTATTGTTGACCCAACAACAGATGGAAACGGCTGGTGCGATTGGAGCCACTCAAGCGTTTGATTTTATCCCAAACTTTGGCGGATGGAGTTTCAGGATTGATTTCTTCCACAAAGTCCCTCCAACTATTTCTTTTAGCGGTTCTAACAGCAGCTTTAGCGACAGACCGTGCAGCTTTGTACTCTCTAAGAGCGAGAAGCTTTTGTGGGTGGTCATTAGGGAGGCGACGTAGTGCTCGGAGTTTTTTACGGCGAAGCTTGATGGAGTCTCGAACTTCTGGGCCCCACCATGGAACAGCTTTTTTCCCTGGTACCCCAGTGGTCCGCGGGACGTACAAAGAGGCTGTGTTGAAGAGTAGTCTGGTGAAGGAATCATATGTGTGGTTTGAGCTACTTTTCAAAGCTAGCTCGATTTCGGATTGGTATCCGACCCAGTCGGCGTCCTCATATTTCCACCGAGGTCTTGTGGCTACTTGAGGGGTAGAGTGCTCGAATGATACAATGATTGGAATGTGGTCACTGCCGTGAGTGTCTTCTAGAACTGTCCAGGAGAGTTTTGGGCTAAGGTTCCAGGACACTAAGCTCAAGTCCAGGGCAGAGGTATTCCCAGTTGAGGGGTCAATTCGTGTGGGAGAAGAGTTGTTCAGGATGTACAAATTGTTGGTGGAGCAAAAATTTTCGATGAATGCACCCTTTCTGCTTGTTTGGGAGCATCCCCAGCTAATGGAGTGAGCATTCAGGTCGCCCAAAATTAAGACTGGTTGGGGGAGTTGATCCAGTAGTTCTTCAAGTTCTTGGGTGTATTCATTCAGTGGTTTCATGGGGGGTATATAGAGCGAGACTATGGTGATGTTTGTGGGGGATTTGAGTTGGATGCCAACTGCGTTTAGTGGAGAGTTGATAGGAACAGTTGTGTATGGGTACCCATTTCTGACTGCTATACCGGATCCTTGCCCATAGTTAGAGCTCAAATATAGTTTATAGCCGTTAATAAGGTTATGAGCGATCTGGTTTTGGCGGGTGAGGGTTTCTTGTAAGGCAAGTACAATGGGGGAGAATTGTTTGGTAAGGAGTTCCAATTCAGCTATACGGGCTTTTAAACCCCGTAGGTTCCATTGTAAAGCAAGACATATCTTTCTTCTGGGTGTGGGAGTTCTGGTTGAGACCGGTGAGGTAGTACTTGAGGAGCCATTATTGTTGTGTAGGGATTGGTTCACTTGAGTAGCAATGGGTGGAGCCATTTTTATAGATGGTATTAAAAATTGGTTACTCACCGATCTGAGAAGATGGCTGGGGCTAGTTGTTGCTTCGGGAGTTCCGGTTGTTGGCAGATTTGGGTCCATTTGTTGGTAGGGGCTTTTTCTTTTTCAGGTCTACAGATGTTGGGCTTCGATCCTCTGATGATCCACGGCTCCTGTTCCGTTTGGGCGTGGCCGGAGCGGAGCTGGTTTCTGATGTCATGGTTGCATCAGAGTCGGATGTGTCTCCTTCGGTATCGGTTGTTGGTCTGGAACTTTCTTGATGTTTGTTTAGCAGGGCAGTAAGTTGAGCGACTTGTTTTTCCAATTGTTGGATTCGGCGGTCCTTCTCGTCGTTGACGGTGGCACGTCTGGCTGTGTCTAGACGAAGTTGAACTGAGCTGGCATTTCTGGCGGCAGCACATCGGGACTGGAATTCTTTTATGGCTGCACCCTGGGAAATTCCCAGGTCAACACGGATTCGAACGATTGATTGCTCTTCCTGCTGCTTCGGGCAAGTGCGGTTTATGGCAGTGTGTTGTCCTCCGCAGTTGAGACATTTGGGATCTTTTTTGCAGTCTGGGTGTGGTCCAGGTTCACCACAAGCAAGGCACATTTCGGCATGTTGGCAACGCTGTTTTGTGTGGCCAAATTTGCCACATTTGTAGCACATCATAGGGCGAGGGTAGTACGGTTTTGTGGGAACTCGGACGTAGCCGAAGAAGACGTGGGTTGGGGGTACGGTTCCTCTAATGGTGAGGACCATGGTGTTGGTTGGTTCATCCTTTCCATTAGACTTTTTCAAGAAGCGGTAGACTCGGGTGATACCCTGATCCGCCAGCTCCTCGGTGAGATCCTTGTCTGACATGCCTGCCGCCTCCCGACAGGAGACAACACATTGGGTGGTGTTGAGAGTTGGGTGAGAGATGATAGATACGGGGGTTCCATCGATGAGTTGATCGATGCGAATTAGTTTGGTGGCTTGTTCCTGGCTACGGACCTTCAGTAAGTAGCTGGTTCCACCGTCGGTGGGATTGGCAGCTTCAATTCGGCCAACAGCTTGGTCGATAGTCTTGGCGATGATAAATGGATTAGATGGCAGCTTGGCGTTGGGTGTCGGTTTTAGAACCAAGAACTGGACGTCCCCGTGCATTCCGTCACGGTCCATCCAGGAGGGCATTGTTCTCCGGTTGCTACGACCAGGGGGATCCACCTGGGAGCCCCATGGTGGATTTCCATCCACCGACATAGCACTGGCTGCAGATTGCAGCACTAAAAAGTCTCTTGTTTAGCAAAAACACTTAGGAAAAATCCTTCAAAAATGATGTCCGGGGTAGAGAAAACGCGGCGATAGACTTGGTTGAGAAGGCACTGAAGAGAGCGAAGTTTTAACACGTCTGTACGTGAGCGCATTCAAAACGAGACTGCAACTAATCGAATTCGCTCAAATTTTCATTTTATATGCCTAAAATATCTTAGCGCACGCAAAATGAAGATAAAGTTCTAACAAAGGCTTGCTTTGATCCATTGGGTTTTCATCCGGATCAATTAAAAGTACACCACCGGCCAAAAGTTTGTAGATCACCCCTTCTAGAACATAAAAATATAATCATCAAAAAAATTCGTTAAATTTGGAGCAATAGATTGCCTTTAGATAGAGAAGGTTTCCCAGAATCTATTGACATAAAACGACGGAAATATGATTCTAAACTCTTTTAATTAAGAGAATACAGTCCTGAGGACTGGTTTTAATTGTTATGGCTTTTTGTCTAGAAATTTGCGTGGTGGCCTCTTGCCGTACCACACTCCAAATTTACTTTCACGAGCAGATTTGCTGGTTGAAAAACTTCTAAATGAAAGTTTTGGTCGCTTCAAAAACTTGAATCGGGGGACTACAAGAAAAAATCCTAGAAATAACGTCATACATGGAAACGACTCGCTGCGCTCCTTCCTGACTAGAGTGTCCTACCCGGGATTTCCCGGGAATTAAAAAATTTCGGGAATTCCCGAATCCCGGGAAACGCTAAAAAATCCCGGGAATTCCCGAAACCTATAAAATGTGCTAAATTACTTATAAATTTACACGATCTAAATGGGTAAAATGAATCAGATTGAGCAAGGAAAATGATAGTTTTAACTTGATGGCTAGGTCTTAAATATTTTTTTTTTCTAAATCTGGTTAATACATTGAATTCGATAAAAATTGTTTTTCCAATCGAAAACATAGTTTAAAAGTGAAAAAACGACAAAGAATGTATAAAATCCAAACAATTTCAATAATGAAACGCTACGGAAAGAATCTTGCAACACTCATCATTTAGAACTTTTGTTTGGGATACTGAGTGTTAACAGTATTTAACAAAATCATAAGCAAAAAATGACATATTGTGAAACAACTGGATAGTTATTTGACAATTAACGATATTTGATGAATAACATGAAGTCTAGCAAACTAACTTCTATCGATAGTGAGAAATCTTTCTCAATTCTTTCAAATTTTTGCATCTAGAATCAGACCAGTCGGTTGAGGCACTTTGTTTTTGAGGCTTGTTAAATTAATGAGGCAGTAAACAAATTTGAAATGTTTTGCAATACTACTATCTTAAATTAAAAAAAATATCATATCGATAACGATTCGTACGTTGTAGAGAGTTAAGAGTTTCATGTTTTAAATTTTTCCCGGGATCCCGGGAAAAGAATCCTCAGATTTCCCGATTCCCGGGAACGCTGAAATGGCCGGGAAATGGACACTCTATTCCTGACTGGGTGAGCAGCACCTTGAGCCGCGCCAGCAACTTAGCAAATTGCACCCACTCGTGGTGAAGAATAGCGCGCTATGGGTAGACAACGGCAAAATTGATCGCACATATGCAGCACCAACAAAGCAAATAGCAGCGCTCACAACATTTTTGGTCGCTCCAACCGACCATACGGGAGAATGCCCTAATACCAAATGAAAACGGGACGGCGCAATCCTTGCCCTTTTATAACTTCGGATCTAGTGCAGTTTGGGTCGACGGTCGGGGTTTTCTCGCTCGGGTGTTTTGCGCCCCAATAAGTATTGGCGCTTTATAAGTATTGGTGTACCAACGCATAGCTAACCCAAAATGTTGTAAGGAAAAGATGTCTGTTAAAGAGGCGTTTTTCGTGACGCGAGATCCGTTCGCGAATTTCAATTTGCCCCCCCTATGGTGTTGCCGTAAGACGTAATTTCACGTCAAAAAAGAAATTGATACGTGTGCATGGCTTGATTAACAAATTCACATTCTTTATAATGAAATTAAATCCAGTAAAGTTAATTGAAATGTATGTTGTTTTCAATATTCAAAATAATTTGTACAGCATTTGAAAGATTGTTTCTTGAGCTTCATTGTCCATTAAAAGATAATCATTTACCTTTTTCTAGAATTGAGATGTTGTCGTTGAAATTTAAAAATTTAATATGGAAATAAAGTGATTTTACCAGTTATTCCTTATATCAAACATAACTTTGTCAAAAACCTAGCTATTTAGAAAATAATATTGCAAAATGATTGTACAAAAGCCATTTTTCAAGCGTGATATTGGATTAAGAATAAATCACAGCAAGTTAACGCTCTGGAGTCGGTGATAAAGGTTCTATTTTTAAGCGTTTTGACGTCTCGATAATTCTCCTGTTTTTCAGTTCATGATTGCTTTAAACGTCGCATATTGCCGAAAATTGGCGGTCTCTTTAAACATTTTGAGAGGATATCGATGCATTTTTCAGAATGAAAATCGGTTCAGAAAGTTGTGAGTTCCACCCGAGTAAAGAATGCGTTGTGACATTACGAAAACTGTTTTACTATTTTTCCAAACGTTCATGACTTTCCACTTCAACACTATAACAGTATTTATTCAATGCAAGTTTTACATAACAATAATGCGCTTCAATAAATAAATTCAATTATAAAGTTTTTAACGAAACTAAGAAACATAGTTTTTTCGCATAAACGTGGTTGTTTTAGAACGTCTCTAATAAACAAAATGAAATCGCGCTTGTTGAACACTATAGTGTCCATCCCGGGAATTCCCGATTCCAGGGAATCATGTTTTCATTCCCGGGATTCCCGACATGTATGAAATTATTTCTCTGGAAAAGTCTGATAGCTTCCGGAACAATTCTCATTGTTCTTTTTGAAAATGTTGTCATTAAGAATATTTTGCAGCCGTTTGGTGCATTTTTTTTTATTGAATAGATAAGTTTGAAAAAATTATATGTATTTCCATACCATATTCATTGAACGAAAACCTAGGGTTACCATATCCCGCAATGCTAAAAAGAGTACAATGATAAAAAAAAATGCGAAAAAAATTAAAAAAAAAACTGTATAAAAAAACAGAGCTCTTTAGAGTCATTCAAATACTGACAATTTGTTGGGAGTATAGGTATGACTAAGCATTCCAGAATGCCTGCTTTTTTCAAGACAAAAAAGGAAATACACAGCAAAAAATTTCTAAAAGTATACGAAATCTAAAACACGAGTGATCTATTTTTTTCGCAAGTGTAATTAAAAAAAGATGTAATTTTCAACTGCTTTTGATGTAATTTTAGTTTTTTTTTTTCAAAAAGTGAATTGAAATAAACTGTTTTGGTTTAATTTTACATTCCGGAATGCAAAGTCCAAACGATCGATGAAATTTATATCACAAATAGTGTAAATTTATATTTGTTGAATGAGATATTACAAGTTTGCTCTAAAATTACATCAATAACTATGTGAAACAGAACAGATGCAATGTTTTTTACGGCATAAGTGTTTATTACTTTGACTCGAGATGGTGATTCTTGTACGACTATCCGAAAAGTGTTGCTCGGAAGTCTCGGTTGTTTTCCGCCCATGCAAAATTCTTTCGGATAGGTGTATTAGGTGTATTATAAAGTGGTAGGTATATGAAATTTGAATAAAAGTATTTTAATATAAAATTATTTAAATTCTGTTTATATTATAGAAACGGCTAATCATTGAGAATCGACCAGGGGAATGATGTGAAGTTTCCTGCAATTATCATAGTAGTCAGGTATAATCCGAGCATGCTGAAAACACTGACCCGTAAAAATACTATGTAATAATAAAGGAATCATCATATACAACATCTCCAGCCTAGCCCTGTTCGTGGTAGTGTATAACCGTTTTTTGTTAGGTGTTATTTTGTAAATATATACCACACGGAAATTAAATCCCATGATTTTTTTCATTAATCAGAATCGTAACACCGAAAACCATAATTTTTTACTAATATTTTTTTATATTGACGATGAAAATACTTTTAATTTACATCCCTGTGTATTTTTACACGACAGCTTTCTTCGTCGGATTTCGTGCATCGACTTCGATCTAAATTTACATGCTCCCAAAATTACATCATTGGAAAAATACACCGTGATAGAATTTTAGGTCAAAATCAATGTTCCGTTTTCGTGCATCGTTTTCAATCTGAAATTACACGATTTTTTCTTGCTGTGTATATAGAGTTAAATGCCTGGATTTATCTTATTTTAAGCAAAATTTCAATTTCATTTTAAATTTTTTTCACAATGTATGATTTTCTTGGGCTTGTTTCATCGAAATACACGTGCAAAGACTTTTTTAGAAATGTAAAATTTGAATAGAACATCGCTGATGTGACCCTTTAAAGAATAATTTTTTATGTGTGTGAAAAGTGAAAATTTCCTCTTGAATTTTCATGGGAAAAGCCATGGTCATGGTCTGAATTTCGATATTGCCCGGTTTTTTAACTGAAAATTTTAAAATCCAATGCCCGGATTTTGTCAAGTTTTTGGGTAAAATGCCCGAGTTTCCCGGTCCGAATACGCTCTGAAAATGTCTGGAAAACTTAGGAATGAAATATAATTATAAATTTTCTAATTATTTTTTTTCAACTTATGAAAAGAGAAAAGTCAGGAACTGAATATTCCTTTTTGGATTATTCGAAAGGAAATCAGTATTTGATATTCTGCTGTCCAATCATACCAAATCCTAAAAAATACTTGATTAAAAAAATAGGCACGTATATTTCATTTGAACAAAGTTTTAGATTTGTGCGCTATGGAGCATTTGAGTATATTGCTTTTGTGCACTTTGATAACTGTTTGAGGGTATATTGCATACTCAACGGCGCTCATTGCGCAAACTGTAAATTACGATTTAAAGATGCCTTCATGAATATGGGATATTCAGGTAAGGTATTGAAAGTTGTATTTCTTTCGTATTTCTTGTATAAGATGTGGTAAACACACTTCATGTACAGAAAACAATCAAGCTCATTTTTCTGATTAAATGGCTCTCATAAAAAAGAGTACATTTCGTAAAATTTCACAAAAAGAAGAGTACGCCCATTTCTCGATCGAAAAAGAGTACACGTACTCTTAAAAGAGTACGTAGGCAAATTATGTTTTCAACATTTATGCTCTTGTTTCTCTCTGGTTTCGAAAGTCAGATGAATTTCAAAACTTTAGCACAGGATCCCATGCAAAATTAAAGGGTGATACGATCAAAATTTGGCCAGGAGAAAACGCGTGTAAATCGATGAATTCGTTTATTTAAAAAATCAAATTGAATTTCTTTTTCAAGTTTAATAAGTATAAAATTCAGGAAAAAAAATCAGTAAGGCTTCCGCTTTTCCAAATCCAAATTGCCGGGCCTTACGCTTAACCCCTGCCATCAGATTTTGTGCAGTTCCCTTGTCCACCTTCTTCGCCGCAGAAAGCCAGTTTGCCTTGAACTGCTGCTAGTCCTTAGCAGTTTTTTTTGGTCTTCTTTAAGTTCCGTATTTCTCAATTGGGCGGAGCTCTGGCGTGTTGGGAGGGTTCTAGTCCTTGGGAACCACCTGCACGTTATTGGCGGCGTACCACTCCATGGCTTTTTTACCGTAATGGCCAACCGTAAGATGCCAACTCCGGCCAAAACAGTACGGAACAACCGTGTTTCTTCAGAAAAGGCAGCAGACGTTTATTCAAACACTCTTTCACGTAAATTTCTTGGTTGACAGTCCCGGAAGCTATGAAAATGCGGCTTTTCAAGGCACAGGAACAGATGGCTTGCCAAACCAGATATTTCTTCGCGAACAGTTTCATGTGCTTGAAAATATCTGCTACCTTTCTCCTTCCTTTTGCCGTATAAAACTCCTGTCCCGGAAGCTGCTTGTAGTCGGTTTTGACGTAGGTTTCGTCGTCCATTACCACGCAGTCAAACTTCGTCAGCATCGTCGTGTACAGCCTCCGGGATCGCGCTTTGGCCGTCGTATTTTGTTTATCATCGCGATTTGGAGTCACTACCTTCTTGTAAGTCGATAGTCCGGCTCGGTTTTTGACGATACACCCAGCTTATTTGCGGCAGCTCGGAGTGAGAGGTTAGGGTTTCGCTTGAGACTACCGGCAACTCTCTTTGTCGTCTCAGCGGCTTCCGGTTTTCGATTTCCTTCCGATCCAGACTTCCTGGCTGTCGACAAACGTTCCCCAACACTTTAATTACATTTGTAACGGTTGATTTGGCAACTTTTAGCGATTTTGCCAGCTTTGCGTGCGAGTAGCTCGGATTTTCGAGATGTGCGAGCAAAGTTTTGATACACTGCTCTTCTTCCTTGGACGGCATTTTGACAACTGAAGAGTGAATTCCAAAATCAAAATAGGAGCAACTCCTTCAAAATGAGGGGTGTTAAGGTTTTTAAAATGCAAAACTAAAAGAAATACGTCAAGTTGATATTGACCAAATTTTGACCGTATCACCAGATTATACTACGGAGAGGGGTTGCAAAACAAACCTGAAGTTTGCATTGAATTATGTTGATTTTGTTCGGAAAAAAAAAAGAGGTTTTCATCAAAAATATCGGCTTTTATCAACCGATTTTTCTTTTATAAGGAGTGTTTTAAAGCTTTTTTTATGATAATATTTCATCTGAAGAACGCATTTCGATTAGAGTCATCATAAACATGTATCAGGATTCAAAAACGGGTATATAAGCGTCGATTAATGATAGTTCATGTATTTTTTGTAATTGACCTCTCAGAAGCTTATTTTTAAAACTCATCATCTTTTTTATAATCATAACCCTTATCGAAATGAGACCTTGGGATAATCTTTTTGTCATAATAAGAGCTTTGTGAATGACTTTAATGAAAATAAATTTAGCATAGACCTTTGAACTTGGCCTAGGATCTTTTTTAGCTAGCAACTCATAAGACTGATTTAGGCACTCTAGTATCCATTAATTAACTTTTAATAGATCGAAGGCTTTTGAAATTATCATATTCCCTTTTCTTTAAAAAAAATAATATTAATAAGATTCAGAGACTTATTTGAACGCTTTAACGAATAAATTATTCCAAATGTTAGTTTTTTCTAAATAATATTCACGTGATCGCACAAATAAATTTCGTATAAAATTGATGTGCGCAGATTATGATTCAATGCATTTCGTTTTTGTGAATAAATGGATCGATTTTATCACAAAATCACATTAAGTATTTATTGAGTTTCTAAGCATTTTCAGTAAATTAAGCATTAATTTGAAGATCATTCTTTGATTAATTTCATGCTGACTATAAAATTTCGTGACGTCACAACACTTTGCAAAACGGTGTTTAAAAGAAAATGGCGCGTTGAAATGTAACGAAAATGAATCGCTTTAAAAAAACCAGCGATTTGTTTGTTGCAGAGAATCGATCTTTTATGAAATTTTCATAAAATAGAAGAGCAGAAAAAAACGGTTTTGTAAAAAAACAGAAAAGGGGTCTGTCTGTCTGTCTGTCTGTCTATCTGTCTGACCAAATTTGGCATGGGAAGGTATTTGATTACGAGAAATGTTTCTATAAATTTTGGGAACCCTTCGTTCTTCCAGGTGGAAAATTTTAAGGGAGGACGGTGCTCCCATACAAAGTTTGACATCGCTCTTAATTTTTTAGAATTATTTTTTCTTGATTCAAAATTGTCTAATCTAAATTGTTTTCTTCTTATTTTCTCCATAAATTTCATTGTTGAAAATTCGGCACTTGCCATTATGAATTTTAAGAAATTGATTTAAAAAAATTCCTGATGAAAAACTCATTCTCAAAAAATGTTTTATTAAGTGTTAAAGTTAAACAAAGGTATTTGTCTTCGACCGGACACCATAATTTTATCTGTGACCGGACTATTTAATATTCGAAATGGAACGTGATTTCAACTTCAAACAGTCATTATTTCATCTCTACGGCACCCTCAAACGGTACGCAGTATACTAAGAACTGATCTCGAATATATTTTAGTCCTCGGAGAAACTTTAAATTTAGCTGTCAGGTCAGGTCATAGACAATTTTCTCATAGTTTTTTTTTTGGAAATCAATTTTTCATGCTGGTTTGTCAAAAAATTTAAATGAAAAGCTTGGCACACCAACACATGTATGTAAAATTTTTGTGGTGGCTGTATAATACTATTTACATCATTTAGATGTGTTTGAAACCAACCATCTGAATTCAAAAGAACGTACATTTTCACAAACAGTAGATCGCTAGAAAACATTTACATAAAGAATAGAGAAACTAATCATTTTTTACAAAAACTATTCGCACTTTACCGAAAACTGATTGAATTAGCTTAAACTTTGCATGAGTATTAAAAAGTGCATTAAGAATTATCCAATAAAGTTGGGTTGTGTTCCGGAGAAAAATGGAAAAGCTAAATCAGTCTAAGCACCATTGTCCAAATATTTTTTTAAATTATTTTATGGAATCATAGTCTTAAATAAAATGTTTCTTACGAACGGTTTTATGTGTAAAAAATGCAATAATTGATCATAAGATGGATTGATGCACAAAACGAAGATATTTTGCAACCATTTAAGCTTAAAAAGTGTTTGATATTGACATGGATACTTTTCAAATAAGTCGAAGAATTAACTTCAAAAATTTCAGTCCCCCCACAATCATTAGTCAGTTAACGTATCCTTTCACCACAGAGAAACAGACAGGACACTTAGAAGAAAAATCGTCCAAATTTTCGCAAGGGATTGCACTGCCATCTGGTGTCGGTATTGCCTAACAATCAGTTTTGTATAAAATGAAATGATCGAGGTAACCCAGGTAGCCTAAGATATTGTGATGTTTTTAAAAGTGTAAACAACAAATTTTTCTTTGTGCTGGGAATTTGTCAATTTTCTTCTAAATTTGATGTTTTGCGTGTGATCGAGACATTCCATTTTATTGAAGATCAGAGCGCAAGTTGGTGGTTTAAACGCAAGGCTTTAAGAGAATAAATAAAAGAAACTTCATGAACGGCTGCAGCTCAATAAAAGGAAAGGAAAACGGAACTTCATCATCTCTCACAGATAGATTGTCTGGACCAGATTGATTTTAATCATTCCCTCATTATTTCGTTAGCGTAAGTATTTTAAATTATTCAAACTACAATTTTATGTTGCAGAGTCATGTCATAAAAATTTACGCCCCGGACTAGGTAACCCCTTGAGTGTGAGTGAATCCCGTCGATAGATACCATTTGGTTTTAACAGGGTTTGAGTTGACGACCGAATGAACTATCGAACATTCCTCCAGCCGAAACCGATGAAGACTTATTAAATGAAACTACTACAATTGTGAATGAATATTTTGTTTAAAATACAACTACGATTTGAGAATAATCTTTTTTGGATTTCCTAGTACATATTCCATTTTGTTTTGAGACCTCAGGTGAATTATTAACGTTTTTTCATACTTAGTTTTTACATGTAACCCATTTTTACTGGTCAGGTTTTCAACATTGTTGAGAACTATGTAGGTATCCTGTAATTTGAAGGTGTTGTTTTTAATAAAAAAAATAACTTGAGTTATTGTCAAGTGCCAAGTTCTCAGGTTTTTGTCGGAATAAAAATTTTGAGCCTTCTCTACAATTCTTCAAGAGTTAATTAAGAGGTTAAACTTTATTTGAAAAATCATCTGGTAGTATTTCGGCTCATCCTCGATAAATTCGCTTCCATTTTTTGGCGGTCTTCCAGATTCATTGAGATGACTTAGAATTAATTTGAATTATTTTAAATACATATGTAGTTTTTGATTTGCTGTTTGTACTTTTCGTGAACATAAACAACCATTGATGGAAGAGGGACGAAAAACGGTTGTTTCGGGGATCGGGCATTCTTCTCGTTTTGAAAATGCGCTCCTCCTTATTACACGAATCGATTCGAATGGTGATAACGTAGTGGCCATGTTACACTGGATTTTAACCGTTCCCTATTGCCGTCCGCTTTTCGAACGGATCAACCGCAGTGTGGTAGCGTCTACCCTTGGTAAGGGCAACCGTTGTCGTCGGATTCCAAAAGTCAGATTTCAATCGTCGTCTTCGGTGACGCATCAGCTCCGGAACAGATGTCGTATCAGCCGCGAAACTGGATACGCCCAACTCATCTGCACAACTCTCAGGGAAATAACTCCTAAAATACAAATGCACTGGCTGTTAGAAGCTCGATCTTGCACGAAGACAGGAAGTTTTACATACCGATGGAGTAAGCCTTTGACTGATGTACTGGTTCGATTATTTCTGCAGATTGTTGCGGATAATTTTTCAAAATTATAAATTTCTTCTAAACCGTGAATCAAAATTTTGCTGGATAAAAACAAACGGAAATAAACATACTGTGAACACCATGGTGATGAATATATGTATCATCATAATCACAGCTACCATGATGAAAATTCAGATTTGCTTCTTAGTGATCCTAGTGCACTCTTGTGGCGACATTGCCTAGCTTCGGAACAGGTTTGCGAAAAATGAAAACCGAGTGTCCCGTCTGTTTGTCTGTGCTTTCACCACAAAATGCTTGTTTATTCGAGTGTTAATTGATCAAATGAATTTCAGTTATTAAATGCTTCCTCTTTGAGTTCAAATGTGTTTTTATTTTTAGTTAAGTTAAAAAATAAGATTTCAAAGTAGTCGAAGATTCCTTTGAATTCAGCTACAGTATTTGAAAGACCCAAATACTAGTATCAAGGGGGGTACATAGTAGGTGTACTGATCCTTGAAATTTCCTTATCAGCCATGTTCGTTTTCAAAATTGGCTACCATGGGTACGTTGCGTTTGTTTACATTGCGTTGGATTTACAATTTTCCTTCGTCGCTTTTGTTTATCATCAAAGTAATCAATTTTCCGGTACAAAAGTGAAGTCACTGAAACATTAAAAGTGATTTTTTTTACAATTGTTGGAGCAGAACATCCGGAATACGATCTTTCCACAACTATTGAGCAAGGTACGCACTGATCTGAAAATACTAAATCTTGAACCATGCTTCTCATTTCTATTTCCTTCGATTCTAATTCTAAATGCAGACCACGTACACGAGTTGTATGAACATTTGTGGTTATATTGTGCCACCATATCATTGGGTTCCGGAGGATGGCATGTTCCGGCTGAAGAAGGACGCTAAATCATGGCTAAGTGTTGGCTGAGTCATGAGTAAGAGGCCGATCGAGGTTGATGCACAGCATCATTCCGTTGCCCGTCGAGGGAGACTTATTTATGTCCTGCCTGAAACACCCCGGACGTTCCCGGGCAGTTAGTTAGGAGAGGTGCTGTTAATTTTTTTTGAATGAGTTGTCCTAAAAATTGCAGTTCAAAACTAAAGGACTGAATATAAAGATTGTTACGTATAAAATGTAGTTTAAAATCTCACACTCAAGAGAAAAAAAAAGTGTCTTTCCTAATTTTAATTTAACTGTTATGTTATCAATGTTAACAATCCGAACGCCGACCGGTGGCTAATGGAATCTGACTTGGGGATACTGAAAACCAGTTTTAAAAGATTGATTGAGATTGCCTTACCAAAAAAAAATTTCATATGTTTGTACACAAAGATAACGAGCTCCACCAACCTCTCCGCGCTCTCCTCGCCTACTTACTGCAAAAGTCAGCAAACCTTCTAATATAAGAACCTTGACTAGTATTTCATTAGCTACTTGCTAGCATCCTCAGTGGGTTATCGACTCCGATAACCCACTGAGGATGCTAGCAAGTAGCTAGTGAAATACTAGTATTTGGGTCATTCAAATACTGTAGCTGAATTCAAAGGAATCTTCGACTACTTTGAAATCATAGTTTCATTCAGCTAAGAGGTTCTTCAAACCTTTGATTATTAGTTAAAAAATAACATAATTTACCGAAACAATCAGCGTTTTTCGAAAGCACAACTATGGGTAAAAATTGTAGCCCGTAACAATTATTAGTCAAATTGCTCACAATTATTAGTCACATAGAAGTCCATTCCATGGCAACACCCGAATATCAACATGGAAGTCATCGCGTTTGTGGGAAACATTCAGGGGCATTCTTTGATAGTATAAATTCAAGGTGCATTTGGGTTGAGCTATAGCAACCAAGAAATGTTTTGCTTTGCTAACAAAAAAGTGACCCATGATTGTGTGAAATTTGGTAGATTTTGTAACAATTACGGGTCAATTTTATTTTGCAAATAATTTTGCAATTTCGCGTTTTATTCGATCAGTTTCATTTGTACGTAAACTCGTCCTTTTCGCTTCTATGAGACCTATTTATTTTGTTGGAGTTTTTTAAATACCCGCATAAGGGGCTTAACGGTTTAAGATACCAATGTTATAACAGTGGAAATTTTTGCGATAGTTCAACAGATAATTATAACCGTATGACAAAAACTATTCAAAAAGCAATTTTACTGTTATCAAGCTTACACATAATATATTTAATGAAGTTTGATGATATTATCGATAAACTAAAAATAGTAGTATGAAAAAATTTATTTTAGTTCAGTAGATATCAGCAGTTTAAATGACCGGTGACTAATATTTGTGTGTGACCCATGATTGTGGGGGGACTGTATATTTTAGAAGTAATTGATTTCCCGATATAGTTGAAAAGATTAAAAATTTAAAAAGTAATCAAATAATTTCAATTTGGTCAAGTAATCAGAAGATATGAGAATGTTAAGTTGACATCTTTTTCGGTTTTTTTTTTCGTTCGGAGCACAATTCCGACGGTCGAGTAAGTTGCATCATATTAAGTTCCATACATTTTGAAACAAGATTAAATAACCTTAATAATGAATCTAAAATAATGAAAATTTATGTACGCCGCCAAAGAAGTGACTTTATATTTAAGTCAAACTACCACAAAGTCGCAATAGTTTTCATGTTGCGTCTAAGGGTGACCAAATATTTGGTTTGAAAGATGTAGGTCGAAAGAATTCTGCGAGATAAATTTTAAGGTAGACATTTTAGACTTTATGAAATATAAAGCTGGATAGATCAAACGAGTGTCCTTTGTATAAGAAGTGGAACTGTGGTGAAGATGTAAGCAAGAAAGCTAGCAGCATTTTTGCTAATATTGTACGTAGTTATAAATTAACTGAAAAAAACAATAAGATCTTGTCTTATGGGTTTCTTAATTTTTTTTAGTGTAACTAGTTTTTCAATAATCAAGAGTATCTTATACCTACACTTATACTTACACTTATTTCAAAAACAAAATATGACCCTTTTAAAAAGCAAACCAACTGCATTATCTGTGTCAAGCTCTTCTTATCATACCTTGACTGTCAAATCACCGAGCTCAATCAGTAGCTGCCGTGGACGACAACTATGTAGTTGTGGCATTCAGAAGGAATGGCCCGTGAAGTAAAATAAAAATATGTTTTTCAAGCTTTTAACCAGTATGATAAGGATAACAGAAAACGAAAGGAAAGAAAAAAAACATCCCCTGGTTGTTTTCGTCCCACATGCCAATCCCAGCATAATTCTTCAGGTCTCTCGGAATCTTAGGAGTTAGGATCAGAAGCAGGGAGCAATAGCAGAAGTCCGTTTCCATTTTGTCCCGGGTGATAAAATCCAGAGGGCAAGAATAAAGTGCTTTTTGTTCCACCTTCAATTTATGCCATACCGCAGCCTTTCTCCCTAACGAGCATCGAGCAAAGCTTTCCCGTGGGCCAGTAATCTTCTGCTGCTCATAAATATTTTTTTCCGGAGGATGTTTTGATTCGCCTTTGGAAAATAAATTTTACGATCGCATGAATGTGAACCGTTGTTATTGGTTGCGATTTAATGTAAGGTAGGGCGATTTGAAATAAGTTTTTCCAAGGGCTCAGGAAATAATTGAGTTGTGTCAACCCAAACAACCAACACTAAATCGGAGTTCCATAAAATTCGAAACCGAGATGCTCAGCAGTCAATAAATGCTACGTTTACCATCGTCCATCGTAGGAAATTGCAATCTTTGTCTACGGTAAAATGTAGCGAGCGATAGAATTCTTTGGGAAGCGTAAAAAGATCCCGGGCAAGCAAATCGCGTTCTCCGTTAGCCAATAGTTTTTTAAACAAGCATAAATTGTGGGTCGGAGAAATTATATCTGACAGGATTTTATTTTCTCATCTTGGTTGAAAAATTTACGACTCGCACCAGAATCGAAGTGGTTTTGGGGTTTCATAATTCACTGGCAGATTCCATGGGCTAAACATTTCTGAAAGGTTTGAAATCCTTCAATGCTTAATTTTTTTTGGCATCATTATGATACTTTTGGAAGTTTGACGGCTTATACTTTTTTCAGTTAAATCCGAAAAAATGTGCTGAGAATCCCAATGAATTAAAAATAAATAATTTTGCATCATTTTTTTTTCATGAACACCCCTGAATTTTGAAAGCCCATAGTATCAATTTGACATTTTTATCTGAAAATCGCTCTATATTTATTGTTTATCAAGCTGTACAGCTATTGTGATGTTGATTTAATAACTAAAATATGATTTCAGACAATGATCAGTGTCACTGATAACCCGCCAAGACTGTTTGGGTCATCAACAATCGAAAAGTGGCGAAAATGGCTACATCTTCTTCCGGACGTTGAGAACGTCAGTATTCCACGGTGCTACAGGATGTCTTCATCGATCGGTCATCACACCGAGATCAAGTTGCACACCTTTGTCGACGCGAGTGAAAATGGCACGGCGGTGGCTGTCTATCTCCGATTCGTGGAAGGCGACAACATCGAATGCAGTCTCGTCACCGCTAAGAGTCGTGTAGCACCACTCAAGTATCTCTCGATTCCTAGGTTCGAACTTTAAGCGACAGTAATTGGAGCCAGATTAGCTGCGTTTGTCATGCAGGGACTATCGAACAAGGTTGCCCGTCGAGTTTTTTTGGTCAGACCACCGCAAATACAACGCATTCGTCGCCGCGAGAGTCAGAAAAAATCCTAGATCTCACGAGCGTATCGAGCTGGAAGTGGATCCCAACGAAGTGGAATGTGGCGGACGAAGGCACGAAGTGGCAGTGTCAACCCTCCCTTACGAACGACAGCAGATGGTTCAAAGCTCCAGAATTCCTGTGGCAAGCAGAAAAAGAATTGCCAGATACCCGAAAAAACTGACGGAATCGGTGGAAAAGCTGCGAGCGTGCGTCAACGCGCACTTCCAAACTGAAAGCGAGATGCAACGGGAGGCAGTCGGGCGTGGGTGTAATCGAGGTGCTTAGCGGATGATTTAAATGCGCCACTCCGAAGAGATCATCCCCCTGTTTGGTGCGTGCCCGGCTAAGAGACCCATCAATAGGGTGGGTGTATTCTGTCTGGCCTTTGATTACCGATCACCCTACCGTTCCTCAATCCGTTGACCCTCCATCAAATATCCCCAAATAATTACCGGAGAAAACCAAGGTAAGAAGACAAATCCTAAGTTAGTCCCGAAAATACTAACTGAATAAGAAAACAAGTTCCTTAGGATTTCTTCAACCGACCCACTTTCCCCGTACAAGTTTGCTAAGATCGCGTAGAAGGCAGGAAAGGGGGGAAAAAAACAACAGAAGTCAACCTAGACTTCTAGAAAAACCACGGAACCGGAAAAAACGATGTCTTCAACTCTCCAACAAAAGTCACCAAAGAAAAACTACATAAATATTTCTTTCAAAAAACGAGCTCTATTAGCCATAAAAAGATGATGGTTGTTTTGGTTGTTAGTGGGGGTTTACATTTTTGGTTTTTAGGATGTCCCTACTCTGCTACCTTACATTTCCATTAGCGTGGTTTCCCCTCTAACGCTCAGCGCTCGCAAGCGCTGCCTGGCTATTTGTTTTCCCTCAGAATTTGGAGTGCAGTTTTGGACTTTTAATTGGCCGGCCAAAGTCATAGAGAATTTTTCCTAGGAAATTCTTATCTGATCATGTGTGCAAATTGGGGTTTGGTTTGTTTGGTTGGTTGGTTGTTGGTGATTAATAAAATTTTAATCATGTGCGCGCGCGCGCCTCAACCATGCTGCTCTTGATGATAGAGCATATAAAAATAAAAGATTTTAAAAACCAGAATTCGAACTCGTGACCTCGAGGTTACTGGGTTAACGAGTGCTTAAGCACTGACCGAACCAACTGAGCTGTGGTGGCAGGCTTGGAAGTGAGAGGCTGCATACCAATCTATATCGGAGAGGAATATATGACGAATAGTTCAGTTTTGATGAGTACTCACTCGGTTGGCTGTTCAAACCTGTTATTTTCCGGAAGTTGGATGGTTTTCCGGCCCTGGGTTCTCCAATGGGGTGGAACAATCACTCCTGGGTGGCCGTCGTGCGTATGCCGTTTCGCCGATCTACGGTGTGCTCGTCGGTCGAAACGTACCACGAGTTGTTGGGTGGTTTGATGATGGCGTACGCTCAGCATGATCCTTTCCTTGAACCGTCATGTTTGGGGGGGTAGGTAGATCGGTTCCTCGAGCAATCTATTTTTGGAATTCGATTTAGAAAAAATACCCAATATGCACAATATCGACAAACCAATTACCCGTTTTCAATATCTGAATTGCACTAAATTAACTAACTGCACTTTTATTTGCACTCGGAGGGATCTGAGGGAAAATAGCAACTTTAGTTAAATTGTTGAAAACGTGGTTTTTTTCAATTTTTAGTACCTTTTTGTACTATATCACGCGCGAAATACAAATTAAACCGATCCTGCCTACTTCACAGTCGAAGGAAAAGTGGTCAAGGGATCGCATTAGCCGTCAGATCAAATGCGCTATTGATCTTCGGGACCGGAATTGCGTAATTAATAGCGAACTAATAATTCCGAAATTTCCCGAAGAAAATGTCTTCTTACCCAAACCTTTCCCTTTCATCCATCCGAGGGTTCGTTCTCGGGTGTAAGTTCGGGTGGAGCGATATCGAAAACCCAGTACACCAATACAATCATACTATCCCCGTGATGGGGTTAATGACCGGGTCAGCACCAATCAGCTGGTGGTTACAGGCTTCATCCAAACATGCGCTAAGCGATCACACCCCAGTTGCAGAACAAAAAAAATCTGATTTAAATGCCCGTTCCTTGGTGACGTCATACCTGGAATTCGCTTGGGCGGTGGGGTTTACGTCATTGAGTGACTCGCCAGAAGAGCGGATTTGAGTTTCCCTAAATTTTTCTATGACGTCACTGAGCGACTGATGTTGTGAAGTGCAAACTCTCTGAGTAGTCGCAATCTAAAAATAGCTGAGAGCTCAAGCAAAACGAACTGAAAAATCGATACTTTATCGATACAATTTTATGAGTGCTAGGGGTGTTTAGATAAAATAAGTTTCCGCCAAATCGATACTGCTACACCCGTTAGAGATTTCTCAATCTGGAGACGATTGGTCAACACAACCGCCAACGTTTTCCGATATCTACGCCAGCTTCGACCAAAGAAATTCACCCGCACCATCGAAATCCTTTCGAGCGAGAAGACACACCTAGCTGAAGACTACCTTCTTCGCACAGCACAGCAAGACGTCTTCCGAACCGAGCTAAACATTCTCCGACGCGACGACCGCAACGCAACGATTCCCAAGCAAAGTCAGCTGTACCAGCTCAACCCGTTCATTGATGAAAAAGGATTGCTGCGCATGCACGTGGAAATCGCCAACCCTATCATCCTTCCGCGCGACCATCCGATAACGAATCTCATCGTTGAAAGCTACCACCAGAAGTTTGATCATCAAAACCACGAGTCAGTCATCAACGAAGTTCGCCAGAAATACTGCATCAGTTGTCTACGCAGAGTATACGCCAAGGTCAGGTCCAACTGTCAACGCTGCAGGCTGCGGGAAGCTCGTCCCCGTCCTCCAGCAATGGCTGACCTACCAAAGTGTCGACTAGCAGCTTTTGTTCGACCGTTCACACATACCGGCATCGACTATTTTGGACCGATGGAAGTGGCTATAGGGAGAAGGGTTGAAAAAAGGTGGGGAGTTCTATTGACTTGTCTCACTATTCGCGGGGTCTACCTAGATTTAGCTAGCTCTTTAACAACAAGCTCGTGCATAATGGTGATCCGCAACTTCATTGTGCAACGAGGAACACCTTCCGTTTTCTACAGCGACAGAAGAACTAACTTCATCGGAGCCGATCGGGAGTTGAAGCAAGCCCTACAAGACGTCGACCAGCACAAGATGGCTCAGGAGTTTGTTTCGGTGACCACCACTTGGTGTTTAATCCACCGGCAGCTACCCATGTGGGGGGAAACTGGGAACGACTCGTGCAGTCCGTCAAGCGCACCTTAGTGGAACTGCATCTACCCCATCGCCCCAAAGAGGAAGAACTGAGGAGTGCTCTGGTCGAGATCGAAGGCATCCTCAACGCACGGCAGCTTACCCACGTACCCATCGAAGACGACGCCGCACCAGCGCTCACACCGAACCATTGGTTGCTGGGCAGTTCCGACGGATTTAAACCATGGACCGAACTGGAAGTCAACTCCATCGCTTTGAATCGAGGTTGGCATCTATCGCAGCAGATCGCGAACCACTTCTGGAAAAGATGGCTGCGGGAGTACCTGCCGGAGATCACCAGGCGTTCCAAGTGGCATCAGAACGTACCACCGATCAAAGAAGGTGACATCGTGGTCATCGTCGACTCGGATCTGCCAAGGAATGCTGGCTCGAGTGACGAGTTATCGGAACGGTAAACCGAGACGGGCAGGTGCGTACCGTAACAATAAAGACGGCGAAAGGTGTCTACGAGAGACCGGCGGTAAAGGTTGCAGTGATAGACGTAAGAGCTAAGGAGGAGTTTGCTGACTCAGAGGCGGAGTCAGCAAACTAGGAGGGAGTGTCACTGAACTAACTTTCGAACCCAAATGTGCCATTGAACGCACTCGCGCAATGACAGCTGTAGGATTCGAAGATCAGCTCGATGTAGGTGAGAAGTGAGTTTAGGAGTCTAGGCGGGAAAAATAAAATACAGTTAGCATGAAAACAAAACAAAGATAGTGGAATTTCAATTCAAGTAGTTTGGTGATCCGAAGAAAACTAAGGATAATTAGTGCACAGTGATTTGTGAAATTCATATACTTACCCTAAATTTACGTGCTGAGGCAATTGCAAGTACTTATTAGTACGGAAGGGTGCGAAGTAAAACTGCGCAGGAGAGTTGAACCCAGATCACGATACCACGCAGCGAACGTTTTAAGTTCGGAATCGCCAGATCAAACCAGACTCCAACTAAGGTGTAGGATTTAGTGGAAAGCGAAAGGCTGAACTCGAGGCAGAATAAAACGGTAGAAAGTTCACTTAACGAATTTAAAACGTGTCCCGGTATAGCTTCGAACGGACAAATAAAAGGGAGCGCTGCAAATTTGACAACGAGCTTTCATTGTTACCGCGATCCGGAAGTAACAATTTACAATCAGCTACATTTTTTGTAATTTAGGTTCATGTTCTTTTTTCTTTAAAGTTGATCACAGAAAATTTGGGCATTTATTACCGAAAAACTAAAAAATATATATTTTTTTGAAAAAATGTCATTTTTTTCTGAAAGTTAACCTCTCAAACAGAGCAATATGGTGTGGCAATCTCATCGTGGACACCCTTTATTAGATTTTAGTATTGATTAAAGTTATTCGGCATATCGCTGCATGCGCTATTCATGCAATCTTTCTACCAATGTCTAAGATAGTTATTCATTCCTTATATTCTTTCTCAAAGATTTGATTTCACGAATAGGCCTAAAAACTCATAAAATTTCATATAAATTGTCTTTCAATTTATTTGCTGCTAGATTAATATTTTAGAAAAACACGAATGAGACTTGTAAGCGAGTAATGGAAAAATCTAAAAAACTAACGTTGGTTAAATCAACGACTATAATCTCTAGTGGCGTGGAACTAAAACGAAATTTTCATCGACATCATGGCAATACTGTTTCCCTTCATTGATAGTTATTTTAAGTTAAGAACTATGAGAATTTTGAAACCTATTCGAAAATGCTCAAGATATTATTTAAAATATTAGGCAATACAAATCAAAGCGGTTTGTAGTCAATCTGAAATAAATTTCTAACCATGATGTTGATCATCCCGTTATTTTCATTGAGTACCGTATTAAAAAAGATAGAAATTGAGAGAAAGTTAATTACTGTGTGTGATATTGGGAAAAAAGTTTTCGCAAGAGTAATGAGCTATGATCCCTAGATTAATAAAAGTTCTTACTGATAACCGTTTTTGCATTTCTGTACGAATATATTCTGTTGACACCATAAAAGGACATTAACTGTGTTGATTTTAGCGAAAAAAAAATACAAATGCAATTACAAACTGTTACTTATACCATAAAATTAAATTACACTCTCTGGAGCCACTTTCATTATGGATGAAAAATGGTTAAGCTGATACATAAAATATCCCCAAAACTTTTACCTCAGAACATGCATTGGGAACAAATTGACAACTTTTTTAAGCAGAAAAAAAACTTTGAAGCACCATCCAGCATTAATTCCCAAGTTTTCCCTGAATCCAGACTGTGTTTTCTTCATTCGATCTAATTTGCATTCCGTGAAAATTTCCTCCCGAATGCCATTAGCAAATTATATGTGTGGATGTGTGTTACTGCCTTCATCCATTCTGCCAGCCGGCTTCCAGTCAGTAGTGGCAACGCCAAAATGTTAAATTACATCTGTGTCTACCTTTCGACGATTTCGCGAGGATTACCTACTGCATTCAATACGCCTAGCTATAAAAAACGAACAGTGGGAACGACGACATTTTCCGATTTTTCTTCCGCTAAGTGTATGCCCTCCTCCTCTCCTTCTCTCCTTTCTCAGGTTCAAACATTACATCATTGCATCCGGGATTCGTTCTCCGATTTCCAGATCCGCTTTTTCAACTTCCGCGATTCGTCATTTTGACGACCGCAAAAACAGAACCCGGTGTAATCATTTTTGCACTTCCATCTTAGCTCAGACACACCGGTCGTCGTCCTTCGACGATGGTGTTAGGGTTGAAAAATAGATTGTAATTTAATTTTTTTTTTTTTTTGGTCTTCGACAACTAAGAGAAGGTAGTTTGTTTCGAGTTTCATTATCAAAACGAATTACTAATGACTTTTTTTCATTTTAAGATTTATACTGGAACTTAGAAAATTGTTGAATATTAATAGCAATTAAAATGTTTTATTCATACCAAAGTTTAAAAACGTGACAATATATTTATGTATTTTCGAATATCAAATGTTTACCTACAGTGAGGGGCAAAATAAAGTGTCCAAATTATTTTTTTAAATTTCTTTTATTTTTCTGGTTAAAATTCAACGAAAACGCATCGTAATCATTTTTTTAAATATTGTTTATTATGTTCTTTTCAATTTTTGTTAATGTTGCGCTGTTTAAAAAAAAACTTTTTCTGATAGAAAACAAAACAGTTAATATTCCAAAAAAACAGGGGCAAAATAAAGTGTCCAGATCGGTACAGCTTCAAATTGATTCAAACTGAAGGCAAACAAAAACGATTTAATAATGGGTATGGCCTCCTTCGACCTTAAACACCTCCTACAAGTGCTTCGGTATACTTTCAACAAGGCTGTGCAAGTGTTGTGGGTCGAGTCCCTCCCACGCATGCTCCATGGCATCAAAATAAGTTGAAGACAAGAAGAAGCAATTGGAATTGGTTGATCTGGCATAAGCTCCCACAAATAGAGCAAAATAGAGGTGGAAAACTTACGATATTATTGGAAGTCCTTGGATCGGTGGAAGTATAGCTGACAGCTGGCCCAGGATCTATAACCGCTAAGTATTTCGCCCGACGGAACCAGGTATTTGACCACATTATTTTATTTTAACAATCGGGAAAATAAAATTACACCGCACATCGTAGTCCATTGTTCGCGGCGATCGGAGTATAACTGACAGCTTCTTCACACATATCTCGTGAGTGCTCCATTATACGGTGTTCATTTATGTTTTGAACTAGCTGAGTGCCAACGATCTCGAAATGAGTGCCAACGAAGACGACGAAAATACTACCATATGTTTCATGTGTGATAAAGTGGAACCAAACCCACAAAAAAACACGATTGAATGCACCATTTGCAGTAGGGCGGTTCACTTTAAGTGTAAAAAGCTTCGTGGAAACGCAATTCAAAGAGCAAAAAAACAACCGTTTTTTTGTTCTAACGATTGTTTCGATCGACATTCGCGTGTAAGCCAAAAGGTCACTGAGAATGAGCAGCTGCTGAAAGAAATGCGTGACTTAGGACAAGCCGTGCGTGAGTCGCGCCAGGAATCAGCAACCATGCGTATAGCGTTCGAGAAAACACAGCTCCAAATGCAGGTACAGATAGGCCAACTGATTGAGTCCAATAAGCAAATTGAAGCTTCACAGGAATTTTTAGCCGAGAAGTTTGAGATGCTTAATAGCGGTCTTAAGGAGTTTCAAACTGAATTGGCTTCCTTAAAAAATGAAAATCAGGAACTAAAACAAGAAATGTTAAACTACAAACAACAAAATGTTGCACTTGCAGGCCGACTTGATGGTCTTGAGCTGGAATTAGATACTATACAACGGAAATCGTTATCTAAAAACGCTGTATTCTTAGGTGTACCTATGAATGATACCGAGAGCGTGTTGCAGATCGTTTACCGGGTAGCAGATACAGTGGGTTGCAAACTAGCTGAAGGAGAAATTGTCAGCGCAAAACGACTTATTGGCGCAAAATCTTCTAACAGATCTGCTCCAATACTAGTTGTTTTTCAAGCTGAATCACGCAAGGAAGATCTTTTTGAAAAAAAGCGAGCATACGGGGTACTAAAAGCTTCGGAAGTTGGCGATTTGTTCAAAGGATCAACCCAAACTATATCCATACGAGACGAAATGACCAATTTCGGAAGAGACTTGCTGAAAGAAGCAAGAAAGGTGCAGGAAGCATTGAATTTTAAATATGTCTGGCCCGGGCGTGATGGGAAAATCTTGATTAAAAGAAGCGATGGTGCCAGAATTGAAAAAGTGAGTTCTAAACCGGATCTGCAGTCTTTCATCGAATCGAAAAATAAACGAACCTTAAGTTTCCTAAACAACTCGTCTTTCGTCATGTCATCTCCAAAACGTCTCCAGTCAAGCAACTAATCTTAGGCCGAACGGTCAACCATTGAAATTAATTTATCATGGATAGTGAAAACAATTATCTTTACAATAGTATAGAAGATTTTAATAAAAATATAAAAAGAATCAAAGACAACTGTTTTAATCTTAATATTCTACAATTAAATGCGCGGGGACTTAATAATGGAAATAAAATGGATGATATTAAACTTGCCATTGAACGTATTTCTATGAATCTCGATGTCATAGTCTTGGGTGAAACATGGTTGAAAGAAACCCACATCGATTTGGTACAATTTCCTGGTTACAGAGGGATGTTTTCGTGCAGAAGTAACAGCAATGGAGGAGGTCTTGCGGTATTTGTAAAAGCAACTTTAGATTGTGATGAGCTGGCGAACAGTCATATGAATGGCTATCATCACATTCATGTACGTTTAAAGTCTAGAGGACATGATTTCAATATCCACGCAATATATAGACCTCCCAATTATACGTTTGCGGATTTTTATTCTAATATAGAAGCTATGCTTGCCAGTTCGACTCCTGGATCGTCTTCATTCATAGTAGGCGACATCAACATACCTTTGAACAAATCCAACAATCCTCAAACGGTAGAATACTTAGAACTTCTCAATAGCTATAACTTCCGAGCAACTAATTCTCACATAACGAGACCGGCAAGTGGCAACATTCTTGACCACGTTATTGCCTCAGATACTTTGCATTCGAAAACTATCAACCATACAATATTTTCCGATATCAGTGATCACTGTATCATAGTATCCGCTTTACGCCTAAAAGAGGTTCTATGCGAAAGGAAATTAGAAAAGATTATAACTAATTACACCCTACTGAACGAGCGGTTTAACAACGCGTTTACAGAACTACCTTCATCTTCTGCCGAAGTTCGCCTGTGTAGCGCCATTGATATCTATAAGAAACTAAAAATTGAATGCTCAAAAACAGTCCAAATTACTGCAAAAATTAAAGGCCAATGCCCTTGGATGACCTTGGACATCTGGAAATGGATCAAGATAAAAGACCATGCACTTGCCAAATGCAAAAGATATCCTGCTGATAGTCAAGCTCGAGACATGCTTTCTTATGTGTCCAAAAAACTTCACCAATTGAAACAGCAAACGAAGCAGGAATACTACGGTAAACTTTTCCAAAGATCCGACAGTAAAAATATGTGGAGAACGTTAAATACTCTTGCCGGTAAAAATAATCAGTTGGAAACAGTTGTTAAGCTTGAAATCGATGGAAATGTTGTAAGCGAAGGAGCAGCAGTTTCGAATAAATTCAACCATTTCTTCAGTGACATCGGGCCTCAGCTTGCTTCCACCATCCCGAGTAACCGTGATGCGAATCGGTTTAGAACACTAACGTCAATACCTGAGTCTATCTACATGGAGCCTGCAACTAAGGAAGAAGTGGTTCTCAAAATCAAGAACCTCGACCAAAATAAAAGTGCCGGTCCAGACGGTCTTCAAGCAAACTTCATTAAATACCACCATCAAGTCTTCTCTGAACTTATTCGAGACGTCTTTAATGAAAGTTTAGAAAATGGAAAATATCCTGCTTGTTTGAAAACTGCAAGAGTGATACCAATCCACAAAGGAGGAGCAAAAACGGAGGTTAACAACTACAGACCTATTTCTGTATTATCTGTTATAAGCAAGATATTGGAGCAAATGTTAGTTGGTCGAATCACCAGGTTTTTTCATTCGAAGAAAATATTGTACGAGAGTCAGTTTGGTTTTCGTTCAGGATCCAGTACAGCAACGGCTACGGGAGAGCTGTTCAAAAATGTGTACGAGGCAATAGACTCAAAAAAGCAGGTCGGCCTACTATTCTTAGACTTGAAGAAAGCTTTCGACACGATAAACCACGATATTCTGATCCAGAAATTGATTTTTTATGGAATACGTGGTCGGATTCTTCAGCTCATCGAAAGTTTCTTAGATGAAAGAGATCAGTACGTATCGGCAAACGGTGTAAACAGTACTCGTCGTCCCTTGAGAGTAGGTGTCCCCCAAGGGAGTAATCTAGGACCCTTGTTATTTCTCGTGTATATCAACGATCTTCCGAAAATACCGCTGTACGGGAAACCTCGACTGTTCGCAGATGATACATCATTGTGCTATGAGGATGTTAACCCAAATACTATTGTTCGAAAAATGGCTGATGACATGCGAATACTTAAACAGTATTTTGATGAAAACTTGCTGTCATTGAACCTCACAAAATCGAAGTATATGATTTTACATTCTGCTAGGACAAATAGTCTGCCTCATGATGACCTAGTGATAGATAACACAAAAATAGAGAAAGTCACCCATTTTCGATATTTGGGACTAATTATCGACTCCACACTCAAATGGACCAACCATATTGAAACGCTGCTGAAAGACATCAACGCCGCATGTGGTCTTCTGTGGAAAATTAAAAGTTTTGTTCCCTCGAAGCAACTGCTGTTATTGTATCATGCTTTTATCCAGTCAAAGATGCAATACCTGATGTTTATATGGGGAGCGGCATCCGAAGCCAATCTCAAAAAACTACAAATCGCCCAAAATCGCTGTCTAAAGATAGTCTACAAACGACCAAGGTTGTATCCTACAATACAGTTGTACAGAGAAGCTGATAAATCGATCCTACCGATCAAAGGTATGAGAGAACAGCAGGCATTGACAATTATCCACAACCATCTGAACAATCCTCAGGCCCACCACAATGAATCGTATAATCGACCAAACCATCGATATGGACTAAGAAACGAAACAACGCTTAGAACGAAACGTCCAACGACCGAGTTAGCCAAAAATGCATTCACCTATTATGGAATTACTCGTTACAATTCACTTCCACCGCACATCAAATCGGAAAAATCAAAAGTCAAGTTCAAAAATCTCTTGAAAAATCACTTAAAATCGAAAATTGAAACATATTTCAATTAAAACTCCGCAACTGTCAGCATTGAGATGATCAATTTTATTCCAATTTATGACAGCTGACCTTGTACTCCCTTCAAAGAGATGATTCTCACTGGGAGTGCAACCCGCCCCATATATCCTCTTCATTCTTTATATCCTTCACCAAATTCAACCCCCCATACCAATGCTCCTTAATCAACCACCAAGCCCATACACGACTGTTGCAATAACTCTAATACGCTGAAAACATCTTATTACTCTAATTTCCGCCACCCACCGCCACCACCGCCAACCACCGCAAACCACCGCCAACCACCGCCGCCACCATCCAGCAAATGCCACCACCACCACCGCCACCACCGCCGCCGCTACCTCCGCTAACAACAACATCACTACTATTTCACCAAGAATCGCTAAATCATTTATATGGTTATCATAATGTCATACGAGTGCACAAAAAAGCGATACACCTTTGTAAAACCAATATTCTGAAAAAATGAAATCAAAAAATAAAGAATGATGAGGAGGTTTTATGCCTACGGGAGCATGGACTCGAAAAGAGCTCAACTCCCGCGGGCTTTTCCCTGCTCATAAAAAAAAAAAAAAAAAATTTTTAATTTGTCACACCAGTCTTATCAATCAGAGCATCGAGGATGGCCCATAGATTTTCGATGGGGATCTTGTGGAGGCCATTCAAGGGGTTTGATGCGGCAGGAACGGAAAAATGACTTCATCAGATTGGCCGTATTCTTCGGATCGTTATTCTGCTGTGAAACGAAGCGCTCTTCGAGGCCCGTCTTAATGAGGGATACCTCGAGGTTTTCCCGCAGGATATTGGAATATGCTGAGTCATATCCGTCATGATTCCGTCAATTTTTACCAAATTGCCCACCCCACCCCAAGAAAAGCACCCCCACACCATCACGTTACCTCCTCCGTGCTTGACTGTTCCTTGGATATGACGATCTTGGAGCTCCTCACCCGACTTGCGCCACATAAATATGATCCCGCTTCTTCTGATTGATTAGCTCGAATTTGGATTCGTCGGCCTACAACAATGTTTTCCAGTACTCGAGCCGTATATCGACGTGTTCCTTCTCACTGCGATCTTTCTATGGTACTCCTTTGCATGGATGCGGCCGGACAGTCCGACGCAATACCGAAAATTAGAGCTCTTCCTGTATCTGCCGGATCGTTATTATTGCGTTTTTCTTCACTTCCAGAATGATTTTCTTGTCCGTTCTGGCATCTGTCTTGGGCTTCAGTCCTCTTCCTGGGCGATCCATCTCCGATCGGAACGTTTTCATCTTCTTCATGATTTTTGATACCGCTGTCTTGCTGATTTCGTAGTGCTTGGCCACTTCCCGGTGCGTTTGACCGTAATTCGCATAACGAACAACCAGTTTCCGGATGGACAACGGAATGGAACCAGAAATTTATGCGTTCTCCATATTTTACAACTTATTCGAATGTAGACACCTGCTTGAATACTCCAGAGCCAAGCCAGTTGTTTATGAAACGTCAAAATACACAAAACAAACAAATTCGAGGGGCCTTGCGATGGAAACTTATCGAAATTATATTGATTTTTGAGTTGGACACTTTATTTTGCCCATTTTTTTGAGGCTCTGATTTCTTTTTAATTTTTTATTTGAAAGAGTGGCTGCGCAATCCTGATTGGACAGACTTTAATATTGTCTGAATGGATAATTTAGGATGATCAAAATGAAACTCTGATAGCTTTGCCTTAAAATATGTAAAAAGGGCTAAGATTTCTGTTTTTCTACATATTAAAAAAGAAAAGATCATCTGTCCATACAGAAAATTTCGAAAAACACACTTTAAAAGTCCAAGTTGAGCAAACATCGAAATATATTTTTTCAAAAGGTTAATTTCTTCGTTAATCAATGGTGTGATGATTAAAATATTGAAATTTGCAATTTGCAGAGGAAATTTTTTTGTTGCAGATTCCTTTGATTTCTTTTTCAAAATCGACATAAGAGATAACGACTGTTAAATTTAGCTTAGCTTAGCTTGATTGACTATCACATCCACCTTTAATCATTGAACCCGAAATGCTTTATTTATAGTTTTAAATAAAAAATTAAAATTAAAAATTTCGTAAGTTTTTTAAGTGTATTTTATCAAAATAGTGTATTTTAACAATAGATATGTATGTATTTTAAATCAAATACATTTCGAATTCCATGATCGGAGGCGTGGCTCAGTAGAACTAGTTCCACATCGCCAATGGTTGCTACTCCGTGATTGACCGAGGCCATCAATTCTGTTCAAAGGTCAAACGAATGGTGCTTGGGATTGGCAAGCCATTCTCAATGCACAGAACTGATGCTCTCTCTTTTTAACATCAATAACGTCGCCGGCCACGTCCTAGTAGTCAATAGATAGGTTGGAAGAGAGAGAAAAGGATGAAAGATAAATGTTGTGCTTTAGGACCGAGGTCACCTCTGCATCCTAGCAAAAAAATTTGGTTTGGAGGTTTGGGTGAAAGGATATGATCAGTAGACACTTTTGACTAGTGTGATCTTTTTTAAAGCATCCTTTATTGTCATACTATTTTAAAGGCAAAATGTTTACTAGTGAAAATTCAAGTGAGTTGAAAGTTATTGAAAAAAAAAATTGTTAACATTCCTCGTTGATGTTGAAAATTTTGCATCCCTTACTAAAATTTATATTCTTGGGGTAGTGCATGCTTCTCTTACTGAGTAAGGCCTGATTACAATGGAAAACATAGATTATCTTATGAAATATTCAAAATTTTGATTGTAACACACTAACTATGACGTAATGAATAAAATTTTCAAAAAAAAAAAAAAAATAATCATGTTTTATTCTACATTTGGTACCTTTTAAGATTCACTCTTTGGAACCAACTTAATGTAAAAAGAGACAAATTATAAAAAGGATCTCTTGTGTTCTTCTATTCTTTTTAATTATGTGAATTTTAGTTTTTAAATTAACGATTTTCCTGGATAGAATCCCTAGTAATGATACGTTTCTCACAAACGAAAGCTATTGGTTCGCAAAATCTATGAAATGAAACAATCATCAATCAGGAATTTTAGAAAAAAATGAAAACTAGTAAAATGTGACACGTAAAGCATGTTTTCTAGCACTCAGAAATTGTCACTACCCCAGTTCACAAATCTTCATTAATCTTGTTCAAACCTGTAAGAGGCTTTATACCGTAAGAACTATCAAGCGCAGATCTATACACTTTTACTACGTATGATAAACATTACTTTCAAACTACAACTCTATACAATTGTTTTAGTCCGCACGTCTTTAACAAGAATAACAATAGAAGATTAGACAATTTACAATGAAATGTTATTATTATTTTTTGTTATAAGGATTTCATCGCCTGTGTTCTCACACACCACATAATCACTCCACCTTGTGTGCGCGCGCGCGCACACATACACTAACACACACAAACGCGTACGCACGAATTTAATCAGTTTTCAACTCAACACACAAATTTACATTAAATGTTTCTTTCGCATGTGCACTAGCTAGACTTACATACATTCATTTCTGTAACAATCGTGTTTTCTTTATGAACCCTTCCATAATAAAAAAAAAATCAATTCTGTCACCGTTTACAACAAGATATAAAACTCGTACTTGTAGGATTTAAGAGAATAGTTGAAACAATATTGAAACAGTCAGGCTAGAAACAAAAATGGTAATTCATACGAAAAAAAAATCGATATGATAGAACGATATACAATTACTTGAACCATTCCATTAAATTACTTCCTAATAAAAATCCAATAAGAACTGTTTACAGTTGTCAGATTCGTTAACGTTCACCCATCCGCATGCGTGCGCGTGTATGTGTATGCGGTTGAATGAATAACATGAGCCCTGTTCATCTTGTTGGAACTTTCTTACCTTATCACTCACCGGTGTTTAGACACTCCTACCCACCCGTCGCCCCTCTTCATGGAATAAACTTTCACAATAACACATATGATACACTCCTTAACACTGCCCAGTACAGGATTACACTTCTCCACTGCAGCAAAAACATATTCAACCAATCAAACATATCACATTAAAAGTCACCTCTTTACCGAGACAAAAACGCGACAATTCAAGGCAAAGCCGTTTCATTTCTTCTGCTCCTGACTATTGTGATTCAAACCGGAGAAAAATGTTATCGCTATCTTCAACATTTTAAAACCAATTTTCTTTTGAAACATGGATAAAGAGAAAAATCATCATGCAAAAACGAAAAAAAACAAATACCGGCAGCCGTAATAGCAATCAAACCGATCTTCCGAATATGAGCAGGATGTTTAGTTGAATTTGCGTAAAGGGAATAATAATTCATCCTACACCCACATATACAACGGCTTCGTTCAATCATGCAATGAATTCAAGTCCGAAACATCCACCAGGACGAAAGTGTTCAATAGGAGTTACGCATAAATAACGTAAAATGCATGACCATCTGAATTTTTCACTTTCAAAACAGCAATCTTTAAATTCTAAACCGAATGCTGTTGTTTTCATTTGTATATAAAGTTCCGTGACAATAATATGAACGCATGTTTAATAGAATGTAAATGAAATCACGAAATTTAAGATCTTATATAAAAGTGAGTAATAAAGCATATTGCAATGCCATAACTAATAACTTAAAACAACTACGCTTCATATGCAATGTGTAACTGTAACTGTGTAACTGTAATTTTGATTTATCTGCCAGTATGTAAAAAGCACCCATTATTTAAAGCCACTACGATATTTAAACGTATGAAAATCTAGTGTTACCGAAATAAAAGTAATGGCGAAATCGCAGAAAATATTATTTTACGTTTGTAGTACACCATTTAAAAATTATAGATGAACTTGGAACACAAAAAAAAACGTTTCGGATTCCATTTGCTTAGAGTAAGTTAAACTTATCTTGATTTTTTCAAAGCCGATTCTGTTTTAAGCCCTTCTGAAAAGACAGCCCGGACACTCGGAATAGACGTCATAACTTGAATGAATAATCGAATTTAGCAAAATGAACTCTGAATAAATCCATGATGAAAAACTAAAGAGTAAAAGAGACAACACAACACTCGCGTCGACCGTCCATTAAAATTTTCAAGAACGAACCGATTTCTAATGCTGAAATTTAACTTATTGAGGATTTTTTAAAATTAACTTGAACACTCCTTCAATGGATATTCGAAAGCCTCACAAAATAACACAAATTCGCGCGAAAACTCGGAAGAAATCCCTGCAAAACCTTTAAATTATTGAGACTCTAAACGCGACGCGTGTGGCACAAACCAGGGTTGCCAGATCTCCCCCCCATAAGAGATAACGACTGTTAAATTTCCATAAAAACTAAACAATTCACTTCAGTAAGATGTAGACTATCAAATTGATACACATGATTTTATTTGAAGGAAAAATCTTAAAATTGCTATTGAGAAGAATAATTTGACCTGAAATCGATCCTTTGTTTTAGTTTACTTTGAATATAAAATCTTTTGATCAAAATTTATTGAAACAGAATGTTTCCACTACTGAAAACATTATAAATTATTGATTGACTTTTTTCTACTTTAGTTTTTTGTTTCACCATATTCACGGTGATTTTTTTTGACCGTGATAAAATCGAAAAACTACTGTTTCGGCAAAAAGTTTGGGATCATGCAAAACATGCAAATTAATTTCATGCGTATCTCTGTCATCAAACAGCTTATCGCTAATCTGATAAGTTATCTTTAATTCTCATGAGTCGTTTTCGCTTTTTGGATATTTGGTGAAATTGTTTTTTCAGCCTTTCTTCGTTAAAACTTTAGCTATAGTGGTGTAATTAAACAGATACATTTTAATTTCAGATTTTTTTTAAATAATTTCTAATTTTTGAAATACTTGAGCTTTGATTGTATTTGCCTCGACGTAGCAAAACTGATCGATTTTGATTTATTGATATAAAACGATTCTTCAAAATTCAAACAATATTTGGTAAACTTTCAGATTTTTAGATTTTTTTACATACTTTTACGTTTGAAAAAGAAATACAAATTTTAGATAAATACATGGAAAATGCTCAAACACATCAAATGAAAAATGTGTTTTCCCGAAAAAAGTTTTTCTTTAATTAATCATTTATTGTTCTTTCGAAGGCTCGTTTACTGTGATATTTTACGTCTATCATTAGGTTTTATGCACTTACATATACCCCTTTGGCTCGAAGGGCGTCATACATTTTGAGCCGACATCACAATTAAACAATTTTAATAATGATCAATAGTTTTTATAAAAAAAGTTCACTCTTTAATTTTAAACTATCAAAATTAAGTTAATTGAGGAAGAAATGATCACGATAAAGTTTTTCTGACTCCAAATTATGATTAAAATTATAAAAAAATTCAAATATGAGGATTTTATGGCAATAAAAGTTATATTAATATATGGAAACTTGATATCAGTTATGCTTCAAATTCTTTACAAAGATAGAAAAAATAGTGTTTTTCACCTGCTTTGATTAGTAGTTTTGCTCCATAGCTGTAAGATGCTCGCGTTACCTTTTATGTGAGTGCAGTTGTTCACACATTGTTTGTTTTTATGCAAAAAGTGAAATTTATTTTCATCAATTCTATCATCACTTTTAAAATATTACTCACAATGGTATTTTTCGCAGAATATTCGGTGATGCAGACGGTACTTTTGAACACATTTGAAGCATATTTACTTTCAGAAATTAACTCTTTATTCAATATTATTTTATTTAATTGAAACATTATATAAAAAGTTTGGAAAGATTGAGAGCATGAAGAAAAAATACGACTTTTCACTTTTTTCAAAAATTATTCGTTGCAAATTAGTTACTTCTTTGGATTCAGTCACATTAAAATTCAAAATCTTGTTTGAGAGCTTGAAATTCCAGAAAAAAAAAAAACAAATAAAAATGAAATTCCAAAAGCCTCATACCTAAGAATATGATTTTGATGATCTTATTTAGAATTTAATTTTGATTAAAAAATTAAAGAATTGGAACAAGAATTAATAATAATTCGATACTTTCGAACAACAATTCAGCAAAGACTTCAGAAAAATAACAAACACTTTTTTCAAATAATTGTTTTGAAATTTGCAAAATGAGATTCATTAAAATTTTGGTGAGGGCCTTACGCTGATATGAAGATGCCCAGTAAAAATATTGTGCATAACTTGAAGATTTTTTTTTTCATTTTTTTCTACGAAAATGTGTGTTAAATTTTCATTTTTTGAATAACGTTAATATCGGAAAATTCTTTTAAGAATTTTCAAAGTTATAATTTTTTAGCTACCAATTGTAAAAATATCGAAAATTATCTTTTTATCAACACTTTTTCGCAGAGAATATCTATGATTTGCAGATTGTTTTATAAAAAGATATTAAAATAAGTGAATTGAGAAAATTTGTTAAAAGTTTTCATTATTTTTCTCTAATTTCTAATTTTTCAAATTACAAACCTACCACTATACAAACCTACAAAATACAAGTCTTATTTGCAACTGTAACCCCCCCCCCCCTTCCTCCACTCTGTTTCTCAAAATAAACGTTTTTTCGTCAGATATCCACGAACCTTCTTATTGACTAATTTTTGAAAATTTGGAAAATCACCCCCCCCCCCCCCAAGAGCCAGCTCTAGGACCGCCCCTGGTATTTGGTTTTAACTTTTGCCATAAAATGAACGTTTAATTGTCTTATCCCTATTGTAAATTAAATTCCTACACGCCAGTCAAGGTGATGAGATCCCAGCCTTGAACTTACAATCCTCAGCATAATTAATTTTTTTTTCCCTTTGAGGAATTCCTAAAATAGGAAAAAGATTGATTTTTAGAAGTTGGAACATTAGTTTTCAGTTCCAAAATGTATTCAACTGAAGAAGTCAATTCATAATGAAGATGAATCACCGTATCCATACTTTACACACTGCATATTCTTGTAGATTCTCGACGCCCTCCAGCGACGGTTGAGACCGATTTGAAAATCACTGTTCTTATAAACATATTTCTATTTAAAAGGCGAGCTGTGTTTTTTTTACTCCTTAATGCTCATTATTGCAATCAAATACCTCGCACCGGTACCACGTGCTTTGAACAGAAGAAGGAAAAAAAAGTCCGCCAAAATTTCTCCTTTCTAATTTTTAATGCTCAGCAAGCTTTGATTAGCCTTCCAGTACACGTGGATGTTCATTTCTAATGCCCGGCCCATGGTGATGGAAAAACAACCCCGCCAAAGGAAACGAAAATCAGTTGGCAAAATGGGTGCCATGACTTTTGGTTCGTGGGAATAAATCGAAAGTTGTATGGGAGGGTCCCTTTTTTTAGGCGGGAGGGGCTCAAAACTATCACCTCGACCTTTCTCATGTCCGATTACATCACTGTACCAAATTTCGAGCTGATCGGCCAAGCAGTATGGATTTCTATAAGGTACATATATATATATAAAGGGTGATACGGTCGAAATTTGGTCAATATCAACTTGACGTATTTCTTTCAATTTTGCATTTAAAAACCTGAACACCCCTCATTTTGAAGGTGTGTGTGTGTGTAGAATGTTGCTCCTATTTTGGTTTTGGAATTCAGTTGTCAATATGCCGTCCAAAGAAGAAGAGCAGTGGACCAGAAGGTAGTGACTCTAAATCGCGATGATAAACAAAATACGACGGCCAAAGCGCGATCCCGGAGGCTGTACACGACGATGCTGACGAAGTTTGACTGCGTGGTAATGGACGACGAAACCTACGTCAATGCCAACCACAAGCAGCTTCCAGGACAGGAGTTTTAAATGGCAAAAAGAAGGGGAAAGGTAGCAGCTATTTTCAAGTACATGAAACTGTCAAAGTTCGCGAAAAAATATCTGGTTTGACAAGCCATCTGTACCTGTGGCTTGAAAAGCAGCATTTTTATAGCTTCCGGGACTGTCACCCAAGAAATGTACGTGAAAGAGTGTTTGAATAAACGTCTGCTGCCTTTCCTGAAGAAACACGGTTGTTCCGTACTGTTTTGGTCGGATTTGGCATCTTGCCATTACGGTAAAAAGGCCATGGAGTGGTACGCCGCCAACAACGTGCAGGTAGTTCCCAAGGACAAGAACCCTCCCAACACACCGGAGCTTCGCCCAATTGAGAAATACTGGGCTATTGTCAAGCGGAACCTAAAGAAGACCAAAAAGAAAATGCTACCCGAGCAGACTTTCATAGCAAAATGATAGCAAATTTTGCTATCATGCCTTGAAAGTAGAATGAGGTATCATTTTGCCCGAATAAAGGTGGTACAATGCCAAAATTTGGGTCTCACTTTTCATATCCGGATACCTCGATTATGCCAATTGTAGGTTTCACTGAAACCTTAATGATGCCTCGTTTAGCCAACGTTTAAAAACGTGTTTTGAGGGCATAATGATGCCACTTTTTGGTGTTCATTAGAACCAAAACTTGGCATCGTTGAGCCTTCAAAATTCCTTGCAAAAGTCTGGCTAAACGAGGTATCATTAAGCATTTGTTAAAACAAAATTTGGCACCGTTTCCTACCCGCATTTCAAAATGAGATTTAAATTTTGGTTTTGTATAACCTTTATTATGGCAAAATCATACCAAATTCCATTTGCAAAGCATGATAGCAAAATTTTTTGAAAGAAAGTTGATAAATATTCAGTGGAATCGGATTTTGCCTGCAATAAAAGGAAAGACGGTTATAATTTTGATTGTGTAGGTATACATTCAGGCGTTTCAATGTGTGGTACATGGCAGTGTATTATGAATATAGCCTTCCAATATGTGCAAAAACATACAGAATACCGCACTGGTTTTCTAATTGAACATATTGTGATCAATTCCGATCTGGTTACCAAGTTGAGTTGCGAATGATTTTTATTCGTTGGCATAAAACAATGTCTATTAAATTCTTAGTTTAAAACCGGGAGCTAAATCAAAATTTAAAATACGATAATTACTATGATTATTACAGAATAATATGCATTTAAAAAACAATTTAAAAAAAAATCCAATTTTAATTGATTGTAAGAAATTTGTTAACTTAAATCATTTAAAAAAAAGTCGCCTTTAATTATGCAACTACCCCTATGTAGCTGATTTTCGTAAGGCAAAATAAAACGTCGCGTAAACTTTCCTAATATTCATTACAGTTAGTAAAGACTATAGTTTTTAATTTTGTTATCCGTGAGTAACTTTTCAACAAAAAAGGACGAACAGCAAATCTCGAACAAGTGTGCAAGATCATGGTAAGTCTCGAGGGTAAAAAATGGTAAGTCATAAATGGAAAAACTTGATGTTTGCTGGAGAAATAACTACAACTAATAAAATTGAAAATTATTTTCAGTCAAGATAACTCAGTTAATCTAACTAATAGTGATATTTTCAATACGCAGTGTGATATGGGTGTGTGATCTCGACAAACTTGACCACGAAAGAAAATGCGTCTGCTCATTTTGATAGCATATGAAATGTAGATACTCACCTGCTAATTTTTTAAGAAGATAGTCAGATTTTCCGATAGCTCAAATGATGGGCTTTGCGTTAGGGATCCTGAAGTATACCGCTGGTATATCAGCAAATTGTCCGTCTTGTTCCGGCTTTTCAGTATTATAATGGCACATATCGACTGGAAGCCTCTATTGGCTAGCATAATTGAGCCCAGCGCTATCGGAAGACTTCATTGCCATAAGAAGAACGAATTTAGTGTTACCGTAAAACAGGACCATTTGCAGCAGCTGTTTCTTGGAAGAAAAAAACATTTTATAAATCACTGTTTTGTCATCTTCGTTCATTATTCTATGCACCTGAATCTTGATACTTTGGGTGAATCAAGAAGGTTTTCCATGCTATTTCCGGTATTTGATAATGCTGGTGTATCGAATTTATGGCAGGTAAATCTATTGACACGTTATTCAACTGGTAATATTACCACTATTGATTCCACAAAAACAATCCTCCTAGGGCGCAGTGAAAATCGTCGAAGCCAACATCTGGTGCCATTTTTTCCAGTGTCCAGCACTAACCGGAATATTGCGCTGTTGAAAGTTTTTGCTATTAGTTTATATCAGTAAAAGGATGAAAACTTCTTACCTGATTGAGCTCCTAAGAAGATTAGTCGATAAAAAAAAAGTCGATGGGTCGATACCCATCGGCTTTTTCGGAAAATTCACCACTATCCGTTCCGGTTTGCGCCGTGTGCCTTGGAGCTACAAAGGTTACCTTTAGATGCATTTTTCGCCGCTTCAGGACTACACAACCAGCTTCCTCAACACAAATATAAACTAAAAACTGTATTCCGGACGAGATGACTTCAAAACACAAACAAAACTAACAAAAACAACAAACCGCAAAATAATGACAGCCCACACGCTCCTTTTTTTTAACTCAAAATTAAGTATGACCGTGGTTCAAAACATAGTTCGATTCTATGAACTTATAGTTAGGTACCCTTTTTCCTCCTTGCGATGGTTCAAAACGGAATTCGAACTGCGGTCCGTCATTAACATCATACGGTGAGGGGCTTGAAATGTCCGGAAACTTCCGGATGTTTTTTTACTTCCCGTGGGTTTTTTTTTACTTCCGGAAGTTTTCTTTGACCGGGAGTTTCGAAACTTTCCACCGCTCTGTAATTGCAATGCAATGTACCGGAGCAGCAACATCCGGGTACAAGAAATTTTAATCATCCTTTAATTTCCTGAAAATAAACAACCCTCGAATAAAAAGGATAAATTTGAGTACGGATGTCGAGCTTAGTATTGAGTATGCGTTTTAGAACTTAGTTTTGCAATTGCCCAGTCGAACTCAAAGTTGAGGGCTGCCACTGAAGTGCTGTTTTGAACCAAAACTACTCAGTTTTGAGTTTAAAAAATGGAGTGTGCATATTTTTGTGTACTGGAATGAATCTTTCTTTTATTTTTTAAAGAGTTTAGCACGTGATTTAGTGATGATTGAAAATATATGTATATGATCACGATAATCCAAATCACTAACGGTGAAATAATGTTAAATTTTATGAATTTCTACTGTTTGTAAATGCTAAATATCCTATCAAGAGCATTAGTAATCATATAAGAGGGAAGAAATGAAAAAAATCCGATGATTGCAGATTGACAAAAAACCTACTTCACTAATGGAACGTTTTTGAGAACTTTCTTTAAAAGTATGTAAATTTATTAGAAAATCAAGTCAATGTATATAAGAATAAAATTTGTAGAAGCAAATTCGTTTTAGATTCTAGGTATTCGCTTTTAATTCTTTGGAATGTTATAAGGATTAAGATTCTGAAACAGAACCCTATTTAAATTTATATCTATCTGGTAGTTCTAGTAAGAATACATCCTAAACAATTAGTTAAGGCAAAACTATAGCAGTTTTTATTATATGTGGAAAACCCCGTTGAACCTTTCATCTATTTGGCATTTGGCTGCTAATTGACAAAATTCTTTTTTTTTTTTGAGTTTTTAAATTAGCTGGTTTATTCATCCCATTGACAAAATTCGTTGTTTATTTTCAGTTCGATTTAACAACAGCTCATAAAACTGATTTTTCGTCTCAGAAAATCGAATACCAAATTGTGCAATCATTTTGATCTAACTTTTCTGATCTATATACAATATAATAACACCTTAATGATGTATTATTAAGCTATTGTAGGGAAAAAAGCATTGAACACTCAAAAAATTGATTATCTATTTTCAAAATAATGAAAGCTTAATTATGCCTATTTTTGCAATCATTGAAAAATCAACACTCGGAATGCGCGAACGGTAACGAAAAAAAATGCTGTTTGTGTTCAGTTCGATTAAATTTTAAACACCTTAATAAATCTGATTTTTCATAACAGAAAATTAAATACCAATTCATGCCATCATTTTAATCTCACTTTTCTGCTCTATCGTAATAAATGAAACCTTAATGATGCCTTGTTTTGTTATCTTTGAAAAAACATAACCAAATATTGCTTTCATTTTGGTCTTAATGCCTTACTTAGGTATTGGTTTGGTATTATCTTTCGTCATATTGATGCATTATTGAAACCTAATTTTGCCATCGGAAAAAAACACGATACTGAATTATGCTATCATTATGGCATTGATAGCTCATTTTGGTTACTGTTTGCTATCGATTCAGGCATGAAAGTCTGCTCGGGTAAGGACGAGCAGCAGTTCAAGGCAAACTTGATTTCTGCGGTGAAGAAAATAGACAGGGTGGCTGTACAAAATCTGATGGCAGGGGTTAAGCATAAGGCCCGGCAGTTCGGATTTGGAAAAGCAGAAGCCTAACTGAATATTTTTCCTGAATTTTATTCATTTATTTATATATTTATTTATTTATTCTGATCAACAGATCACAGATAGATCCAAATGATGACTTAAAATTAAATTAAAACAAAACATTTAGGTATAGCTACGGGCTCCTCAACGCACTTAGAACTTTTCTTCGGAAAACATCCCTCGAAACGTTGAAGTCAAAATGCTCGGAAACACGGTTGATCGATTTCATTGCACCGATGAGGGCGCTGTTTGCTTCATAATTGTTCATTCGGATGGGAACATACAATTGAAGATCCTGATTTCTAAGACCACGGGGTCGCACACTTAGTGGAATAGCTTCCAGTAGAGTGGGACAGTCGATTCGCGATGCCAAGAGATCAGCAACGAATGATGCACGGGTTGCATGTCTACGGACTCGAAGAGCGTCAATGTCTATAAGGCGGCATAGATTTTCGTAGCTTGGTAAGCGAAAAGGGTCTTGCCAGTACAGATGCCTAAGGGCGTATCGTAAAAAGCGCCGCTGGATAGCCTCGAGACGTTCAGCGTCGTTCTGGTAGTAAAGGCACCAGACGACAGATGCGTATTCAAGAATGGAACGAACAATGCTGCAATATAGGCTTTTCAGGCAATACACGTCCTTGAAGTCCTTCGCTACTCTAGCAATGAAACCAAGACTTCTGGATGCTTTGTTGACTACGGGAAAAACTGATAACTGCGCATTTGTTACGATTCAATGGCAAGCAATTGATGTCGTACCAATTAGCAAAGAGGTTGAACTGATTTTGCAGAAAATTAATATCGTCGTAGTCGTTTACGGTGTAAAACAGTTTTATTTCATCAGCATAGCAAAGTTTTTGGGGATTGGCATCTCTGCCCTGTGTTGATGGCGTTACTTCCCACAAGAGGAAGAAAAAAAGGTTGATTTTACGGTGAATTTATTGTTTTTCGTTGAGTTTTATTTGTTGGAGCTATTTTTGAAGATATTGTGTTCAGAAGAGTTGTGAAGTTCCAGTGAAAAGTGTTATCTGTGAAGCGCAATTTATGTTTTAATATTTGTATGATTTGTTTTCTTTGTGAGAAGCGAAAATGGCCGCAGTTCGAAAAGCCTTTAGAAAAGTAGCTAGTAATTTTTTGATATAAGATGGCGCTGTTAGGCCTTTTTTCTCAAGAAATTTTCTTCCCGAGATGGCGCTGTTATGGGTTTCCGAAAACTCATCAATTTCAAATGGAGATGGCGCATCTACAGCGCTTTTGAAGAAAGCTCAATATTTTTGTGCTGCCAGTTCATGAAAATTTGATGATCCTTATGGCTTTTTGATGACGACGAGTTGTGTATTTTCACCCGATACCGTTCCCCACAGAAGTTAAGGAAAGTCTTACAACTGGATACTAAGATAAGTATTTTTTTTTTTTTTTCATTTCAATTCAAACTCGAACCATATTATTAATAATTGCTTAAAATATGTGAATCTGACAGATTAAATTTTCTTGCTACGATTTTGAGAGATATTAAGTTCGGCAGTTAGTTGTTAGAAGTGAATTGTTAGGTACGTAGGACGCCTACCCGCCGTGAAATCGAAGGCTTGTACAGCGTTCGATGATGGATAATTTTTCCGCGTTTTATTTCGTACGTACATTGCAAAGCCGCGTTTGGACATGTTTTCTCGTGGTTTACAGCGCGCGATAAAAGTGTTTTGTACGTGTATGATGATTTCAATATAAAAAATTCCAATTTATTTCTCTTCTTCTCCCCGTTTGCATAATGCGTTAGAACGTTTTTACTCGTGATAAAATTCGGTGAATTGCACCGGTGCTAAATGTGTTTGCCAATGCCACGTTAGGATGTTTTGCTCTTCTCGTTATAAGCGCGCGGTAAAATTCGGTGAGTTGCACCGGTACATTGTACGAGTATGACAATGCCACGTTAGGACGTTCTTTCTCTAAAAAAAAAACGCGATGTACTTGATAGTGTGCGACGCGACGATTTTTAACTTTGCTTTGATCACATCCCTTCCCAAAGGGAATCCAGATCTTATTTACCTTCCCCACTAACAAACCACCCTTCCTGTGACGACCGTGGAGATTTAGAGGTGTATTCGGTCTCTAGTAGCAACGGAAGTCGAACTAACAATCCTTCCCTTTCCCCGATGAACCGTAAGGACGTGGCCGGCGCCGTTATTGACCATATAAGATAAGGAACCTTCGAAACGTGCACACAGAAAATGGTAAGCTAATCCTAAGCCCCATTTATTTGGATCTATGTGCAATTTTGATGGTTCTTGTCAATCACGGAGTAGCAACTACTGAAATGTACGGTTTATCTAAGCTCTCAAGCTCAAGCTCAATCAGCATAGCAAAGTTTTGGGCTGTCAAGAAGTGAAAGCTCGTCGTTAAAATACATAAGGAAAATAATCGGTCCTAAATGGCTTCCTTGTGGCACACCGGAAGAGGCAGAAAACTGCTTGAAAAAGGTATCACCAGTCCGAACAGTCAGTTTGCGCCCAGTCAAATAACTGCGAAACCAGCCAAGTAAAGTACCACCGAATCCCAAGCGTCCAAGTTTCCCTATGGCAATTTCGTGGTTCACTTTGTCGAATGCAGCTGACAGATCGGTGTAGGGGAGAACTGTACAAGACGCACCAGCGAGGTAAAATGGCCCATGCCATTCTTTCTCAAAAATACACTTACCTCTGGCTCCGAATCGTGTTTTTCTACATTTTTATTGTAGCAAACGAGCTTTTTCATCATTTTTTATATGAAGAGTTCACACAAACGCCTTTAATTATTAAAAACAGAAGGATTAGTGGATTCTGCCTAAAACTTGATATTTTCTCGGTTAACATATAAGGTTTTATGGTTAACCAGTCAGCGTTATCTCATCAAACTGCAGCTTTTCTTTATAACACTCGTATGCACTTTCGAATGACTATTATTACTTTATTATATTTCACTAACTTCCCACAAATTTTAACTAAAATTAATCATATCAAAAATGGGGTAGAATGCCCGCAAAACCACGTGTTTTGGGCTAAAATTTGGAATGCTGTTAACTTTTGAGAAAAACAAAATGTCAAAATCAAATGTCTTTCTTTTTATTTGCTGACTCTCAAATTACGATAAGAATGCATAATTATAACAAATTTCGTCCTTGTTTGAGTTGAAAAGGTGCACCATTATTTGACTCGATAAAATTATCTGCCGCCATGTTTGACGCGATATCAGTCAAGAAATTGAATTTCGTTGCCTACCTGAAGGCGTTTTACCTATAAGGATATAAAAAAGTGAATTTTGAAAAGCAAAATTTTCGTTAAATTAAGCAATAATAAATGATTTTTTCCCGAAGTATGGTTAGTTTGCAAAAATACGATGAACATGTAATAAAAAAATTAATGTTTCAATTACTATATTCCGTATAATCATTGTTTCTTTTCTCACCACCCTTTCGGAATGGTGCGTTCTGTCCACTAGTTTTGGCGTTCTACCCCGCGCCTTGTTTACTGGCTGTTTAAGATTTTCACAAAAATATAACCAAAATCGTGTTTTTAACATATAATTTCTTTTTGACCAGATGTAAATGTAATCCATGAATCGTCGTGAACTTTCAATTTGGTTCATAGATGATGGGTATCGCTGTAAATAGCGATTATGCTTAAGTGGTGCGTCTTGTACAGTTTTCCCCTATATGGCATCAGTTTGAGATTTTGCAGCAAAACTTTCATGCACAAAAGAAGTGAACGTCAACAAGTTGCTTGTCGTAGAGCGTTTAGGCATGAATCCGTGCTGGTCATTAGAAATGTAATTCTTACAAAACGAGGAGATGGGATCCAAGACCACCAATTCGAATAGTTTGGCTATCGAACATAAGGGTGAGATTCCACGGTAGCTGTTGACATCTCGTCTATCACCTTTTTTTGTGGACCGGGAACATATAAACTTCTTTCCACAGTAATGGAAAGATAGCTCTGTCAAGCGAAGCTTGAAAAATAAGACGAATAGGAGTCAACGAAAGAGGCATGAAACTTTTTAAAAACGAAGCTGGTCTCCCGTCCGGACCCGTAGAAAAGGAATTCTTGAGCTTCGACGCTGCCTTTAAGATGATTGCATTCTCGATTTCAATACCGTTCAATGAATAGCCTAGTGGCGAAATCTTCCTGATAGCACTTGCCAATTGCTCTGGGGATGTGGAAGCTGTAATGAAGTTATTATACTAATTTAAATTAAAAAAGAAATTTAATTTGATTTTTTAAATAAACGATTTCATCGATTTTCACGCGTTTTCCCTTGACCAAATTTTGACCGTATCACCCTTTAGCCTTAGTATGCTCATTTGAACTTAATTTGAAAACTAAATGCACTTGAATTCATTGTTTTGCAAACCCTTGCTTCTTGGCTCATTGGATTCCGGTTTCAATGGCCGAAGCCATCAACAATTCTGTGTCATGAGTTCTCGCGAAAGTAAAACACAAGCCGCCACACCGGCCGAATAAAACTGTGTCCCACTTTTCAGTCTCCGTAATCCGGCAGGTGCTGAACGTAAAATTCAGCACCGTGGAAAACGAAATTTGCAGCCATCAATTTTCGTTTCGTTGCGGCTGCTGCGAAGATGTACAGTACGTTCTACAGTCAGGCGATGGAACCTATAAAAAGGGTCCCCAAAAATGTGGCAATGGATGTGGTGGAACACGAGATACTTTCCAACCTTCCTCTTCTTTTCGAGATAGAAACCAGCCACCAAAAGTAAGGAGGGTCGCCCGCCATCGAAAAGCCGAAGTAACTGGGCCAGCCAGCCAGCCAGCAATCAACGTGGTGAAATCCTTCACCGAATGGCAGCAGTAATTCATTGTGCGCCTACAAATTAAATTTCCCATTAATTTCAATGACAACGTTCGTGGAGTGGAGATAGAAATAAAATGGAAAATGGATTATAGCCGTAGGTAGCACTGGAATAATTAACTTTGGCTGCTTATCCAGGAAGGGATGAAATTTCTTATTATTTTGGCGAAGGAAAAAATAGGTGTCTAAAAATATTGATATTTATATTTTTAGGGACTTGGATATTCCAGCTGAAATTTAAATTCATAAAATCGCAATCATAAGTTTTAAATATTGATCGTCATCCAGGCTCTTGATTCCTAACCCTTTTAGCAAAAAGAGCATACACTGGCGAAAACAGTCGATCCAAATCGGAGAATTTTCAAAGATGTTTTAGATAGCTTTTCAAATCGAAAGAAGTACCATCGTCAGTTAGCGGAAGCAGCAGCAGCAACAGTGACTGCGAAAATTAAAATTTGATTGCCTCAGCAGGCGTATAATAGCTTTAGATTCTGATGATGGTTAAAAATGCTTAATAAAGTAAACCGAAATGTTAACTAAATGGAAGTTATTTTAACATCACCTAGAAAAATCAATCCAAAATCGAGAAGAAATCGAAGGAATAAGTTGGGCCGCATTAAGCCTCGGAGGGCCCGTGGCAATTTCTCTGCGAATATGAATAATTTTTTCATCATATGCCATCCCAAAGAAAACGAAATATTGAAGATTTACTGAGGAACTAGAAATAAGTGCAGAATATTGCCTCCAAATAACAATTGATGTCAATAATTCAATAATTATTTATATATCACGTGCAATTATCGTCGAAGAGTTTATCTCTCTCGGAAGAGTTGAAAACTCTGATGGGAGCTGGTTTATTTAATAACTTTATCATCATTTAAAATTCTATGATTAAATTGTACTTACTTACATATGTACTTATTTAATGTTCCCGCGCCGATCCTCCGGTGCATAGGGCCATGGTAAAAGACCTCCACTGTTGACGATCCGGAACCAGCGTCTTCACATGGTCCCAGACAAGACTCTCGTCGACAATTCGGATTTCGGCGGCTAGGCTTCGCCGCCACGAGTTTCTGGGCCTGCATCTCCTTCGATGTCCCTCTGGATTCCATTCAAACGCCTCTCTGCAAATCTCGTCCTCATCTCTTCGACACCGGCGATGTAGTTCCTCATTTGAGATCCAGTTGCCACACCACCAAGCGCGGATGATATTCCGCAGGCAGCGGTGTACAAACACTTGTAGTTTTCGCCAGGGGTGTTATACTCCTCAAAACAGCACAATGTGTTCTATAAGCACAATGTGAGCTAAAGCTTTCTAGAACTGTGCGCACGACGATAGAATATCTACTGTTGACTCTCTTACTGCGCGCCGATAGTCGAGTTTTCTGAGAAGTTTCTCACAATGATGAAAAATACAATGATTTGATTTGCTCAGTGCTTTGCTTCGATGTGGCACATTGATGGACAGGCAGTGAAACTGGAGGGATTTCCTGTGTTGAACTCGATCGACTTGGTCTTTCCGACATTAACTTTGAGACCTACTGCCTTGGAGCTTTCGGTGAGGTCATCGAGTTTGTTCTGCACATCCGGTTGTGTTTGGGCGAGCAAAACAATATAGTCTGCCAGGTCAAGGTCGTTCAGTGGCTCCATTGTTGAAGGATTCCACGGCAATCCTCGGTTTGGTCTACAGTCAATCGATCCAGTCAAGATCTCATCCATTACGATGAGAAAATGCAGCGGTGACAAAATACATCCTTTTCTCACTCCAGCAGTCACCGGGGTTGGTTCGGACAAGATACCGTCGTGCAAGACCTTGCACAAAAATGCCTCGTATTGTGCTTCGATAAGATGGACTAGTTTCCCTGGTACTCCTCTTCGCCTTAGAGCCGCGCAGATGTTTTCATGGTTGAGTCGGTCGAATACTTTTTCGAGATCAACGATCACCAGCAGAAGAGAGTCCTGGAATTCGTTGATTTGTTCCAGTATTATTCGTAGCGTTGTGATGTGGTCCACACATGATCGTCCGGACCGGAATCCAGCTTGGTACCGTCGGAGTGTAGCGTCGATTTTCACCTGGATCCTGTTCAGTCCTCTTTGCAGAGTACTTTGAGGGTTGTACAGCTTAACGTTATGCCTCGCCAGGTACTGCACTCTGTCAGGTCTCCTTTCTTCGGGACCTTTACGAGGATACCCTGCATCCAATCGGCCGGGAATGTTGCAGTATCCCAGATGTTAGCGAAAAGACGGTGCAACATTTGTGCTGACAAGGCAGTAAATAGTCTAAAACGGCCAATAAAAATAGAATATATACAGCTTTTATCTGTTGCATAGCTATAGGCGATAAAAATACTCATAAAAGCGGCTTCCAAAGAAGTAATGTAATGTGCCTATATTTACGCTATACTCTAAGCCGTTTTAATCCAAAACCAAGATGAAATGCCGCAAAATAGGATGATTTTGACTCCCAGGCTTTGGCTAGTGAACGGTAGACAATGTGCAACTCGAGACCCCATACACCCAACCTTCGGGTAGTGGTTATATCACCTCTTGTCTGCAACTCCGATTCTCTACCTCCCCGTGGTGCTAGCTGGGGTGCGAGCAACCTTAGCGGAGATCGGGTACCCAACCCCGGTGGATGCTTTGGTCGCATGCAGACTGAGTCAGGGGGCTTCGTACGCGTCTGTTCTCCATGTCAGGGGCGGCGTGCGGAGTGCAACAACGTCCTGGTGGTGTTCGGGACCCAAAACAGCAACATCACGACGGTCCTCCTGCGAGATAGTGGGGTTAGCTGTGGGCCTTGCGAGCCTGTGACTACAAAAAACATAAACAACGAACAACGAACAACAAATTTCGGATGGAAATCGGCAAAGACCCACGCGACGAAAAGGGACTAGCGATTGGAAACTTGGAACACGGAACTGCCGATCTCTAAATTTTGTGGGCAGTACCCACGTGCTCTCCAACGAATTGAAGAGCCGCAAATTCGACATCGTAGCACTGCAGGAGGTATGCTGGAAGGGCTCCACGGTACGAACGTACCCAGATGGTCGTGCCATCTACCAGAGCTGCGGCAACACACACGAGCTTGGAACAGCTTTTATAGTGATGGGAAAGATGCAAAAGCGCGTGATCGGGTGGTGGCCGATCAACTCACGAATGTGCCGGTTGAGAATCAAGGGCCGATTCTTCCACATCAGCATCATCAACGTGCACAGCCTTCACCTCGGAAGTACCGGTGACGACAAAGACTAATTCTACGCGCAGCTGGAGCGTGAATACGACCGTTGCCCAAAACATGATATAAAGATCGTCATCGGGGATTTCAATGCTCAGGTCGGCCAGGAGGAGGAATTCAAACCGACAATTGAAAGGTTCAGTGCGCACCAGCTGACCAACGAAAACGGCCTCAGACTTATTGATTTCGCCGCCGCCACCAAACGAATGGCCGTACGTAGTACCTTTTTTCAGCACCGCCTCCCACACAAGTACACCTGAAGCTCACCGTACCAAACGCAATCACAGATCGACCACGTTTTGATTGACAGCCGGCACTTCTCGGACATCATCGACGTCAGATCCTGTCGGGGCGCCAACATCGAGTCGGACCATTATCTGGTGATGGTGAAGATGCGCCCAAAACTCTCTGTAGTAAATAACACGCGAAACCGGCGCCCGCCTCGGTTAAATACCGCGCGACTGAAGCAACCTGAGGACGGCAGTAGTGCAGAGAGGCACCCGTCGAAATATGGAAAATCTGTTACAGTTTTGCTAATATCGGTCTTCGGCAGACCAATCACGCAATTGAAACTCGGAATCGACGAACTGACATTCGATAGCTATGTCAGAAAAGACTCAAATATGGCTCATATATTGGCTCAACCATAAGCTCGAATAACGAAAAAGGCACGTATCAAATTTGGTGATATGATGCTAAAGGCATCTTATAATCTCAAGAAGCATCACAGCAAAATATTGCGTCATAAATCTTAACTGTTTCGACTTAATATTAAGGTACAACTTATGACTAAGCACCTGTACTCCTTGGTACCGCTGCCAATAAATCAGCTTCTCCTGCTTGCAGTCGACGGGGCCCCGGTCTCGAACACTCGTCCAAACGGCAACGTGCTATCCGCTTACACGTGTGAGCAAATCTAGGATGCGTGCAAATCCTATGCATGCGCGCACACTGGCTCGGCTTTCTTTCACCCACTCTCACACGGCTCCGTCACTTCTTCGGGTACTACATGCATATATGCTCGACTTCTGTTCATGCAGTCATGCGCAAGTCTGAGCACAACATTCGATGATGATGATCTCGAGCTGACAATGATGATTTCGCCTCTCTCCGCTCATGCTTCGTTCACAACATTCCAGTGATACGCATGCTTCAGTCCACCCTGGAGAGGTGACTTCGATCAAAACAAATTGCGCCACACGCACACGATTGATGAGGGGTTTGCCACAGTTGATCTGATCCAAGGCGACTCAGATGTTGAACTGTCGTTGCAGCCTTGCAGGCGTTTTCTGTGGGAGTTAGAACCGATTCAAAAAAGGTCCTAAGACAATTTCATTAGTTTCAAGCCTGCAGATCATGATTTGTGAACATCCTACCTCTGTTGAGGACCTTTTCGAATTAACTGGTTCCTGTGCGGTGCTGCTTATGCTCTGTCGACACTCAGCCTCAATTCCTACCTGTGATTGAGAGAATCCGTTGTATGAACTGCGAAAAATATTCCATGTCAGTTTTACCTGGTTGTTAAGGACCATGTATTCATCTGGTCTGTTCAGAAAGTCTGATCTTCCCAGGACACGACGTCGGTTCACCCTGTGAGTGAATTGATTAGATTAGCTCACTGGGAGGTTTATGACATTAATTTGTACCTGTAATGCGGTGGATTCTGGTAGGATTCTCTTTTCAGGTGAGCCGGATGTTGATGCTCCTTTGCCTACGATTGTGAGGCAATAGTCGTTCGACTTCTTGTACCGTGTATAGGTCTGCGATGGTTCCGATGCTTCCCGCGTTCGGTTAGATTGATGTCGTTAGCTTTTCGGTCTTGATGATGTTAGGCACACTAATTAAAATGGGATTAGTTCATCCGGAATAATTCGATGCAATTGTGGATTACCTGATAATGATGTAATAAGCTATTTTTGGCCAGGTTTGCAGTTCTGTCTGCAGGATCAGTCTCGATTTCGGAATCGGTTGAAGTGTGCTTCAGGTGATTCCTGCACGTTATTTACGTACACCTAAAACATAGAGCCCTTGTTTAGGGAAAGGGTTTTGTTTTCATAGTTCTTACTTACTGTAGCAAGAATCATGCATGTGTTCTCCTGAGCAGGAACTATATATCACCGAACAATCGTTATTCACCGATTTTATCGCACATTAAGTAGCGGCACATATTTATACATGGTTTGCATGAGTCGAACTTACTACCGGAAACGGTCTTGATATATGCAGTGACAGTTGATCGTGAGTGACGGTGAGTGTCGGTGATTCTTTGCGGTACAGCTGAACTTCGATTTCAGAAACTATACACGAATGTTTCTTCTCACAACATGTTTGTTAATTTTAATCAGATCCAAGATAATGTAACAAATCACCGACAGCGGAAGAGGCAGCGAGTCCGACTTTTCCAGGAGAAAAAGCGCCGTCTGGAGGAGGAGGAGCTCGAGGAGCTGGAGCAGCTGCATCGTTCCCAAGAAACACGAAAGTTCTATCAAAACTCAACGCATCCCGCAAAGGCTTTGTGCCGCAAGCCGAAATGTGCCGGGATAAGGACGGGGGTATCCTGACGGACAATCGTGAGGTGATCAAAAGGTGGAAGCAGTGGGGGAAGGTACATCGCCGGCGTAGCCAACTACGTAGAGGAGCCACTCCCAACGATGAGTGAAGTTAAGGAAGCCATTCGCCAGCTGAATAGAAACAAGTCGGCTGGGAAGGATGGCATCGCAGCTGAACTCATCAAAATGGGCCCGAACAGGTTGGCCGATTGCCTACACCGGTTGATAGTACGGATCTGGGACATAGAACAGCTACCGGAGAAGTGGAAGGAGGGGGTAATATGCCCCATCTACAAGAAGAGCGACAAATTGGACTGTGAGAACTACCGAGCGATCACTGTCCTCAATGCAGCCTACAAAGTGTTGTCCCGAATCCTACTCCGCCGCCTAACGCCACAAGCAAACAGATTCGTGGGAAGTCATCAGGCTGGCTTCATGGAGGGACGGTCAACGACGGACCAGATATTCACATTACGGCAAATCCTCCAAAAATGCCGGGAACACCAAGTCCCTACGCACCATCTATTCATCGACTTCAAAGCCGCATACGACACGATCGACCGTAACGAGCTATGGAAAATCATGGACGAGAACGGCTTTTCCGGGAAGCTGATCAGACTGATCAAGGCGACGATGGATGGAACGCAGTGCTGTGTGCGGATCTCGGGTGAATTGTCGAGTTCATTCGAATCGCGCAGGGGGCTTCGACAAGGTGATGGTCTAACCTGCATGATGTTCAACGTGGCGCTAGAAGGTGTTATTCGACGAGCGGTGGGCGAAATGCGGGGCACGATTTTCAACAGATCCAGTCAACTTATCTGCTTTGCCGATGACATTGATATAGTCGGCAGATCATCTGCGGCGGTGGAAGACATCTACCGCAAACTGAAACGCGAAGCAGGAAGGATTGGGTTGATGATTAATACGTCCAAGACGAAGTACATGCTGGCCTGCGGATCCGAGACCGACCGAACCCGCTTGTCCAGTAATAACAAGGTCACGATCGACGGCGACGAGCTGGAGATAGTTGAAGACTTTGTCTATCTCGACTCACTGGTGACCGCAGACAATGACACCAGCCGTGAGATCCGGAGGTGAATTATCAACAGAAGTCGTGCCTACTATGGACTCCACAAGCAACTGCGGTCGAGAAGACTTAGCCCTCGCACGAAGTGTAACCTGTATACGATGCTCATTAGACCGGTTGTTCTCTACGGGCACGAGACAGGGATATTGCTCAAGGAGGACCTGCGTACACTCGGAGTATTCGAGCGACGAGTGTTAAGAACCATCTTTGGCGGCGTACAGGAGAACGGAGTGTGGAGGCGAAGGATGAACCACGAGCTCGCGCCACTCTACGGCGAACCCAGTATCCAGAAGGTGGTTAAGGCTGGCCGGATACGCTGGGCGGGACATGATGCGAGAATGCCGGACGACTGTCCTGCAAAACAGGTGTTCGCTACGAATCCGGTAGGAACAAGACGAGCGGGGGCGCAACGAGCGAGGTGGTTAGACCAAGTGGAGCGTGATCTGGCGAACGTAGGGTGCCCGAGAAATTGGAGAACGATTGCTATGTACCGAGTGAATTTTAGGAATTATGTTCGTCAAGTTATGTCGTGAGACGGAATACTATGTAAATAAATAAATAATGACTCCCAGGCTTCGGACAGCTCCTGAGGTGTCGCTCATAGTACAAGAGCAAAGCTTCCCAAAAAGGTGTGGAACCCACACTCTTGTGAGCGGCAAACCGCACCCACTCTGCTCATGCTTCCCGAAAATTAAAAGTTCGACCTTCACTACATGAGTGATGTGTGCTCCGTCAGTGTAGCTCTTAGAGTGAACTCTAAGTGTAAACACTAAGGGAAGTTGAATGTGTTTTAGGAAACCGTCCTTCCCATCGTAACAAAACTCGCAAATGGATTTCTTGGCAGCCCTTTGAAACAAAGCTCGCAGGCGCGTCGTGTAGAGGTTCATATACCAAAAGTTTTATAAAATTTATTTAATGTAAAGCTTAGTTCTTTTAGAAATGGGACACTTTCATTTGCTAATAGCTCGTTAACTAGTTATTGGATATTAAAAATTTTGACAGCATTTTGTTGCCTGTAAAAAGTACTATTCGACCTATTTTTTTCAAAATTTAAAATTTACGCGTTTTTGAGATATGTACGATGCAAGAGAAAAAGAAAAAAATAATTTTGCACAGTTTCCTTTAAAATATGTCATTATCAAATTGATAGCTGACAAAACCGTTGATTATTCAAAGAATTACTGACTTTTTGTGGTGGATAAGTATGCAAACACTGTCAATAATGTTCACAAAGTTCAAATCAAGCATTGGAGTGAAGCACATGATCGGCAACAACGGTTAAGGATCATCAAGGAAGTCAAGTCTCATACCAGCATTTTTAATTTTTAATAAACGAAAAACTAAGGGTAGATCGCTGAAATGTCCAAAACAATTTTCTCCGATAAGCTGATAGTGTTGCCTAGTGATGACTCATTGAAATCCAACTTCAAACATCCATTTTTTGATAGTTCCAAAGCTCTTAAGCTGTAAAACCGGTACCGAAAAAAAACGTTCAAAAATGTGGTAAAAAATAATCAAATTTGTTCATTTCGAAACAACTGTATCCACTAAAATGCTTCCAGTTTCCAGTTTCCAGAGAAGTATTGGACCAAAAAGTATCAGAAATTGAAGAAGGAGGGTGAAGCCACCTAAAATATAGATTTTACGAAGTATAAGTTGGAGAAACTGATCAATACCATGACTGAAAAAAGTGTGCGCCGGCCAATGGGAGATACCACGAATAAAGTAGAAATTTCTTAAACAAAAAACGGTAAATATTTTTTTTCAAATTTTTTCATAAAAGATCATAACATTACCTTCTTTTTCTTCATAGAAAGTATCTCGTTCAAACGAATGGTTTTTTAGATACAGGCATTCGTAACTGTCCCATTTCTAAAAGAACTAAGCTTTATAATAATCGTTTACACTTTAACTCAACCACAAAAATATATATAAGTACGACTGTGGATTAATAAGGAAAATTCCATCATCAAAGTGTAAAAGCAAAACTTGTACATACATGTTGATGACTGTTTGAGGCCAAATGACCTAAAAATAGCATGAAACGTCTGCCTAGGCCTAGTAGAAGATCACATGATATGTGAAAGCCAGATCGGACGTAAATTTTATCGTTTAAGAAATTTTTTGATAATTTTTACTATCATTGCATAACTTCAGGGGCTAAGGAACAAGAGTTTCAGTACTTTTTGGTTGTAGTTTTTACACACTTCAAAATTTTTTCCCTGTAGATCTTCTAAAACTGACTTAAAGTTACATTTTTATATAATTCTTGTCAAAATTGTTTCACAAATAAGACCGGAACATATTAGAATCCTTCTTTTGTCACTCGGAGTTGGAATATCGCAAGGGGGGTGACAATAAAAAAAATGCGAAATACAAATAAATTGGAATAATTTACACGAAAGCTTTTATTCAACAAAATTGCATACTATATCATTGCACAAAACCTATAAAACAAGTAATTATCTATCGAAAAATTCGATAAAAACAAGAAAACAAAAGGTGAAATAACTTCCATCTTCCAAAATAGGGTTTTTGGTCTTGAAAGCTTTCGGATATTTGAATTATTGTTTTTAAATTTAAATAAAATACTTCAAAGTATTATTATTTCGTGAATTTTTGCAAATTTCGAAGGGGGGGGGGGATGACAAAAGAAGTAAGTGATCGTTGTTCCAGCCTAACTAAGACTTTTTTTTTATTTAAAAAAATCATTAAATAAGCAATTTAAAACTTCAACACAAATCACTCTTCCTCTTTTTTATCATTCTCTTTTATCATTTTCATCCTTACATCCATGATTGACACCTTATTCACTCTTATTGGAATAAAAAAAATTGTTTAATTACAGACATGAAAACGATAGTTATCTTCATTCTCTATTTAAAAAAAATCTACACATGTACAATATTTTCTTTCCGTATAAGTTAAATTATCTTAAAAATTTGTGAAACAACTTTGACAAAGTTATATCGAAATGAGTCAGTCATAATTTCGGAAAAAAATTAAAGTGTGTAAAAATACAACCTAAAAAGTACTGAAAGTCATGTTCCTTAGCCCCTGTAGTTATGAAATTGTAAAAAAAATATTAATATTAAAATTCTCAACGATAAAAATATTCTTGAAACAAAAGTTGTTAATAAACGGAATAACATTTCACATCCAGTAAAGAGATGGGAATCAAACTCGTGTCATTAGTGGACTAGCGATTACCATCTTTCCCACATCTTACCATCTCTCGTAAATTTATTATAAAAAAAATTGAATTATCTATTTTTGAAATTTTGTTAAAAAATGTTGCAAAAAAAGTTTTCTTTTAAAAGAAAACAAGAATTTTAAAGAAAAAATTTAATTTTTACTATTTAAGATGGTAGACATTGATTTTAAGAGAAAGTTCAATCTCAGGGAAGGTTTATTTCAACATTTGATTTGAATGGATTTCATACTAGGATGTGTTGCAACGTACATAGAAGCATATAAATCAATCATCAATCAACAAAACTTCAAAATGACAATTTGGCATTTTCAAAAGTTGCAAATTTGGACCTTATCTTGAAGAGATTGCCCCTTGAATGGATAGTTTAAAGGATTTCAGTGAAATAAAAGCTTGTTATTAAATGCCATTTTGTAACCAAAGTTTATTGTTCATTCCGATGTGATGTCTTTTTGATTCATCTTCGGAAAAACAGCAAAAAACGAACCGAAGCGAACATTGCCATCAATTCATTACTTGGACGCACTATGTGTACACCTCCAGAGCGCTCTTTGGGAGACGCACTTAAAGAGTACTCATTTCAATTTTGAGAGTTGTGTGAGTGACGAAAAACGCTCCCTGTGTGTATCGTCACTCTGCTCCAATCAACGACTCTTGCTCCGCTCACAACAACATTAAAAGAGAGGAGCAGAAAGTTGCACCGCTCTCGTAGGGCTCTGAGATGCGTCCGAAGCCTGGGCTCCAGACGAAAATGAGTTTGAGGGGGTTTTCCCAAATTTGAGAATAGACGTCATTCTCGCAACTTAATTTTGGGGCATGTTAAACGGTAGTATGTGTCACACTACACACTTCTCACGGCTCACTTCTTACGTCTCACATCTAACATCTCTGTATAGTGTCTTATGTCTCTTGTCTCATGTCTCATGTCTCATGTCTCATGTCTCATGTCTCATGTCTCATGTCTCATGTCTCATGTCTCATGTCTCATGTCTCATGTCTCATGTCTCATGTCTCATGTCTCATGTCTCATGTCTCATGTCTCATGTCTCATGTCTCATGTCTCATGTCTCATGTCTCATGTCTCATGTCTCATGTCTCATGTCTCATGTCTCATGTCTCATGTCTCATGTCTCATGTCTGATGTCTGATGTCTCATGTCTCATGTCTCATGTCTCATGTCTCATGTCTCATGTCTCATGTCTCATGTATCATGTCTCGTATATCATGTCTTATGTCTCACGTCTCATGTCTCATGCCTCATATCTAATGTTTCACGTTCCACGTCTCATGTCTCACGTCTCACGTTCTCACATCCCATATGTCTCATGTAAAGATCAAACCATTTTTTGCCGTAAGAATAAACTGGTTTGCTTAAATTTCTACTAGGACCTACATGAGAGTTTTTATTAATATTAGATAGAGGGGGAAAAATGTTTATTTACTTTTTGACTTTTTTAAATGTTTCTTGAATTGTTACAAAGAACGAACCCCAAGACTTGTAAAAATCCTTCATCAAAGGCAATAAAATGCTAAAATTTACTTCACCACCTTTGATTGTTTCCCTTGATTTTTCGCTGGTAAACTCAGATTGTTTCGTTTCATTCCTCGAGATAACTTCTATGTTTTGTTTTGTGTTGTTTTTTTTTTCTTACCAATGATGATTTTTTTTACGTTCCCAACGGAATTGGAATCGATTGCTCCAACAGGCAGCCGAAATCCTCAACGAAGCACCCGGAAATTGGTTTTGCTTTGGTTTGATTTCAACCGGTGGTGCCGCTGGGTTTCTTCCAGATGTAGATCTAGGTCGGTGTGCTTCGGTTCGGTTGCTGTTAGCAGATATACCAACCTTGCTTTAGCGATTCTATGCCGGCAGCGAAAACTGGAACACGTTCCGTAGAGTTGAAAGTCGAGAAAAATCTTCGGCGCAGCGGCTCGACCCCAGCCTCAACTTAGCCTTCGCCTTTACTTGGCACCGACTCAGGATGCCTCCCGGCCAAGTGTTTCGATCTGGAATAAAATCAGATTGAAGGAATAAAAAATAAACTGTGCCGAAACCCTCTCAGGGCTGTGAAGCTGTTAAGATTGGAATGACTTTGTTTTTGAAAAACAATTTAAAATGTTTTAATCCTTATTCAATGCCTTTTAAAAGAGCCAGAAAAAGTCTTTAATATAATCTTGAGAGCTATACAATTCCTTGGTCTGTCAAAACTCATGTCGGCTTAGGTTATTCTTATCTGTAAGGGATGAACACGCAAAATAATTTTTACTTAAAAAGTAAGTGACATCTGTAGTAAATTCTCGCCATACGTTATTTCATTGAAATTTTAAGTAATGGGTCAAGTGAATTCACTTAAGTGACCGGTCAAGTAAATAACACTATGACGTTCGAGTGAAATTAATCTGAATTTCTAAGTAAGTTTCAAGTACATTGTCTCTCGCATTTTTAAATAAAAGAACATTTATAGAACACCACTTCGATTTCAAATACTTACATTACGCTTTCGCCATAAATTTATTGATTGGAAAATTCCATCTAAATTCCAAGGAAGATCGGTTACTGCGGATAGTGCGACTTCTAAATCTTCCCTGCTGCAAACCAGAAAATCTGTCCAGTCCAACCCACAAGCTGAAACATGATAACACCTTTAAATAACTTTTTCTTACATCACGTTTAACACAAACTACCGCCAAAATCGCCTAGTAAAGAATTGGGAAAATCCAAATTCAGCATAAGCTTTAAACGCTGCTCTTTAGAATTTGCCATTTGGAACTCTGAAAATAAACACAATTACAACCCGACATTCACTTGAAATTCAAGTGATGGGGAAGTGAATATTTTTTCGCACTTCAAATTCATGTGGCGACTGAAGTGAATGTGGATGAATTCACTTGAAATCTAAGTGACTGCAAAGCAGTGATTGAATTTTGCTGAGCATGAGTTGATCAACCTTCTCTCGCTCACTGCTTTACTCGGAAGCAAAGGTTGCTTTGAGGCAGCGAAAACAACAAAACCGATGATGCATATGCTCTCAATATGGCCCGCCTTCAAGAAGCAGTATACATTCGAGGCAGCGAATCCAAAAAACCAAACGAATGGCTCTCACTCATCTCCAGTTACAACCTTGAGGGAACCGAATTCAAAAGGCACAGCAAACCCGAGTCTCCTCGTTTGTGCCTGGATCGAATGCGTGAGGTTTTTCTGCTATTGCTATTATTGCACAGCAACCGCACGCAGGCAGCTAGTTTTTTCGTTTCTTTTTCCTCCCCCCCTCTTTGCACTATACGTAGCGGGTAGTGCAACGCAATAAGTTCATATGGGATGAATAAACCCTGGAGGCTTAAAATCCCAAATAAAACAACAAAACAAAACAAGCAATAAGTTCGGTTGTTTTTCTTGTTGCCTCAACCTTTGCGGCGAGGTTGAAGATATTCTCCTCAACGACGGCTATCGGCTGGAGTTATTCAAATTCAAGAACGTAAATGAGTATGTGTGCCTCGTCTTCTTCATGCATCATGTAGGGCAACCGCAGGATAGCTAGATTCTTTAGGTATGCTACTCCGTTGCTTGCATATGTATTAGTAGGCCAACCAAAAAATAGTTATAGAAATTCTACAAAAATGTATGGAATTTTTTTAAACTATTGGTTTTCTAGAAAAACTACAAATTTTAAAATTCTGCAAAAAATATAAAAATGTTAACCAATGTATTTGCAATTCATTAAGCGCTTATGCGGTTGAAAAACATAATTTTTACGTAGATTTTTTATTGAGTTAAAAAAATTGCTTTTTGCTAAATTCCTAATAACTGATTGTTTTTAAATTTTGTTGGACCTAAAATAAAGTAGCATTCATTACAAGTTGCAACAAGTCATTTTTTAGCATATCTTTACCACTATATTTGCAAAAATGCTTTCCGAAATTCGAATATTTTGCAGAAATACTTCTAAATTTCCAAAAAAAACTGTCTCGTAGTCAGAATATTGAAAGCATTAGAACATAAATTTTACTTATTTCAACACATGTTATTTCAAAGAATGCGACTGTATACTTATTTGAACAATAAGACATCTCAATTTTCCATAAATTGTAATTTTGTTTCAAATCCCATACATATCGTTCGAAATTCCATAACTATTTTTGACCCTGCGTTGCCCTGCGTTTACACGGCTCTGTCGATTGAGGTTAGGCGCAATGTTTTACCTTATTCTCTACCTATCTTGGGGCAACCGAACGTTGAGAGAGTTCGTTCGGGGCAGCAAACGAATAGTGTCTCTCAGAGCAGATCCTCCTCATGGGGGGAGGTTTGAATGAATGTATATGTATCGTCTCCTGTATAGCTATGCGAGGCCTCAAAGTGTGTATTTTGAATGCCTCTGATGAGAAAATTGGTGAGGATTTCAATCACTGCTGCAAAGTGAAATGTACCTATATGTCGCACTTGAATGGAAGAAAATCACTGGATCCTTGTTT